>NC_056744.1:1625060168-1625400684 GCF_019279795.1 Protopterus annectens
ATTATTCTGGTACCTTTCTTAGGCAAAAAGAAAGTTAATAGTACCATCAAACAGCCTCATTAAAAAGAGAATGAAAGTAAGATACAGTGGAGTAATTGCTTCTGTAAATTGTGCCACCTCATCTGTTTGCATATATGTCACTGTGATCCTTTAAAAGGCTGAGTGCCCTAGCTATCAGTTCCACTGTAGTCAGACTATATATATTTTGCACTTGTCTGCAGATATCTGTCACATCAACAGATTCCATATCAGATACTTGAGTACACATTTCTAACATGGCGTAACTTTCTATATAGTCTGCATAAAGTCTTTGGGTATGTCTCTCTGCAAAGCCTCCCTCAAAAATTCCATCTACTGAGGTTCTGTCTAGTTGATAAAGTTGTCTTTATACTCTCGTAAATATCCCTTAGATGGCTATAAATCAAGTAATCACTATAAAGCAAGCCAGATGCCTGCATGTATGCTCACTAGTGGGCAAATGTTTGGCCATCCAACAACTGCTCTAAAAATTATCTGATCACATATCTCTACCCAAGCTACCAGATGAGCCCACTTTTTATTACTTCCAAATCTGTAACCTATGGGAGCAACACAGTTTCTCCAGATACCAACTCTCAGTGCATCAAAGGACTAGCTTATTAAAGCATCTACCACTGCAGTAATTTACCTCAAAACACAGATCAGAAGTACTGAACCAGAATGTTACCCAAGGCAGCTCCCTGCTGTTTCCACACTCTGTTCCTCCTATCTCTGTCTATCTAGAATGAGTACCTTGGGTGTGCCAAAGGCAAAATATCTGCAATTGGACTGCCTACCAATAAATCCAGAGATTTGGGATCGACAGCCCTCTCACAGGTTCATAAGTGAATACTAGGCTAGCTGCACTGAAGGGACATTTTAAGCCTAGCCAATAACCCAAGGGGAGAATCAAGCCCTGTACCTTGTGCCTAGGAGGCAAAGGCCTTAACCATTATGCAAACTTCCTACTCTCTCCATTGCTTTGGCATGGTTAACTTGTCCCAAGAAATCCTGGGCTCACCCCCTCTCTCAAAATAGAAACCAAAATGTTTTGAAAGCTGGAAAACAGCCATTGTCATACTGTTAACCCAAGCATGGATCCTGGTAACTATAATCCCATTAGTCTTACTAACCTCACATGTAAAGCTATGTAGTGTATTCTCTTAGACCTCATTAATGTGGACAATGAAAATCTCTTAATCCTGAACCCTCATCAATTCAGCTTTATGAAAGGAAGGCCCTGCCTTTTTAACCTCATTCATTAACCAAAGCAGTGAATGGCAGAACATACAGCAAATCTAGATCTCACCAAGGCTTGTGATACTATTTCTCATGCAGGCATTATTAACTTACTTGTAAATCAGAATATAGACCTCCTATGTTTAGTTTTAATTTCTCCAAGTCTTTTAGGTTTCTAATACCATGACAGAAATGGACCCCATTTCTAAGTCAAAATATGATTAAAGTTTGTGAAATTAGTACTGTTTCAATCATTGATGTTAGCCTAAAATGCTCTTTGCAGCCTCCACAATGTGCCCAGAATTGATTCCTTTGGCAATTCATACAGAATTACATATTTCAGTAGCATATCTAAATAAGACTGTAAATTCTTTTTTATGTGACCCATTGTTCCCACTACTTTTGGAGCTGTCTGGGTATCCTTCTTCCACATTGCCCTCATTTATGCCTGCATATCTTAGCATTTTATGACTTTGTGTTTCTCTGTACATAATACACTGTAATTACTGGGTATTGCAATTTCAATGATCAATGCTACTTTTGTCTTCTTTTCATGGACTACTATATCTGGTTTTCTTGCATCTAATTTTTGAACTGTTGGTAATGGGTAATCCCATGTGATATAAACTTCATAATTCTCTATAATGCTTTGTGGCAAATGTTTCCAATGCTTCTTAGCTATTTCAGTATTGCAATGTTTGCACAACCCCCAATGCAACAGTCTTGCCACATTACTATGCCTTTCAATATACAGGCATTAGTGTATCACACTCAACAAGAAGATGTGCGACTGTTTACAGTTCTGCTTTACAGAACCTGTATTTCTTTGTTTCTCCCACATGTTCAATGGATTTTGTACACCTACGTGTGTAGTCCGCTATTCTGGGCCGTTAATATCAACCTTTCATCTTGTGGTTTAAATTTACCTCTCTCTAATCATTCCGCATCAGATCCTGATCAACATGAGTGTTCTCTCTACTTGCAAGTATATTTATGCCTTTTCGACATTTTTTACCTTTCTACCTGATCCTTCTCCTTATATTATTTATTTTGTTTTTTTCACACATTCAGTTGTTTCCTGATTTTTGTCTCTTTCTGGTTTGGTTTCCAGTCCCGCTTGACACCGATATGGTTCAGCTAAACTAAGCAGGGAAGTTATCTTAGATTTATTCTCTTCAAATTTCAAAACTTTTTAATATGTTTGGATTTGGTGAGGTCAACAGAAATGTATGCAATCCTACAATTGCAGATCTATACATGTAATCAATTTTGAGGAGGCCCGTACCTCTTTCAGAGTGAGGAATATATAATCTTGCTATACACTGATTTTTACATATCATTTGATAAGCATGAAGCATTTCTCTTGTTTTCCCGTCCAACATATCCATTCCTTTTGGGGTCAGTCAATCACCCTAAAACTATGAGTTAGAACAGGAAAAGCAAACTGGTTTATAGGTTAGACTTTGTTCCTAGATGTCAGTGCTGTTTTCGGTATTAATTTTAGTTTTCTAATATATTCCTTACTGAGTTTTGTCCGCATTTATTCATGTTTTATTGTCAAGCCTTAGTGAATTCCCCACTATTCATACACTCCCTCCTGCTCAAGTCCCTTTATATCACATTCCTGTCCCAGACTGATATTTTCTTGGTGCTGCAGCTTTTCTGCTTTAAATATAAAGTTCTGTACTCACCAAAACGTTGCATCTGTGTTGTCCATTTTCATTCTTCCTCAACTGATGGGTTCAGATCAGACTCGGACGCTTCGTCCAAAGCATAGGATTCTAGACCTCTCAAGCTCCTCCCTTTACCCAAAATGCCCCACAGCCTAACACATCTCAGATCGAGTTTGCTGCCCCTAGATATAATATGACAGTGGCAGATCATAAAAAAGAAGGAAACTGGAGCTCAGACAAGGAACAGAGGATCCTATAATACTCTTTGATCTCTCGGGAATGAATTAAAGGAGGGGGTAGGAGTGTAGAGAGTTGAGGAAGAATGGAATGGACAACACAGGGGGGACTTTATGGTGAGTACATAACTTTTTAATCTGATGTTGTTGTTTTCATTCATTCCTCAGCTGATGAGTCAGAGTCCCCAGCTACCTAAATCCTGGGAGGATTCTAAGGAAGGATATTCCAGAGCATTGCAGAGCCAATGGCTGCTCTTCCAGAGACCAGATTCAGTTTGTAATGAGCAATAAAGATATGAGGAGTAGCCCAAGTTGCAGCTGCACAAATATCATCCAAGGAAGTTCTAGACCAAAACGATGAAGAAGTTGCCACAGACGTCATGGAATGGGCTCATGGAGGTTTTGGTAAAGGCAAACCCACTTTCCCACAGACAAAAGGTAATACAATCAGCTAACCATTTAGCCAACATAACTTTAGATACTGGTTTGCCTAATTTCATACTGGAGAAAGAAACAAACAATTGCTCATATTTTCTTAGGTCCTTGGTTCTGTGAAGGCAGAAGCACAGTTGTCTATGCACATCCAATAGTTGTATCATATACTTGCCTTTTTTTGAGAAGTTTGGACAGAAAACTGGGAGATGAATGACCTGATTAATATTTGACTCAGAAGCTACCTTTGGTAGACTGGATGGATTAGTTCATACAGATACCATATCCTTGTGAAAAACTAAATAAAGAGGTTTCGAAGACAGAGCTTGGAGTTCAGATACTCTTCTGGCAGATGTAACAGTCACTAGGAATATGGTCTTCCAAGGAAAAATATTGGCAGAAGGTTCAAAAGGAGGTTGAGTCAAGGTTTGAAGCACAATATTTAAATCTCAAGGATGTGTAGGGTCTTTTAAGGGGGGGGGGGTCTAATTAGAAAAGTTCCTCTTACAAAAGCTTTGCAAAGTTTATAGGAAGCTAAGGTAGAGTTTTTTAGTCACAGATGAAAGTTGGAAATGGCTGCTAATTGGACTTTAATAGTTGAGAAACTAGCAGTTTCACTGAAGATTGCAGCTAAAAAGTCAGATTTCGAATCACTGCTGAAAAGGGGTCTAAGTTTTTTCTTAGGGCCCAAAGCACAAATCTTTTCCATTTACTCTTGTAAATCTTTCTGACGGAAGCCTTATGGGAAGGTAATAAAATGTAATGGATGGGGGAGGAGAGCCTGGGCTACCCAACAATCAATGGAACTAGAGAAACCATGTGGTCAGCTTGAGGCCTGATATGTCTGGGTGAATCATGTCTGTTGGGTGAGACAGGAGGTCTGAAGATGGATCCAGAATCCAGGGTGAATGTAGAAGATGAGGCCAGAGGAAGGGAAACTAGATTTGACTATGCCAGTAAGGAGCAATGAGGATAAGTGTGTTCTTCAATCGAGATGCTTTTTATAGAAATCTGGGAATGAGGGGAAACAGGGAATAAGTGTAAAGGAGACCGGAGGGCCAAGTGTGAATTAGAGCATCTCTCACTGACTCCCCTGGTGAAGGGATGAGGGCAAATAACCTGCTGCATTTATTGTTGAGGGGAGAAGTGAAAAGATCGCAGCATAGCTGGCCCCATCGACATAATATTCTCTCCAGTATGCTGACATTGAGAGACCACTCATAAGGTATCAAAATGGGCCTGTTTACTTTGGCTGCAATCATACTGGATTTCCCCAGGATGTGCATTGCTATTAGAAAGCAATTGTAGGCGCTTACCCATTTCCAAACTCTCATAACTTCTCAATAAAGAAGGTAAGATCTGGTTCTCCCTTGTTTGTTGATATACCAGACTACTGACATATTGCCTGTCTGAATCACAATTGTCCCAGTTGGAAGTGTGGCTTGAAAAAGCTGCAAAACTAGGACAGCAGCTCTCATCTCCAGGATATTCATATGCATGTTGGCCTCTTCAGGGGACCATGTGCCTTGGACTGTCATTCCCAAGTAGAGCCACCCACCACCCAAACTGGGAGGTGTCCATGGTCACTGTGGCCTTGGGTTGGAGAAGAACAAAAGGATGGCCTTTGTAGAGCTGACTGGAATGGATCCACCACAGGAGGTAATTCTTGCAAGCTTGAGTGATTCTGACTGGCATGGATAATGGTTGCTGGAGAATGGCCCACTGAAGGATTCTCATATGAGACCTGGCCAGCAGGATAACAGTGATTGCCGCTGCTATGGAGCCCAAGGCTTGACGTATCAATCTGATCAGAAGGGAAGAATTCTAAATTATTTTCTTGACCTGGAATTGTATGCTGTCTATTCGAGACAGACGGAAAGAAGCTATTTGAATGGCTGTATTCAAACGAGAATCGATGAATTCCAGACTCTGAGTTGGAGTGAGCTGAGATTTGTTGCAATTGACTGATATTCCCATATGGGAGCACAAATGGAGTAGGCAGTCCCTTGCTTGAATCAGTTGATGCCTGGTTGAAGTAGTCAGGAGCCAGTCATCTAGATAAAGAAACACCCTGAATTCAAGAAGTCTCAAGTGAGCTGCTACGACTGCCATGTATTTGGTAAACACCCTGGGGGCTGTGGTGGGAGGTGGGACTGAAGGGCAGTGTTCTGAGCTGGTAATGACCGGCTCCCAGCCAGAAGCGTAGATATCTTCTAGCATCCTGAAGATCTATTGAGCACATCCAGTTGTCCTTTTGCAGGAATAGCAGAATGGACTGAACATGACCATCTGGAACTTTGCATACTGAACAAATTGATTTAATTTGCTGAGATCCAAGCTTGGTCTTAAGTCCACTGTAATTTTTGGTACCAAGAAGAATCTTGAGTAAGTTCTAGATCCTCTCTGGTCAGGGGGGCCTCTTGGATGACTCTTTTTTTCTGGCAGTTTTTTGATTTTGAGAGAAGCTGCTTCCATCTGAGTGGGTGAAACAATGGGAATTTTCTTTCAAACTGTTGGAATGGGTTGGAAAATGGTATGATATAACCTCTGGATATAATCCTCTGTGACATTGAATCTTTTGTGATAGTTAGCCAGGCTCTCTGGTGCAGGGACTGATGACCCCTGACTGCTTCCAGTGAGGAACAGTTGGGGGCTTCCTTTCAGGAGCGTTGATACGGCCTGAGAAATAATTTCTAGATTCCTAGTTCTGCAGACCACCTCTGGCGCGAGGACAGCGTCTTCCATTTAAGTTCTCCCCTCTGTCCCTGTGGGATCTATCTCCAGGTGACTCCTGGAAAGGACCCTGGGACTTCTTAAACCACATCCTTCGACATCTCATTGGTTCCCAGAGAAAAGCCATTGAGGGTAGAAAAATGTATACCCATGGCAGGCAGTGCCTTTCCCTCTTTTCACATGTGGAGAGTATCTTTAACCTTGCGGCCAAAAAGAGAAGATCTGTCAAAGGGTGCATTGACGAAAGAAGACTTAAACGGTTCTGCAGAATCACATAAGCACATCTAGGCATGTCTTCTAATGGATAGGCCTGAACCTGGTGACCGTGAGTTATCTTCTGCAGCATGGGAGATCAACCTCATGGATAAATTATATATAGATTGTTGGGTGGCTAGCTGAGAGGAGAATCTATTCCTTCCTTGGAAGACATGGACCCCAAAAGAGATTTGGTAAGCTCCTTGAACAAATCTCTTTGTAGTCTTGTAAAATGTACCAAATAATTTAGTGACCTCAGAGCAAAGGTCACTGAAGCATAGACACACTTCTCAAATCTGTTCAGGGCCCTGGACTCCCAATTAGGTGGGTGGACAGAGGAATTCTGTTCCATTAGTTCCTTTCTTGTGGCGGCAGCAACAACCATGGCATCAACAGGTACTCCCTTACTCTAATCTGCACAGTCTTTAAGAGATAGAAAAATTTTATCTGGTCTCTTAGGAATTGGTTCAACCATGTCTAACTCCTTCCATGCCCACTGAGAGGCTATGTCTACAAGCTTGTCAGCCGGTGGAAGTCAACCAAGAGGTAGATGGACCAGACCCAAAAGCCTCCAGAAACACTGATTCCCCTTTGGAGGGGGTATTGGAAGATCAACTACCTCTTTGTTTAAGGAGCTAAAAGATATCTCCAAAGGAGACATTAGATTGTGATCTAGGGGATCCCTCTCCATCAAAATCAGTGCCCTCAATGAGAGATTCCTGTGGGGAATCTGCCTCCCTTTGCATGTTCTCTTATGTGGGACTTCCTTGGTGGGGTATTTCAGGGAAGTATCAGAAGAGATGATAATGCCCTGATCGGCTGCCTGAAGGCTTGTTCAGGTTGGCAGTCCCAGTGGAAGGGATCAGCGAGGCTAAAGAGAATTAGATGAAGTCATTCATCCGTCTGTTCTCTGGGCATAGAGAAACCCCTCTACACTGCCTCGAACATAGAGCGCCTAGGAGACACAGAAGTCGAAAGATGTAAAACTGGACTCTCTTGAATCAACCCCTGCTGACCAGTCAGCATTCTATCTGAGGAGGGAGTCGGACGCGAGCTATCAAATGCTGAGGATCCAGGAAGAAGAGATGGCTCTGAAAGCTTCAGAGTCAATTGCATGGCCCAGGACCTGGTTCTGATGCTTCTGCTCTGAGAATCTTCTGGCTCTGAGATACTCAGGATTTTGGATCTAATGGCTCTGAAATGGTAGGACAGAGTGGAGAAGGAGAAATCAAAGGGGAAGTGGTTTATGGTTGACTCTCAAGTCCAGAGGGGGTCAGAGCAGAAAGGACTCCCATCTGCATCTGTCTCTTGAGGAATTTCCTCATCATCCTGTCCACATCTGCTTTGGAGATGCTCCTGGAGGACCAAAGATAGGAGGTAGTACAAGGGGGTCTAGAATGTCTTCCGGGTACCCCCTGAAGAAATGGAGAGGAGAGCCTGGAAGAAATAGGCTCTGATGCAATGGAGGAGTATGGATCCAAAAAGATCTTGAGGTCTGGGAAGTCAGATCTGGTAATGATGGATCCATCTTTTTTAAGACCTTGGCAGGTGGCTCCAAGGAAGGTTCCGAGGAATCTCCCTGTCCACAGACTGAGGGTCACTTTTTGGTTTATCAGGCTTCTTAGGGGGTTGAGCCCCAGCAACTGTCAAGAAGACTTTGAAGGAATGAGACCCTTCAAACTTAACTTTTTCTTATGATCAATAAGAACCTGAGAGTTGAATCCAGCACAGATATCACAGTCAGTATCCAGGTATGCAGGGCCCAAACAATAAATACACTCCCTGTGGGCATCAGAATTTGGGATCTTATGCCCACAGGAAACACAATTTTTAAAACTCAAAAGTTTTTCTGACATATTGCAATCTGACAGGTTTAAACTAACAAGCACAGTAGCCAACAAGTACCACAACAGAAACCCATACCTAACACTCATAAAAAACTATAATAAGTAACTATAACAAATAACTCTTTTTTTGTTTGTTTGTTTATATTAGAAGAAAAAGGAAATGATAACTAGACAGAGGAGGAAAACTACCAACGATGGTAGATAAGTATAGTACAAAAGGTAGATGGAAAAAGATACCAAATGTAGGCAGAAATAAGAAGCAGCAACCAGGTTAATAAGGGAGAGAAGAAAGACAACTAAATTGTAGAAAGTATCAAGACTCATGTAAACCACAAAGAAAATTAGAAAAAAAATGCACTGTAACGCTTGAGAGTTCTCAATCCATGTTTGTACCCAATGGCAGCAAATGAGATCTGAGTACGTTAATGTCCAGGGAAGTAAATACTGTGGAAAGAAATAGCCAGGGAATTGTTATGGCTAGGCTTGTATAGACCCTAGGGCCAATAGCCTAGTGCCAACCTATGAACCTATGATGAAGCATTATGGGTAAAGGGAGGAGCTTAAAAATTCTAGGATCCTATGCTCTGAAAGAAGCGACCAAGTCAGATCCAAGACTCGGATCCAAACCCATTAGTTGAGCAATGAATGAAAAAGGCAACATCAGATATTATATTTAGCAACCAAGAATCCATGGTTATATTTCACCAGTCTCATAGGTACAGAGATAAAGGCCCCCCCAACTGCCTCCACAATGCGACAGTCAGGCCACCCTTCAGGGGCATTGAAAGGGCTTTTCAGCAAAGGGTCCAGGAAAGCCCTGGTTATGCGGTCCACCTCTGCCTCTAGGGTAGCATCCATTATTGTTACCCACTCCTATACCACGAGGGGGACTATCACCAGGAGTTTCCTGTAAGAACTCTGTGATTTTCTAAACCACATCTTCTTCCCAGCCTGCTGATTCCTAGAGTAGGATCTACGGGGTGTGGAAAAGTGGATTACTACTGCGGAGAGAGAGAGTCTTACCATCTTAGTCAGTGTGTTTCTTTTACTTTAGGTCCAAACAAGGTAGACCCATCATAGGAGCCATTAATGAAAGATGTCCTGAAGTTTTCTATAAAGTTACACATTCGCATCCAGGCAAGTCGAAAAATGGTAATGCTGGTGCCTCCTGCCCTTCCCATACCATAAGCTACATTGGAAGTCAGTCACATGGCTATGTTGGAGGTAGACTGGAGGGTAGAAAGCTGGGAGTTCACTGTCTTTTGAAAATCCACAGGTAGAACACCCAAGAGAGCCTTGGAAATCTCCTTGGTCAAGTCTCTCTGCAGTCTGGTGACACTGGCTAAATAATTCATCACTCTGAGTACAAAGGTCACCGAAGCATGCATCTCTTTCCCAAAATGGTCCACAGCCCTAGACTCCTTATCAGGGGAAGGACCAAGGAACTTTTTTCAGACAATTCCTTCTTTGTGGCTGCCACTACAACCATCATATCCACTGGTGAACCCTTGTTCCAGTGTTTCCTGTCTGTGGGTGCTGCTAGAATCCTGTCTTGTTTCTTTGGGATGGACTCCACAACATCCAGGTCCTTCCATGCCCACTAAGCCATCAAATCAATGAGTAAGTCAACAGGCTGTACCACACAGGGTGAAGTTGAGCCAGAACCAAAGGCTCCCAAGAACACGGACTCATCTGGAGAAGGCATATCTGTCAACCATCCCCCACCTCTACTTCATCAATTCAAGGATCTTACAGAAAGTGATGTCTTCAGATGGGGATATAGGGGAGCCTTCGCCTTCATCCAAGTCTGTGTCTTCAGTGACAGACTACTGAAAATAGTCTAAGTGTTTCTGCTTGCACATCTGTCTTCTGTGATCTGTTTCTGGAGAAGGATCAGGGGGTTCCAAATCAGACTGGGAGCTTACATAGCAGGTTGCCTGGAAAGTCTGTAGAACCAACTGTCCCTGTCTAACAGAAGGATGAAAAGCAGAAGCTGATTCCAGTCGGGGTTTGGATAGAGATGACCTGGATGAAAGTGCTTTCTCCCTCAGCATCAAAAGGACCCACTTAAAAGCCTTGAAGACCGAGAATGCCAACTGCACCACTGGCACTCTCCTGTCCTTGGACAGAAAGGAAACCTTGGAACAGAGGGGCCTCGACCCTGAGGCGGATCTTGATGCTGAGTTGCTGAGCACCAATCCACAGAGGGAAAGAGTCAGTTCTGAAAGCTCTGCAGTCAGTTCATCCCCCAGAGCCACAGTGCCAAATCTTCTGCTCCAAGACATTTTGGGATCTGAACCTGTGGAACTGAAAGAGGAATGGAATCTGCCTGAGTCAAAGTCACTTGAACTACTAACTCTGACAAAGGCTGTCTTGGACAGATCAGGTCTGAGACAACTGGTGCCGAGGGGTGGACCAGTTCTAGATAAAATATGGAGTGACGGCAGATGGTCCAGCACTTGGCACATTCCCACAAGATGGTACCAAAAGAACCTTAAGCTGGATCTGAGTTCAAAGGAACTTTCTTATCAATGTGATGACATCCTGTTCGGTCAGACTTCTCAATGACTAGGACAATGATGCCACCGATGGTAGTCTAGAATACCTTGTCTTCTGAAGGATAGGTGAGTGCAATCTGGAACTTACTGGATCCGGGGAGAACCCAGACTAAGTAGGAGATGTACGGTGCTGAGAAACAGTCAGCTCCAAACGTCTTGGCAACTTGCGATCTGACACCAAAGCTAATGTATCCAGGGAACACTTGCAGGATGTCTCAGAGTCTGATTTTTCCTTTTCCTTCGACTTTACTTTAACTCTGTCTTGCATAACTTTCTTGGGATCCTTCTCTTTGTCTTTATCTGCCTTCTCCTTGGGTGTCTTATCCTTGGTTCAAGGCAATGAGGCAGCAGAGGAAGTAGAAGGGATGGCAGACATGTCGGAGAAGGAAGGAGTCCCTTTACTATTAATTTCTCCCTTCTAGTCTGCAAGGCACATGAGCTGAAAGAAGAATGAGTCTGACGCAGACTATCAAGGTGGGCAGTGCCCAAACAATAAACACACAAGGAGTGTGGGTCCTGGGGTGGCAGCTTGTGGCCATGCTTCATCCATTTCTTAAAGCCTTGACTGTCAGCCCTTATCAAAAAGCATAACACACAAACACAAAGAATAAAACTATGGATAAATTACTGTACTATATCACTTTCACTAATCTAAAGCTATAACAAAGCTAACAAAATACCTACAATAAACAAGGACACAACTACAAAAAATTCTAACTATACTAAATACTAATATATGTTAAACTTTAACACTAAACTAATTACACTTTCTACCCTAAACTAATAATACTAACACACTACAAATTCTAAATAGTGAACTAGAGAGAAAGACTTTCTCTCGGTAAGAGAGGAGTAGGAGAATAGAAGCTAACAACTTCGAGTAGCACTCAAAAGGATACAGAAGTAGGAGCCCTTCATGGCGCAGCCAAACGCTTCAGGTGCCAAACAAGATCTGAGGTCCTGAGAATTATGGGTAAGGGAGGAGCTTCACATTCGGTATTGAGGTCGCAGCCAGCTGGATCTGACAGCCCATAGTTGAATTGGATGAAAACAGACAACATTGGATCAAATTTCAACATTTGTGCCTGACAATTCAAAATTCTGAAAATCAGAGTTGCAGTATACACTTTTTTTACATACCTATCAATGATTCTACTACCCATAACAAAAAGGGTACAACTGGAATTGACGGGGTGCTTAGCAGCAATGGGACCATCTAGAGCTATAGCTTCTGGGTCAGGTTTGGAAATTGTATATGCACATTTAAAAGATTGAGGAATTTTATACATTCTAGCTGCTTTTTTTAAGGACAGCTGGCTCACTGTCAGGAAAACTGTAAGCAGTAATACACACATTCTCTACAGCAGATGAACAGCAGAAATGGATGTAGGATCTGGAAAATCCTTCTGTAACAACTCCTAGTATTTTCTGAGGGATTAAGAAATTTCGGTATTCTCCCACTGAAAACATTGGCACATTCTAGCAACAGTCCCAGAGAAAGAGAAAGAGAAAGCTCTACAGGGGGAAACAGAAACTGAGCTCTCCTCTGAGTCTGAATCAGAAATCTGAGGAAACAACCCTGTATCTGTCCCTGTATCTTGCTGTTGAGATTCAGAATTCTGAATCTCTTCAGGAAAGGAGGTATTCCTCTTTTTTTTACCAGAAACTACTTTCCAAGAAAAATCTGTAGCCTGAATAAAAACCTAAGCCAGACCCAATAAACTACTCCTACCAAATGAAATTTGAAGAGGAGTAGATACATGCTTGGTTTTCTGCTTCTTTTTGGCAGTAAAAATGGGGCCAACCATGTTACTAATGTCAACAGCAGCTTTCATAGAGATGGAGTACAGCATTCTGACACAACAGGGGAAACCTTCCCTGTTCCTTCTCTCCGGAATGGTAAGAGTGGCTCTCCCTTGCCCACTGAGAGGACCCCAGCCTCAGAGGATATGGCTAAGTCCCTGTCTATAGTGGCTGTATGTGCTACACCAGACTGATCTTGGGAAAAAGGTGAGTGGTCAGAGGTGCAACAAATGGTCACAGCAGAGTCACCCACTCGCACTGCGGCTAATTGCTAGCCTGCTGTGGTTGTAAAGGCTGTTTGCTTATTTTCTGATTTTTGTGGCTAGGACGGCCGCAGTGGTGCAGCGGTTAGCATTGTCGCCTCACAGCAAGAGGTTCTCCGATTCGATCTTCGGCTGGGGTGTCTTCTGTGCTGAGTCTGCATGTCCTCCCTGCGGTCGTGTGGGTTTCCTCCGGGTGCTCCGGTTTCCTCCCACATCCCCAAAGACATGCTGCAAGTGGATTGGACATGCTAAAATTGGCCCTAGGTGTGAGTCCGTGTGTGTGTGTGCCTTCCGTGGAAGGTTGGGCGCTGGTCCGGCAACTCAACACTGTAAAACTCCACTGCCAATCATGAGCAGACAAGGTGATCTGCTGTGGCGACCCCTAACCGGGAAAAACCGAGAGAGAGAAAAAGGACTGATTGTGGGACTGGTAGTCTTTTTCAAGGTCAGACAGAAAATGGTGCCTCTTACCCGGGGAAGACAAGCAGCAAATGCTGTTAAACACGAACAATCTACAAAAGTTACTTTTCTGACAGAAAAGCACAGTATAAAGCACTTTAAAACACTATACCAACCCCAGAAAAGTAAAATAAACACAACTTATCCATACAAGAAATGTTTCTGGGTACGTTTACACCACTTTTCAAATGCCAGGAAAAATGAGTGCTCCATTTAAAAGTATGTTAAAAGTATGTAACAGTCCATTAAAACACAGCACATGTAGCTTTAAAATAACTTTCCTACAGAGGAAAGTGATAAAACAGCAATAAAAATAAGGAAACAAGTTTTTTCCTCTAGACGGAATTCATCTGCCCAGTAAAGGAACAGCACAAGCCAAACATCACTCCACAAACGCCTCAGACGAGCATACTCTTTGACAGCAGTAAAGCTCTGAAGGGCTTTGAGCCTGACTTGTCTTTCAGTTAGCTCAGCTCAAACTGTTTGACAGTTTGAGTGTGTGGAAGGTGCCCTGATGCTTTGGAAGCTGGCCAGCTCTTGGCAGGATATAACCTGTACAGTTATAGCTACCACAGCAGTGATCAATATGATGAACATCCTCCCTGCACCATCATTGGGTGCAGAATGACATGAGAGAGAGAAAAAAGAGGTTAGGTACTCACCATAACGTTCCATGTGAGTTGTTCCATCTCACCTTCATTCATCACTGATGGGTTCGGAGCTGATCCTCAGCTCCAACACGGCCGACTAGCAAGCTCAAAGTTCTCTAGTAGCTCGAGACCCCAACCCTTATCCCATAATGCACTGCTGGAATTACCTCAGATCTTGTTTGCTGCATACCATATAATAGTACAATAATTATTCTGCCTAGGAATGAATACACATTGAAAAACCAGGATGAAGACAGCCTCCAGGTCAACTGTCAGCCAGGAGGGGGAAGGAGGGAGGGACGTGAGAATGAAGGCAAGATGGAACAACTCACATGGAACGTTATGGTGAGTACATAACTTCTTTATGTGAAGTTGTTGAATCTCGCCGTTCTTTCATCACTGATGGGTAGCATCCCTAGCACCCTGATCTAGGGTGGCTCAGGGAAGTACACTCTTCAGAACCATAGAACCAAATGAAGCCCTGTCCCTGGAGGCCTTATCCACTTTGTAATGAGTTATAAAAGTGTGAGGTTTAGACCAGGTGGCTGCTGCACAGATGTTATCCAAAGGCAATTTGGCTTGAAAGGCTGACAAGGTAGAAGCTGCTCTGGTTGAATGAGCCTTTACCTTACTAGACAATGGCATATTATGACAAGCATATGTATAGGTAATGCAATCTGACAACCACTTAGACAGGGTTGATGTTCTTCGTGTTTCACTGTTGCAGTCATTACATTTGGGTAATCCTGCTGGCAGGTTGCCCTCAGTCGGCCTGAATTCCAAAGTCTTGGGTCCTGCGTCAGCTGCTGTCACCTCTTCCCTGACGTCAGGTCGTCAGGGGTATAAAAGAAGCAGCCGACGCCATTTTCTCCAGTCTTTCTTGCCACACGGTGCCCGAAGCAAAAGCAGTTCGCAATTGCCAGTCAGCCGACTCCTGAGATTTTCGTGTTTGAATTTCAGATCCGAAGTCTTCATTAAAAGCTAAGTACCCCATTGGGGGAACTTTTTTCTTGCTCCATACCAATGTCAGAAAAAGTTAATAATTGTATTTCTTGTGCGAAGCAAATACCTCATAAGGACTTTCATTCTTACTGTATTCCTTGCCTAGGCCCTGACCACAACGTTTCAAGCTGTCGGTTTTGTGCTAGATTTAACCAACGCACTATTAAGCGTCAGTACGATTTTGCACTAAGCTATTTTGGGCACAGATTTAATTATACAATGTCGTCGGATAGCCATCCGACTACCGGAGTTCACAAAAAGCGCAAAGAAAAAGAAAAAGACAGGCAACCAAGGTCCAAAACCGACGACGAAGCTTCTCCTAAGCCAGTCGCCGGTTCTCAGTGAGGCGCTTTTGAAGCCCCTGACGCCCGCTACTTTAGAGTCGCAGGCCGCTACCGACTCTCACGTGGAGTTGGCCAGACCGCTGGAGACTCAAGGTATTGGAGCCTCGAAGACTATTCACTCAGATGGGTCCAGAGCCGCTGAGCAGGCATTGGCTTCTGAGGGTGTTTTCAGACCTAAACAATTATACATTAAACTGACTACAGCTTCAAAGGCAAAGACTAAAGCACCTTTAAAGGCAAAGAAACAACTTCACCAGCCACATGGACAGGCCTCCATGCCCAAAAAACAGATGCTCAAAATGGCCGAAGACTTAATTACCTTGATCAGGGGTTCCCATCCCCCTCCTGATAAGAGGCCTAGGCAAGACACAGACTATGAATCTTCAGATCAGGTTTCCATTTCCTCAGATTCCTCTTCTGATCAGGAATATTCTCTTCCCCCCATGAGGATTCTGATGCTGAAGAGTCTATTCCTTCAGCTTCTCCTCCTGAGGACTATTCCTTTGAGGAAACCTTGCATACCATGAGGGAGCATTTCCACTGGGAGAGCTAAGATTTTTCAGAATCTAAGAAGAGGCTCAGGGACTTCCTTCTACTACCTCAACACAGGCCGCTAACTATTCCTCCTGTGTTAGACATTGTAGATGATGTGTTTTCAGAGTCTAGTCTGACCCCTGACTCCTTACCTCCAGCACCTGTTAAGCCTGACAAATACTACAGGGTTCCTGACTCACATAAATTCCTTTTCAAAAACCCTGCTGCAGACCCAGAAACTATTTCTCAGGGTCCCAAAGGGGTTAAGGCTTCCACTGCAAAAAACCCTACTCCCTCTGACAGAGATTCTAGGACACTGGATAGATGGGGAAAAAAGATTTACACATCTGCTACTTTGGCATAAGGGCCTTAAACTGCCAGTTTAATATGCTTAAATATCAGCAATTATGTCATGACACTGCTTAAACAGAAAATGTTGGTAAATTCGGAATGTGCAGAAAACAAAGAAATGCAGGATTTATTGCATGCAGCTGAACAAGTTGGAAAGCATACTTTGCAATGTGGTTTTGATTCTCTGGAGGCCTACTGCAGGGCCGCTGTTACGGGTTCTGTAATCAGGAGGCATGCTTGGTTAAAGGAAAAAAATCTGCCTGATCATGTCAAAGCTAAATTATTAGATGCACCATTACAGCATGATACCTTCTTTGGTGTTAAGGCAGAAGAGATGTTAAAGAAAATGGAGGACAAAGCAAAATCTATGCAAACAGTCAAAGAATTTTTACAAGTACCCACCTAGGTTTAGCAGACACTGGCCTACAAAGAATTGGTCCTTTCCAGTGTCAGACAGACTTCAAAGGGGCAGATCCAAACGCCCTAGAGGCAGATCCCAGCCGCAAGGTTCATAGAGGTCTAAGCAATGGGGTGCTTCTACCTCCAAAAGTGGAGAAGACAAATCACAACCATACAGGAAACAGTCCCAATGACTTCCCCCTGCCTGCACCAAGCACTTATTTACTCGCAGCACCCTTAGGGGGAAAAATAGCACTTTATTCTTAAAATTGGCACATTATAACCCAGGACAAATGGGTTCTAGACATAGTGTCACAAGGCTACAAGTTTCACTTCCATACCCTGCCAAGGGCAAACGGTGGGCCAGACCTGCCAAAAAATCAATGGGCAGAGGCTCAAAAGCAAATGTCATCCCTCATAGACATGGGGGCTATTCCACAAGTGCCACAGCAAGAGCAGGGACAAGGATTTTACTCAAAACTGTTCTTGGTACCCAGAAAGGACAAAGCATGGAGACCAATACTGGACCTATCTATTCTAAACACTTTCCTGGATATACCAAAATTCAAGATGTTGACCTTGCAGCAGCTTCTGCCCATGCTGGGCAGAAAGGCTTGGCTTGTCTCTTTAGACCTAAAAGAGGCAATCCTGCATGTCCCAATCAGACAATCATGCAGAAGATACCTCAGATTCAAGGCTGGTTCAAAGCATTACCAATTCTCTGCACTGCCCTTTGGCTTATCTACTGCGCCCAGGGTCTTCACAAAGTGCCTGGCAACAGTAATTGCTTTCTGCAGACAAACAAGAATACAGATATATCCTTACTTGGACGACTGCCTCATTCAAGCAGAGAACAAGGACATTCTACTACAGCATCTGGCGTTTGTGAAAAGACTTTTAACATGCCTAGGGTACACAGTCAAAGAAAAGAGATCAAAACTAGTACCCTCTCAAGAGATAATATTCCTGGGTGCAAGCTTAAATACAACTGCCCAGATAGCTTATCTCACGCCAGACAAACAAAGGCAACTGACTACCTATTTCAAAATGTTAGCAACAAAGGCCCAGTTATCTGCAAGAAAAATTCTGCAGGCTTTGGGCTTCATGGCATCCTGCATCCTACTAATTCCATATGCAAGACTGCATATGAGGAAACTTCTATGGTACCTAAAAAGTGTTTGGACTCAACATTGCCACAGCCTGGAAACTATAATTATTCTCATTCTCTGCCTGCAACAGGAGTTTCCATGGTGGGCAAAGGCTTGTCGCCAAAAAGTACAGCACCTACACAACCACCCCTAGACACAGAGGGGGAGGGGAGGAAAAATTGGACAGCAATGGGAATCCTAACATCTACATTTATGGTAGGTACAAAACTGTACTATGTTCTCTTTTTTCCATTGCTGGCAAAACCAGCCCTAGACTTAGAGTAGATAGGAAGGTGATAATGCTTAGAGAAAGTATGCACTGAACCTTAGTCCTGCTTAAGTAATAACGCAATTGCCTGTGTACATCTCTTATGGAAAATCAAAAAGGGCTCGACTGCCATAAGGGCCTGCAACTCAGACACTTTCTTGCAGAAGTAATAGCCAAAAAAAGCAGGCTCTCATGGGGGTCTTATATTTTTGCCCCTAAGAAACTGCTTGAACAAGGAGGATCGAAAACAATGGTAGTTGAGACCTGCTGTGTTTCAACACAGAATATAGGCCAGCTGTCAGATGAAGAGAGGAAAGCTGACGAATCAAAGGTTAAGGCCATGGAGGCTTTTTACCAGACCCTTGGCCTGTCCTGTCTGACCTTTAACAGTACCTTTGGAAGAAGAGGCAGAGGTGGAAAGGCATACATGAAGGTTTTTGTCCAACTGAAAGACAGAGCATCCACTTTCCAAGCTGTGTGATGAAACCCCTTTGTGCAAAACTGTGGCAGCTGGTGGTTTTAGTGGAGAAGCAGACAGATCTATTCCCATGTTCCTGTCACACTCTCAATTTTGAAATACATGAAGAGATCCAGTTGTTTGTGGGGGATGATTTGTCTGCTTAACACATCTGCACATCTGCTAAGCTCCTGGCTCCTTGCTTGAAACCAAGAGTTAGGTCTGGCAGGCCACTTGTCTTGTATCCACTTTCCATTTAGATGAGCTCCCAAGCAATGTGCACCAGAATACAAGATGCCATGAACCCTAATGCTTGAAGGACTGTCTCTCTGCAGTCAGGACTGACTGATGAGATAGCTGATGGGGAAGTAAAAGACTCTTTCTTTTGTTTGTCCGGAAAAAGGCCATCTGGGCTGCTGTATCTTCTTCTCACACACCCAGAAATGTCTTGAGAGGGTACTAGACTGGACTTGGACTTTATCACGAATACCCTAGGCATCTTAGCACTGCTATAAAGATATCTAGAGATTCCAGAGAGTGTCTTAGTTTTTCTTCAGCCAGAATAGGCAGTCGCCAGGCAAAGGATAGATTTGATCACTGGAGCCAGAACCTTTGTTGTACTCTGGGCCAGTAGATAAAGATAAGGGCAATGCAGAGAACTGATAAAGAAGAACTGATAGGCACATGAAGGTAAGCTTCCTTGAGAACCAAAGTTACCATCCAGTGATCTTTGCCCAGCAGTAAAAAAGCTGTTGTAACGTCAACATCTTGAACTACTGCAAAAAACTTTAACAGTTGCATAGACTTAGCTTTTGTCCTCCATTTTTTTAAAAAACTGCTTCCACAGGTGAAACAACACATCAGACTGTAAAAAGGGCATCATTGCAAAGAATGCTTGCCCACTTGTTTCAGACACATAAACTAAATCCAGCAAAGTCTTTACAATCAATACCTTCCACCAAAGCATCCACCTTAGATTTCAATTGTGAAGGGAGATAATTTTGATATTTCAGCATGTGACTGACAAATTTAACCACAGAGGCCTTAACACCTTAGGCCCCTGAGAAACAGTTTCTGGGTCCGCCCTAGGACTTAAACGAGGTATAGCTAAGGGCCTATGCTGGTAAAAAAAAGAATTCTAAGTCTCTTCCTGAAATCAGAGTAATCCTGGCCTTCCATCCCCAGTGCTCCTCTCCCTCATGGAAGTCTCTGTCTCTGAAAAATCCCCTGAACCCTGTTCAAAACTGTCAAACTCTGTTCCCACTCTAGGCCTCTTCTTATCAGGGGGCCTATAGAACTAAATCATAGTAATCAAATTCTGCCATTTTAATTTTAAGCATCTAGGGTACAGAACCCAAAACCTAGGGGAAGCCCCTACTGAAGACTGAAGAAGTTCTCACTCCTAAAAGAAGTTTTGGCAACAGAAGGAGAGGCTCTACTACTTTGGAAGAGAGAGAAGAATAGGCCTCCTGAGAGGGTACATCCTGTAAAAGTAAAGTTTCTGCCTGAGACCAAGGGACAGCCATTCACATTACCCCCAGCCAGGCAGACACTAACAACGGGTGCATCAGATTATGCCTGGGGGGCCCACATGGCAGGAAGATGCATTCAGGGCTCATGGACCTCAAACCAAATGCATCTACATATCAATCAAAAAGAGATGCTAGCTGTTCAAAATGCCCTGACAGCCTTCAAAGACCTACTTTATCCAGGACAACTACTGATAAAGACAGACAACACCACGATCATGTGGTATATAAACAAGCAGGTGGGCACACGTTCTTACCCCCTTTGCAGACTAGCCATGACTTAGTGGGACACAGCACTGACTTACCATGTACATCTGCAGGCACAATTCCTGCCAGGAAGGAATAATGCTCTGGCAGATGAACTAAGCAGAAACCTCATGGATCCCCACAAGTGGCAGCTGGATCCACAAGTCTTCAGCATGATAACAAGGAAATGGGGATGCCCGGACATAGATTTATTTGCCTCCCCTCACAACTACCAACTAAAAAGATTCTGCACAAGGATTTATCACAGACAAGCATGGAAAGTGGACGCCCTATCCTTCAGCTGGAAAAACCTGTCAGTATATGCCTTTCCCTCTCTGCCTTTCCTCCCCAAGGTACTCCTAAAGGTCAGACAGGAGAAGCCAAAGATGATACTGATTGCCCCAGACTGGCCCCGCCAGCACTGGTACCCAATATTAAGGAGCTTGTCTCAATGCCCAGCTTGGACCTTACCTCAAGTACCTCATCTACTGTCCCAGCAAAACAATCAGATCCTGCACAGCCAACTCAGGACTTTAAACCTGGCAGCATGGCAGATAATGTAGTCATGCAAAACACACCTCTCAGCAAAGCTGTGATGGATGTCATTTTGGAAGCCAGAAGGCCTAGTACTAGAAAATCTTATGCTGGAAACTGGAAGAGATTCTGTGCTTGGAACCAGGCACAAGGAACAGATACAACTGCGCCAAATATTCCTCAGATTTTTACAATACTTAACTGAGATGCTGGACAGAGGCCTATCTTTCTCATCTATTAAAATTCAAGCCTCTGCCATTTTAGCTCATTACAATGCAGAGCCACCAATCTTTTCTCATCCATTATTAAAACTGTACCTCAGAGGAGCCAAAAATTTAAAGCCTCCAAGGAGATCACCAATGCCTACATGGGACCTCAACTATGTCTTGGAAAAACTCACCCTGCCTCCTTTTGAGCCAGCTGCTACTGCTGCTATAAAGTTTTTATCTTGGAAAACAGATCTGCTCCTAGCAATAACTTCTGCAAGACGTGTTTCACAGCTACAGGCACTCATGGCTGTGTAACCTTTTATCATTTTTTATCCGGACAGAGTCTCCCTGAGGACAAACCCAACATTTATGCCTAAAGTGGTGCCCAGTGTGGCTCTTAACCAAACCATTCATCAGCCAACTTTTTATCTGAATCCACAGAATAAGGGGGAAAGAATTCTGCATTCGTTGGACGTACACAGACAGCTTAGATTCTACTTGGACAGAACCAAAGTTTTCAGAAAGACAGAGCAATTACTAATGGCATATGCTGCAGGATCACAAAGAAAGGCTATCTCAAAGCAGACTATTTCAACGTGGATAAGCCACTGCATTCGTTTCTGCTACTTATACCATGGTAAGCCAGTGCCTAAGGGCATTAGGCCACATTCCACCAGAGCTGCAGCCACTTCAGCAGCCTTTCTCAGGGGAGTACCAACCAAGGACATTTTAGAGGCAGCTACTTGGGAGTTCAATGCACACCTTTACAAAGCACTATCATCTGCCACTCTACTCTAAATCCAGGGCAGGCTTTGCCACTGCAGTTCTGCAGGGTCTCATAGCCGCTCCTAATGCCGTTTAGCTCCAACCTCCCAACCATAGCTTTGGGAATCTACCCAAATGTAATGACTGCAACAGTGAAACACGAAGAGCATAGTACAGTTGTGTACACTTACCATAAATGTAGATGTTCGAGTGTATTCACTGTTGCAGTCCAGGTTACCCACCCGCCATCCCCCATTTCTTCTGATGGAACTTATCTTTCCTTCTCTGATTTATACAACCTATGTGGTGTATTTGCTTGTAGATGAAGGTAAAAGTTTATATTGGAGCATGTAATTTTATTTATAGATATAAATTTTGGCTACCCTTTTAGGGGGCACCTGACATCTGGGGCACGAAAAACTAAAGAAAATGGCATTGGCTGCTTCTTTTATAACCCTGACGACCTGACGTCAGAGAAGGGGCGACAGCAGCCGACGCAGGACCCAAGACTTTGGAATTCAGGCCAACTGAGGGCAACCTGCCAGCAGGATTACCCAAATGTAATGACTGCAACAGTGAATACACTCGAATTAGAAGTTATGTACCCACCATAGCGTTCCATGTTAGTTGTCTTCTCTCGCCTTCTTTCTTGCTGGATGGGTTCGGAGCCGATCCCTGGCTCTGACTCAGCACTTGCTAAGCTCGAGAGCTAATTTTACCAGCTCAAGGCAACCCTATATCCCATGATGCAAAGGCGGAGATTACTCAGATCTCGTTTGGTAGCTAAAGAAATAGCAGTATTTTCTTCCAACTTAGGAGGAAGAAAATAAGAAATACTAAATAACATCATAACCCTCTAGAAAGGATCCACATAATCTAGTGACACTAGGAGTTGAACAGCTAGAAAAAGGTAATAACCTCTTAATAGAAGATGTATAATCTTCTCGGTCTGACCAGGCTAGGGGGAAGGAGGGGCCAAGAAAGAAGGCGAGAAGACAACTAACATGGAATTTTATGGTAGGTACATAACTTCTAAATGTTAAGTTGTCAATCTCGCCTTCATTCTGCTGGATGGGACAGCGTCCTAGCACCTCTATCCTGGGTGGCTCAATGGAACAGACTCTTGAGAATGGTGGAACCAAAATTTGCTCTGTCTCTGGAGACCAAATCTAATTTGTAATGTGAAACAAAGGTATGAGGAGAGGCCCATGTGGCTGCTGCACAAATAGTGTCTATTGGAAGTCTAGCTTGAAAAGCTGTAGATGTAGCTAGAGCTCTGGTAGAATGGGCTTTTGGGTTAGAAACCAACTCTTTGCCTCTGAGCTGATAAATGTAAGTGATCACGGAAGACAGCCACCTAGATAAAGTTACCTTAGAAACTGGAAGGCCTTTCCTGTTCTCTGCATAGGACAGAAAAAGTTGATCAGATTTCCTAAAAATTTTTGTCTTATCCAGATAATATCTGAGCTGACGGTGAACATCGAGATAATGTAACTTTTGTTCAGCTCTATCAGAATAATTCGGAAAAATACTGGAAGATCAATGGACTGATTTAGGTTAGTCTGAGATGCCACCTTTGGTAAGAAAGACGGATTAGTTCTTAGGGATACCCTATCTTTGTGGAATATTAGATAGGGAGACGAACACAGAGAGCATGAAGCTCAGATACTCTCCTGGCAGATGTAATCGCAACTAGAAGAAGTGTCTTCCAAGAAAGCAATTTCAAAGAACAGGCAGCTGCAGGTTCGAGCGGGGAAGAATCAAGGATGTTAAAATTAAATTTAGATCCCACTGTGGTGGGGGGTCTCTAATTGGAGGTTTCAATAAAAAGATACCTCGAAGGAATGCCTTGCAAAGTTTATGTGACATAATGTTGTGGTCCAAAAAGCCTATATGAAAATTTGAAATGGCTGCCAGTTGAACTTTCACTGTGGAAGAAGAGGATCCTGAATTAAAAATGTCAGCTAGGAAGTCCAATACCGAATGAATTGGAGCAGTATAGGGGTCTATGTTCCTAGCTTTTGCCCAGAAGAGAAAGCGTCACCATTTACTAGTGTAGATCTTTCTGGTAGAAGATTTTAGGGAAGCTACTATGATATCCCGTACAGGATTAGAAATCATAGGAAGCCTGGCTAAGGAGTGGAGCAACCAAGCAGTGAGGTTGAGAGAAGGTATGGATTGGTGCAGTTGACCCGACTGGTGGGTCAGAAGATCTGGAACCGGGTCCAGATGCCATGGCTGTACCAAGAGGTAATGATGTAGGAACAGAAACCAAATCTGCCGAGGCCAATAAGGGGCAATGAGAATCAACTTGGCTCTCAAGGCGGTTGCTTTCTGAATGAGCTGAGGTATCAGCGGAAAAGGAGGAAAAGCATAAAGTCATCCCCGGGGCCAATCTTGGGTTAGAGCGTCTCTGGGGGGATGGCCTGGAAGGGGGAAGAGAGAGAAGTCTGGGCATTTGCTGTTTTGAGGTGTAGCGAAAAGGTCGCAGCAAGGAAGACCCCACTTCTGAAAAATCTCTTCCGTCACTGACTGTTTGAGAGACCACTCGTGAGGCATGAGAATAGCTCTGCTCAATCTGTCCGCTATGATGTTGGATTTCCTGGGGATGTGCATTGCTATCAGAAACCGGTGAGAGGAGATTGCCCATTGCCAAAGTCTGAGAGCCTCTCGACACAGTGGATAGGACTTGGTTCCGCCCTGTTTGTTTATGTACCACACTACGGACATATTGTCCGTTTGGACTGCAATAGTTCCCAGGGGAAGAGAGTCGTTGAGGGCTTGCAACGTTAAAAGCACTGCTCTCATCTCCAGAACATTTATGTGCAGATGGTACTCGAAAGGTTGCCAAGTTCCATGGACCATTCTGCCCTGATAATGCCCCCCCCCCCACCCGATCAGGGAGGCGTCCGATGTAACCGTGGCAACCGGGGCAAGAGGAACAAATGGTCTGCCTTGATGGATTTGAGGGGACGATATCCACCAAGTCAGATGTCTTTTGCAAGTTGGAGTTACTATGATCTCGTGACGCATGGGAAGTTGTTGAAAGGACCATTGGGTGAATAGCATCCATTGTAGAAGCCGCATGTAAAAACGGGTGAGGGGAAGAAGTGTTATGGCAGCCGCCATAAGACCCAGTAGTTTCAGAGCAAATCTGGCCTGAATTTTGTTGCTGAATAGAATCACTTGGACGTGTCTTTGAATGTCCAAGATCCTTTGGTCTGTCAACCTTGCTGAAAGTTGTACGGTGTCCAATTTTGCGCCTATAAAAGTAATATATTAACAAGGCGACAAGGCAGATTTTTCAAAATTTATAGAAATTCCTAGCCCTCTGCAAGTGTGAATGGTGTAATTTCTGGCTTGGAGAAGCTGATGCCTGGTGGTGGTAGTGAGGAGCCAGTCGTCCAGATATGGAAACACCTGGAATCCTTGATGTCTCAGGTGAGCCGTAACCACTGCCATGCATTTGGTGAACACTCTGGGGGCTGTAGTGAGTCCAAAGGGCAGGGCTCTGAATTGGAAGTGACTGGTCCCCAGCCGAAAGCGGAGAAATCTTCTGGAGCGTCTGTGAATTTTTATGTGATAGTACGCATCCTGAAGATCCATCGAGCACATCCAATTGTCCTTGCCCAGAAAGGGCAGAATGGACTGAAGCGTGACCATCCAGAATCTTGATTTCTTTACAAACTTGTTGAGTTTGCTCAGATCTAATATTGGTCTCCAGTCCCCTGTCTTTTTTGGAACTAAAAAGAACCTTGAGTAGATTCCGGATCCTATTTGGTCCGCTGGGACTGGCTGGATGGCTCTTTTTACTAGCAGTTTTGATATTTCTAGTACTGCTAGTTCCCTTAGACCGGGAGGAACGTCTGGAAGGGTTCCCTTTTGTTGAATTGGGGTTTGAATAAAGGGAATTTTGTAACCCTCGGATATAATTGACTGTACCCATTTGTCCTGAGAAAGGGAAAGCCAGGCTATTGGGTACAGCGATAATTTTCCCCCGACTGCCTCCGAAGGCAGACAATCGGGCAACATCTCAGGGATGCTGGAAGGGTTTGTCAGAAAGAGGCTCTCTGCTACCCTGATTCTGCGGACCACCTCTGCCCCTAGGGCGTCTATTATTGTTACCCCCTCTGCCTCTGGGGGTAAACTGACTTCGTGCGTCAGGCGTGACTCCTTGAGATTTGCGGAACCACATTTTCACTCCCTTCTGTCCTTTGGGGTAAGGTCTAGAAGGGGTGGAGAAACGGACTCCTACGGCAGAAAGAGTCTTGCCATCTTGTTCGCATCTAGTCAAAGTGTCTTTCACTTGAGGACCGAACAAGGTCGAGCCATCAAAGAAGTTTGTGAAAGACGCCTTCTTGCGGTCTGCACAATTACAAAGGCGCATCCAGGACTGACGCCTTAAAGCCACTCCTGTGCCTGCGGCCCTACTCGCTCCATCGGCTGCATAAGAAATGAGCCGCATGGAGGAGTCAGCAATGGAGTTAAGGATTCCTAGCTGTGAGCTAATCTTATCCTGAGACCCAGCAGCTGACGGATCCTGTAAAACTTCTCCCAACTCTTTAAGAACATCTCTTTGAAGGCGGGTGAAGTGGCATAAGTAGTTCAGCGAACTCATAGCAAAAGTCGCTGAAGAAAAAATCCGCTTACCGTACCTGTCCATAGTCCTAGAATCTTTATTAGGAGGATGGACAGGTTCTGAAGGATCAGCTAATTCCTTCTTGGTGGCAGCAGCCACCATTATGGCATCAACTGGGACACCCTTTGTTAAATATTGTCTATCTTGTGGGGCAGTAATAAATTTTGAAGGTCTCCTAGGGATAGGTTCCACCGAATCTGGAGCCATCCACGCCTTCCGAGCCACTACCTCCATGAGAGGGTCGAAAGGTGGAGACACCCAGGTGGTGGAGGGTCGAGATCAGAACGCCTTCAGGTATACTGACTCGTCCTCGGAGGGATTAAGGGAGGGCCAGTTCCCCCTCTGTTTAAGGATTTCAAGGATGTCTGAAAATGAGACATCCTCAGAGGAGGACCTTGGGGATCCCTCCGACTCTTCCAAGTCAGGATCTGATGTAGTAGACTCAGGGGAGTCTAAATGTTTCCTCTTACATGTCCTCTTACGGGGGGGTTCTCCTGACGGATCAGGAGAAGCCTCGGAAGAGGAAGATATTCCCAATGGGGAAACCTGAGGTGTTGGATCTCTGGGTCTGGGAGCAAGAGAGTGGGAAGAGACGTCAGCAGGCACTGTAGTGGGAGGAGCTGATGGAACTGTCCGTTGACTAAGCCCAGGGGCTAGTACACTCCTCATCACCTCGAAGGCTCCCCCGTCAGAGAGACCAGAAAGTTCCCGCTCCGAAGAGATAGGAACCCCCGGCCTCACCAAGAGGGAAGGCTCCAAGGCAGATGTCGGGGCCGAGCTCACCAACGCCGAAGCTCCGAGAGGGAGAACGGGGTCGGACAAGGGTCCGATGCCACTCGCCCCCTCGGAGCCGACGAGAGACTAGACGCCCGGATCCCTCCAATGAAGGTCTCAAGGAGGAAATCGGAGCCGAGGACGACGGAGCCGAAAGGGGTGGTATCGGCTCCGAAGTCACAACGGTTCCGGTTCCGAGGAGCTCCGGCTCTATAAGAGAGTTGAAGGAGGAATGTTCGGTGGATGTGATATAGCTACCATCTGTTGAGATGGGCTATGGAGTATTTGGGCCAATGCCTGAGACTTTAATAGTCTACTCACCACTCTCTCAAGGTCGTGATCAGATAGCCAGGATGACCGAGAAGATCGGCTCCGATGGCTCCGCTCCAAGAGCACGGGTGATCTCGGAGCCGAATGAATAGATTCCACAGAAGGGGATCGAGGTCTCTTTTTTGAGATCAATGGAGCCATCGGAGCCGAAGATACGTCAGCTCCAGCCGGAGCCGACACCGAGTGTCTAGACTTGACAGTATTGGCGCCGAATGGAGCCGATACTGAGACTGGTATGGAAAGATCGGCTCCAGACGGAGCCAATCTCAAGCCTGGTGAGGAAGAACCTGAAGCCGATGGCTTGGAAGCCTGAGCCGAAGGCTTAACAGGTTTCGAGGGCTTCCCCGGCGCCGACTTAGTCGGGGAGCTCTCGGGCTTTAATAAGCCCCTTAATATCAGCTTATTTTTTCATTCCTGCAGGACTCTTGGGCTGAAAGCATGACAGATACCACAAGAGTCCTGCAGGTGCGAAGGTCCCAGGCAATAAACACAAGAAGTGTGACCGTCTGTCAGAGACATCTTCAGACAGCACGAGTCACACTTCTTGAAGCCTGAGACCTTAGTGTCCTTCGACATAACTGTGTCGATGAAACACCAGTAACACACTCACACACAAAAACACTCAGTCCAACAAATTAAATTAAATTAAACAGGGATAACAGACAGTCGCACACAAAAAATCCCTGACAGGAAAAATTTAGGGAGGGGAAGGCCTAAGGCCTAACTAGGGGTAAGGGAATATTTCTCAAAAAGAAGGGAACACTGACAGGAAAAGGGTTAAAGTGAGTCGGTAATTAACAAAATATGATATTTATATATATAAAGTTAAAGGGGGTAGACAAAAAGTCTCTAAAAAGTTCACTTACCTAGAGCTGGTAAAAGAAGGCACCTCGTTAGCGAAGCGGCAAACGAGATCTGAGTAATCTCCGCCTTTGCATCATGGGATATAGGGTTGCCTCGAGCTGGTAAAATTAGCTCTCGAGCTTAGCAAGTGCCTAGTCGGAGCCGAGGATCGTCTCCAAACCCATCCAGCAAGAATGAAGGCGAGATTGACAACTTAACATCATCTACATTTATGGTAAGTGTACACAACTGTACTTTTTTGCAACTGGTTTACCTTTCCTGGTCTCAGAAAAGGACACAAAGAGCTGATCTGATTTCCTAATGTCTTTGGGTCTGTCCAAATAAAATCTAAGTTGTCTATGAACATCGAGTTTATGCAACATATATTCCAATTTGTTGGTATGATTAGGGAAGAAAACAGGCAACTCAATGACTTGATTAATGTTAACCTCAGAACATACTTTGGGCAGAAAGGATGGATTGGTTCTGAGAGATACTTTGTTAGTATGGAAGACCATGTAAGGGGGCTTGATGGAAAGGGCTTGGAGCTCTGACACTCTACGGGCTGAAATGATGGCTACTAAGAAGACAGTTTTCCATGACAAGAATTTTAGTTCTCAAGAAGTTGCAGGCTCAAAATGAGGAAGAAGGATATGAGATAACATAAAATTCAAATTCCAGGGGGAATAAGGTGTCTTCACCGGAGGCCTTATGTGAAAGGAACCTTTTAGAAAAGCCTTAGACAACTGGTGAGCCATAATATTCAAACCATCAATTCCTAGATGGTAATTAGATATAGCAGCTAATTGTACTCATACTGTAGCTGCCTCTGTTCCTTTGTTGAAGATTTCTGTCAAGAATTGTAAGATAGAAGACAATGGCGCTTGATAAGGGTCAATGTTGTGGGAAGAAGCCCAAATGGAAAATCTCTTCCACTTACTACGATACAATTTTCTGGTGGAAGGTTTTTGGGAAGCCAAAAAATCTGACTAGTGTCATGGGAAAGATTATAGAGCCTGGCTATGCGGGGAATTGGAGCAGCCAAGCGGTTAGCTTCAGTGTCTGCAATGACGGGTGAAGATCCCGCGACGGATGTGTCAACAAGTCCGGAACTGGGTCTAGGATCCATGGATCTTCCAGAATATGATGATAAAGAAATGGGAACCAAATCTGCCGAGGCCGATGACGGGCTATGAGGATGACTGTCCGTCCCAGCGTATTTGCTTTCTGTAAGAATTTGGATATCAGGGGAATTGGTGGAAATGCATAGAGGAGACCCGGGGGCCAATCGTGGACAACAGCATCCCTTGGGGAGTGACCTGGCGTGGGAATTAGGGCAAAATAGCTTTTGCACTTGTTGTTGATGTGACTGGTGAAGAGGTCGCAGGAAGGCTGGCCCCATTTGTGGAAGATCCTGTCAGCAATCTCTTGTTTGAGGGACCATTCGTGGGGCAACAAGATTACTCAGTCTGTCCACTATTACGTTGGATTTGCCCGGGATGTGCGGTGCCAACAGAAAGCACTGGAATGACAGTGCCCACTGCTATAATCTGAGGGCTTCTCAGCAAACGGGATAAGACTTGGTCCCGCCTTGTTTGTTCAGATACCAGACCACTGACATGTTGTCTGTCTGTATTGCAGTTGTCCCTAGAGGAAGAGAGTCCTGAAAGTATTGCAACACTAGAAGTACTGCACTCATCTCCAGGACATTGATATGCAGATGTGATTCTTGATCTGTCCATGTGCCTTGGGCAGTCTTTCCCTGAAATAGTCCCCCCACCCTATCAGGGAAGCGTCTGTGGTCACAGTGGCAACTGGAGGGGGAAGTATGAAAGGACGTCCTATTGTGACATGAAGAGACGTCAACCACCACTGAAGATCCTTCTTGCAGGAATTTATCAGGATCATGTGACTCATTGGAAGTTCTTGGTAAGACCATTGCTTGAATAGAAGCCATTGAAGGATTCTCATATGCATCCTTGCTAGGGGGATTGCTAGAATAGCTGCCACCATCAATCCTAGGACTTTCAATACCTCTGCTGCTGGTGCTCTGTTCTTTGATATTAGGGACATGATGTGTTGGCGAAGAATAGAGATTCTTTCTGGCGGAAGGCGGAGAGCGGTTGTTGACGTCTCTAGTTCTGTCCTTATAAAAATGATATGCTGCAATGGCAACAAGGCAGACTTTTCAAAGTTGACTGTAATGCCTAGCTGATCGCAGAGTGTCAGAGTAGCCTCTCTCGCTTGAAGAAGTTCATGCCTGGTGGTGGAGGTAAGGAGCCAATCATCTAGATACGGAAACACCTGGAATCCTAGACGCCTCAGGTGAGCCATGACTACTGCCATGCACTTGGTGAACACTCTGGGGGCTGTAGTGAGACCAAAGGGCAGAGCTCGGAATTGATAATGATTGGCTCCCAGCCGGAAACGCAGGTGATCTCTGGATGGTCTGGCCATCTTTATGTGATCTTTGAGATCGATCGGGCACATCCAATTGTTCTTCCCCAACAAGGGGAGTATGGACTGTAGCGTGACCATTTGGAACTTCTCTTTTCTCACAAATTGGTTGAGTCTGCTGAGATCCAAAATGGGTCTCCAGTCCCCTGTTTTCTCTGGAACCGAAAAGAACCTTGAGTAAGTTCCGAATCCTGTCTGGTCTGCTGGGACTGGCTGGATGACTTTTTTTTATAGCAACCGGCGTACCTCTATTGCTGCTTGTCCCAAGTGACTGGGTGGAACGTCCGGGAATTTTTTGACGGGAAGGGGCTGGGTGGAGAATGGTATGAAATACCCTCTGGGAATGATACTTTGTACCCAACTGTTGTTTGTTATATTTAGCCAGGCTTTGGGGTACAAAGATATGCGACCCCCGACTGGCTCCAGAGTAGGGCAGCCAGGCCTCCCTTCAGGAACACTGGTAGGACTGACCAGAGAAGTCATCATTGTCACCCTGGTGTTGCGGACTCCCCTCTGCTGCGAGGGTGGCATCTTCCACTGAAACCCCCTCCTCTGCCTTTGGAGGGGGGCCTCTCCATGTGTGTCTTGAAAAGCTCCTTGGGCTTTCCGGAACCACATCTTTCCTCCCCTCTGACCTTTGGGAAAGGGTCAAGTGGGGGTGGAAAAACAGACTCCGACAGCAGACAGAGTCTTTCCTTCTTGCTCACACCTGGCCAAAGTCCCCTTCACCTTTGGCCCAAACAAAGATGAGCCGTCAAATGGGGTATTAGTAAAAGAAGACTTAAAGGGTTCCGCAAAGGAACAGAGTCGCATCCAGGCATGCCTACGGAGAGCGAAGAGCGTTTCCTGTACATGCGGCTCTACTCGAACCATCAGCTGCGTATGATACGAGACGCATGGACAAGTTGACTATCGATTTGAGGGTAGAGAGCTGAGTGGCAATCTTATCAGATACACTCGAAGCTACAGCACCCTGAAGAGTATCTCCCAACTCTTTAAGATCATCTCTCTGCAGTCTGGTAAAATGTGTCAAATAGCTCAGAGTGAGAAAGTCGCTGAACTGAACATGCGTTTCCCATATCTATCCATGATCCTAGATTCTCTATTAGAAGGATGGATAGATGAGGAAGTCTCAGACATTTCCTTTTTGGTGGCTGCCACCACCACCATGGCATCAACAGGCACTCCCTTGGTCAAAAAGGACTTATCCACAGGGGTTGAAATAAACTTATTAGGCCTCTGAGGAATAGGTTCCATAGCTTCTGAAGACTCCCATGCCCAATGAGAGACCAGATCCATAAGCTCATCGTAGGGCGGAGATACCCAAGAGGTGGAAGGTTGAGACCCAAATGCCTTCAGGAGAACCGACTCGTCCTCAGTAGGGTTCTTGGACTGCCAATCACCCCTCTGCCTAAGGATTTCAAGAATCTCCGCAAAGGAGATGTCCTCAGTGGGGGATCTGGGGGACCCTTCTGATTCATCCAGGTCAGCGTCCGATGTGATAGACTCCTGGGGGGAGTCCAAATGCTTCCTCTTGCATAATCTCTTCCTGGGAACCTCTTCAGGGGGAACTTCTGGAGAGGTCTCAGAAGAGCAGGGAGCACCCTGTGGGGCTACCTGTGGCTCTGTGTCTCTACGCTTGGGAGGACCGGTGGAAACAGAAACAGACACAGGCACTTTAGGAGAAGAAGAGGCCAGACCTTGAGATGAGGAAGTCTTGGGAGACAACACTCGCCTCATGGCATCGAATGCACCTCAGCTCCGATGAGAAGGAGTCGATGGCTCTGATGGAGCCGAGATCTCCTCCCACATAGAAGCTGTGGGCTCCGAGCCCAAGGTAGGAGCCGAGCTCACCCGAGCCAAGGCCCCGAGAGGAAGAGTCGGCAACGATAAGTCGGTGCAACTATCCTCCCCGGACCTGACCGGAGAGTGTCGGCTCCTAGAGCCTCCGGTCGGCACCAAAAATGTCCGAGCAGATGGAGCCGACGACACTAGAGCAGGTGTCGGCTCCAAGGGATCCACAATCATTAGGTCAGCCTCCTTTGGCTCCGAAGGTCCAATATGGCTCGGAGGAGGAGCAGACAATTCAAAGGTAGTGGTCTTCGGCTCCGACGGTTGTGTCTGAGCTGACAGCAATTTAACTAGGCCTGGTGCCTTTAAGAGTTTCTGAACCAACCGGTCCATATCCAGATCAGATAGGCTGACAAAGGACCTGGAAAAGTGGACAGATGGAGCCGATTGGAGCAATATGGAAGGAGGTTTTTCGGCAACCGGTTCCAAAGCCGTGTTCCGGTTCCAAAAAGAGCAGACTGTCAGCTCCAAAGGCAGTGGAGCCGAAGTCACCACACTCTCTGACCTCTTTCCTTTCTTGGATCTAGAATCAGTGGAAGACTTAGAAGATTTAGATGATTTACTGGCTCCATCCTGGTCAGACAATGCCTCAGAAAAGGTGTGTTTAATGACATCCCTATCAATCAATTTCCTCTTCCTTTCAGCTAACACTCTGGTGGAAAAGGAATGACATATGCTGCAAGACTCTTGCAGATGTACCTCACCCAAGCAGTAAACACACTGCACATGGGCATCTGTGACTGACATTTTCTGTCCGCAGTCTGGGCACTTTTTAAACCCAGACTTTGGATGCTTGTCCTTATCTTCAGACATTACACAACTCAAGCACACTGATTAACTAAGAGCTGTTTTAAACTAAGTAACTCACACATACACACAGCCCAAAAAGGGGCACTAACAACTAAATAACTACAAACAGTAATAAGAAATCCAAAACAATAGTCCCAAAGGGGATCACTAACTAATCATTAATCCTAAGGCCAAAAGGCCGAAGGCAAGATAGAAATACTGAGGAAAGGGGTAAAAACACAGAAAAGACTACTATTTACTATCTAGTATATCTGCTACTAAGAATAGAACAAGAGTATATAAAAAAGAAAAAAATATAATTTGCTGAAAGTTGAAAAACTCCCAATAAAGTCTCGAGCTAACTGGAAACCAAGAGATCCGTGCCGCATGCGTTATGGGATAAGGGGTGGGGTCTCGAGCTACTGGAGAACTTTGAGCTTGCTAGTCGGCCATGTCGGAGCCGAGGATCGGCTCTGAACCCATCAGTGATGAATGAACGGCGAGATTGAACAACTTCACATCACATGATTCACTAGACAAGAAGGAATCCACTGGAAAGGAGAGAAGGATTCCATCATGTTGGATTACATTTAAAACCCACCTGATGAAACCATCTGGTACCACAAAGGGAGATGAAATCTCAGAGACATTGAGATGTTGACAGGGTGGGAAGGGGGAAGAGCCTGAACAAGTAAATAGTCACACTAACTGACAGGACTGTCCATGACATTTTCTAGTTTTTCCTTTGCTTTTTAAAATCCTGTCTGACAGCTCATTGCATCTTGAATTGCTTATTGAAAAATGGAGCTGAGGAGTCTCTTTGATTTGAAAAAGGGGGGCTGACAATCTGAGTTGCTCGTTAAATCACCTTTCCCCTTTCCTCACACTTCTTAGGCACCTCAGCTTCAAAGAGCCAATCAGAACTCACTTATCTAAGGGAAAATTTCAATTTTAACGTCTTTATGAAAGTTTTGAAGAACTAAACTGTTGCTCTTCCTTCTCTAACAGATGACAAGCAGGCAGGGTATTTTGTTTAGATGCTTTAATACATAGAAACACATCAGGATGGATAGCATTGTAAAATACAAATGAACTAGCTAACAGACAGAGCTTACATACATACATGCTTAAATCTCAACAGCTTATTACAAAACGGTAGTCAGGCTCACACATGCTCAGTATTTATATACTTGTGCAAGCCCTTGGATAGCTTCTTAAAGGTACATACACACACACTGATCTACATCCTCCCTCTTGATTGCCCTTTGTAAAAACAACATTAGAGCTAGACATGCATTTCTATAGACATTACAAACAAAACATAATGCTCAAGTCCAAGTTGCTTTGTATCTATTAGGGTTCAGAGATGCGACCATATCTTGTAACATAACAGTCTGGACCAAATTTAGCAACAAGGACAGTCTACAGTGAACAACTCGTATCAGGAACTTCTGGATTCATCACAGGAACTGGAATGTCCCCTGGAACTTCCTCTGGAATTGGGACACTGGACAACTCTGAGATAATGAGTCTTTCTCACAGGCTATGTGCTGTGGTATAGGCTCGGACACTGGTATTAAATGCTTCCAATGCCGCCCAAACACAGCTCCTTGTGGTTCCATAATGTATGATCTCGGCTCTGGGCCAATATTCTTCACGACACCAATATGACCATAACCTTTGGACGTTTGCATCCTTACCACTTCTCCTTCTTCTAATGGATTGAGCGGTTTGCTGGTTTTATCACAGCAGGACTTCTGGGTTAAGCGTTTCTTCAACAGATTGGCTTTCAGTGACCTGTTGTTCTTGACACAGGGAACCAACAATTGACTACTGATTGGTAATGTGGTTCTGGTTTGTCTTAACAGAAGTCTCTGAGCAGGTTAACCAAGATGTTTATCACAAGGAGCATTTCTGAGACTCAAGAGATTCAGGAAAACATCACTATTATCTCATTTTGACTTCTCTAGTAACTGTTTTGCACTTTGAACTGCACATTCTGCCAAACCATTTGACTGCGGGTACTCAGGGCTACTCGTGACATGAGTAAAGTCCCATTCTTCAGCAAATCTTATGAAATGTTGGCTTGCAAACTGAGTGCCATTGTCAGAAATAACTGTGTGTGGACTACCATGTACAGCAAAATGATGCTTCATCTTAGTAATGACAGTTCTGGATGCTAGGTTAGGAAGGAGTCTGTGACATTTCATCGAGTGGGTGTTCAGCAAATACCCATTCCACAAGTACCTAATTATCGACGCCGTGTTTCAGTGAACAGCGGATTTTAACTAGGGCACACAAGTAGTTGGCCAACTGAGCGACCACAAAAAAAAAAAAAAAAAAAAAAAATCGCACTACACTGGGGAAAAGGACAAGTTCTAGACAGTGGCCAAAAGCTGGTTTGCCCTAGTTAAAAGCTGCCATTCACTGAAATGCGGCTTCGATAATTAGGTATTCGATGAATGGGTATTCACTGAATACGCATTCGACAAAATGATACAGACCCAGTTAGGAGGTAGGTCAATCTCGAACTAATTGGAGTAAGAGTCTACAAGCATCATATAATGTCAACCACTCCACTCGAAAATGTCGGTGGCTACTGTTGACCAAGGTAGTTCTGGAATCTGGTTTAGCTGAAGTGGTTCCTTCTGTTTATGTGGCTTAGTACTATTACACACAGAACAAGATAAAAGTGCTCTCTCGATGTCTTGTGACATAGAAGGCCAAAATACTAGTCCTCTTGCCCTTCTTTTGATAGAGTCAGTTCCTGGATGACCACGATGGAAGATAGTAATATACTCTGGTTGCAAGGACTTTGTAAAAATTACTTTCAGACCTTTCATAAGGATGCCCTTGTCAGACAAAATGTCATCTCTGTATGGAAAATAAGGTTGCCCTTCTTGAGGTAAACTAAATTGCTTTGACAGCCATCCTTGACTAATAAAGTGGTTGAGCCTTTGTAAAACTTGGTCTGTGGCTGTGTGACCTCTCAACTCATCAGGACATGTGGAAGAAAAATTTCTCACTTCCATGATTTCAAAATCAAGGTTCTCATTCTCATGCTGTTCTGTGGTATTTCTGGGTGATCTGGATAATGTATCAGCAAGATAAAGAAGTTTGCCTTTCTTGTAGACAAGACTGAAATTATACTTTTGCAATCTCAGCATCACGCGTTGCAGTCTAGCTGAAGCTGAATGCACAGGTTTTCTCAAGATGGTGACAAGAGGTTGGCGTTCTGCTTCAATCTGGAAAGGTCTACCATAAACATAATCATGGAACATTGAACATGCAAACACAATTGCCAAAAGCTCTTTCTCTATCTGGGCATACTGCATTTCAGTTTGAGTTAGAGTTCTCGATGCATAAGCAACAGGTTTATCCTCTTGTAGCATGACTGCACCAAGACCAAATTTCAAAGCATCACTGGAAAGTGTAACTGGTTTGTGAACATCATAATATCTGAGAGTTGGTGGACTAGCAATTCTCTGTTTCAGGACTTCAAATGTTCTTTGGTATTGCTCTAACCAAGACCAGGATACATATTTATGTGTCAGCTCTCTTAATGGCGCTGAAAGTTGGCTCAAGTCTGGAATGAACTTGCCTAAGTAGTTGACCATGCCAAGAAAACATTGCAGGGCTTGAACATTGCCTGTAGCTGACATCTCAAGAATGGCTGTTTGTTTAGAAGGGTCTGGTCATAGGTCTAAACAGGTAAATAAATGACCAACATAAGTAACCTCTTATAGCCTGAATTTGCATTTTTGTAGATTGAGCTTAAGATTCACTTGACGTGCCCTTTCTAGAACTTTTCTGAGGTTTCTGTCATGCTCCGCTTCATCATGTCCTCCTACTAGTATGCCGTCTACTATAACAGCACAAGGATACCCACCCAGAAGCTGCGACTTCTTTGACTGTGCGCATTGGATGATGAGGTCTTTTTAGTGCTTTTTGTATGTGTGTGTGTGTGTGTGTGTGTGCGTGTGTGTATGTGTGTAGTGAAAATAATAGATGCATATACACTTCTGTTTGCTAGTTAGAAGTATATACACTTCTATTTGCTATAATATATACAGGAAACTATAGTCAATTAGATGTATAACATTTCTGTTTGCTAGCATACATATATTAAAGGGTTAATCGGTTCTCAGCTAAAAATCAAAAAAAAAACTCATTCATCTGTACATGTAACATGAGGGTCTGGTACAGCTTGAGAAAAATGCTGATAAAGATAACTCGTTAAAAAAAGGCATTCAGCTGAATGTTCAGTGTTTGGTACAAGCTTCAAGAAAAATACAGATAAGAAGTTTCCTGAGACACAGGTGGAGGGAGTATGGGAAAACTGCTTTCATATGGAAACATTCACAGTAAAAAAGACTCCCTAAAGTTATTCACCTTGAAACAGAACAGACTGTATGACATCAGAAAATACCAAAGTAACATACTGCAAATTCCAAAGGTATTAAACAACAACATACTGTTCTCATGAACAAGATCCAGATGGTAGAGAAGAACATATAAGAAGGACATTAAAAGTGTATGATGTTAGATATGATTTCTTGTTAGATCTGAGTACTGGAGATCATCATCCGTATTGTTTGAAAAGTATAAATGTGAGACAGTAAATTCTGCAAACTGTACAGTATTGTGTGCGTAGTCTGTTATATAGACAAGTTATTTCAATAGTACTTCGCCAAGTTTAAAAGGTTAATAGTCTGCAAAGTTTATGTGTACTAATCAGACTTTGTTTTTACAAGGCACTAAAGCAGCAGCTAATCAATCTTTGGTTTCAGCATGGTAAAGCTGCTTAGACTTTTATTTCTACTAGGCACCAACACAGAGCTGCATTCGGCAGCTTCAGTAAGGACAAGATAAGACAAGACTGTCATTCATCTTTTAAATAGCTTTTTAAAATTAATTTCTGACCTGTTTTGCAAAGGATGCACATTATAGGAATGATTCACTCTTGTACATTCCACTAGTTCCAAGTAAGTGACTTAAGCCGTTTCATCCCATGCCACCTCTAACATTATGTCCTTTAGATATGCCGCTTCTGACACCAGGTCGCTCGTCCTTCTCTAACATAGATGACAAGCAGGTGGGGTATTTCATTTAGATGCTTTAATACATAGAAACACATTAGGATGGATAGCAGTATCATAAAATACAAACAAACTAGTTAACAGACAGACCTTACATACATACATACATGCTTACATCTCAACAGCTTACTGCAAAATGGCAGTCAGGCTCATGCATGCTCAGTATTTTTACACTTGTGCAAGCCCTTGGACAGCTTCTTAAAGATAAACACAACACACATTGATCTACAAAAACCCAAACCAATCTCAATAATGACCTAGAAGCAGCAGCTCAGGAGGAAGTAGCAGGGGCATCATAAACACATTTTAAAATATGCTTATTAACATGAAAAGCCAATGTTAAAGAAACTTTCAAAGAATTTTTTCTGGATAAAATGGAAAGTTAACCATTAATGTCTGTATGTTCTCAAAAGATAAAAGTAAAAATTTTAACAAGCAAGCGTCACAAAGTTCTGAATGTTAAAGTAACAGAAGTATACATTTCTACCCTGTCTTACCTAATGCTTTTTCATCCTTATCAGGGGGAATGGGGCTACCAGCCCAGATCTTTCTAGCAGAAGCAGATTTAGATAAATAAATCTCTGCTGGATCTGCTTTAGGAATAGAAAAGAAATACTTACATGAGTCTGAGACATACCTCTCAACCACATTGAATTCCTCGGTATTTCCCAGTTTTGAGGGTGAAATATTGAGGTACCATGAATTCCCAAGTGGCCCCTTTAAATCCCAATTTTTTTTTTATTTTACATCACGCATTGCCAGCATCATGGGACAGTGCCTGACTATCTCATATTGTTTCAGGAAATTCAGGTTATTATGCATTGTGTTCAAATTCTGGAAGATAAGCAGAATTCAGATATACAACTATCCCCTACTGTTTTACCACAATGAATGTTAACTGCTCTAAAGGGAGCTGTCAGCATTATCAGTTGCTAAGCTACACATACAAAAATAAATAAATAAATAAAAAGCAGCTCGAAGTACGTTTCTTAAGAAACAGAAACGTTGCTCAACACTGTCAGCTGAAGACAGCACTTGGTGGCTGCAAGGCTGCAAAGCACAGGGCGGCACAGTGGTGCAGCGGTTAACGTTGTCGCCTCACAGCAAGAGGTTCTCCGGTTCGATTCTCGGCTGGGGTGCCTTCTGTGTGGAGTTTGCATGTTCTCCCTGTGTTCGCGTGGGTTTCCTCCGGGTACTCCGGTTTCCTCCCACATTCCAAAGACATGCATCTGGAGCATTTCTCCCCGGGCCTCCGCTGAAAACAGGCTCTGTGGAACCTAGTCGGACATTCCCGGTCAACAAATGTTAAATAAATAAATAAATAAATAAATAAATAAATAAATAAATAAAGACTTTTAAATCGAGCAGCTGGTTTTCAGCTTGCCCTGCATAGACTGTACAGTTGCAACCACACAGAAGCGCATCACAAGCAGCAGCCCAAGACAGAGTGAGACCACCTGGTACTAAATTACTATCATGGATTAATCACTTGTGTATCTGGTCGTACCCTTTCTTTGACTCCCACATGACATCACATTGCAATTGCTGCTGTGCATAAGACAAGAATAAAATATGGTCCCACAATGAGACTACCAAAGAATAGTGATCACTCACTTGCTTACACCCCAGTAACCGTAGGTGGTGTGTGCATTAGTCCCATTGCAGGCTGTCTTACTAAAGGGGCTCCCCCAGATTCTGCAATCATAACCAGTGTGGGATAGCTGAACATTGCCGAAGACCTGCTGTGTGAGATAACCGATCGCTCCTGCTTGTTGGAAGCTTCAGTCAATGGCAAGTTCACTGCAGCAAACCTCGAGCCTAGAAAGAATACTTGTCTCGTACTTCTTGCTCTCTGCAGCTCTCTCTCAGTAAATGTAACAGCACAGCAGTAATGAAATGGTACAGCGCTTGTGCAAATGACTCCAGAATGACAGGTTCTCCCCCACCCCCAACTGTGTTTCAGTTCTATGCTTGCTCAGTAGTACAAACAAGGTCACTGCCATTAATTAAAAGAAATTCCATAACCCACAAAACTCTCTGTGTTAGAACTCAACCCACCCCAACTCATCATTTAAAACCATTCTTACCAAGCAACTAAAACTGCACCGTGTTTTTATCTGCAGCAGTCATGCAACTTGGCAAAGACAATTTAAGACCACCTCTTCGACGAAGCATCTTTCCCATGGTGTTGTGCACTACATCTGATGTGTCGACCCGTTCATCCTGAGTGGTTGCCGGGTTACAGTTGTATGGACATTTGAAAAGTGATAGGTGGCTGCAACTCAATGAAATGTTCAGAATTAAAGTTACTTTTTATCTCTTTTATTTGTTTGGATTTACAAAAAACATTATGCCCAGTCAATGTGTGTTTGCTGTTTAATGTGATCTACAATGGGTAATCAACAATTATTCATTTATTAAGGCAAGGTTGTATGCAATGCATTCTTTTATATTGTGGACCTGTACGAGAGTTCCATGCAAGGAACAAGAGGTGTTCCCAATTGTTTGCCTTTTCCATTGGCCCTGTGCTTCTTTGTGAAGGCACAATTTTGGTCCACTCAGCTGCTTCCCAATTTTTTTTTTGTGACAGTGGAGAGCAGTTAGTTTGAGAGTTACTTTGTTGGGCTAGCCTGTGCAGATGTGGCTGCTATCTGCCAACAGGGATGAGATCTTGTTGTAGATTGTTGTTCCCAGGCTCCTTTAAATGGTTAGCCTTTCCAGTCCCTGAGCTATGTTCATTGGATTGAGTGTCCAGGGACTGCATAGGCTAACAAGGAGGAACAGTTTGTGTGTGTGTGTGTGTGTGTGTGTGTGTGTGTGTGTGTGTGTGTGTGTGTGTGTGTGTGTGTGTGAGTGTGAGTGTGTGTGAGTGTGTGTGTGTGTGTGTGTGTGTGTGAAGATATGGATTTCTTAACTGAGATCATCAAATGGCTAAATTCTGAATCTTATACTGGTAAGTTTATGATATTTATAAAAGTGTAGGTATTGCTAGGCTTGAGTAAAAAAAAAGACAAAAAGATGTAGTTTCTTTTAAATTTAGTTTTGCATTTTTAATATTTGGGGAGTAAAGCATGAGGATTTTGACGTACTGCTACCATTATTGCTGTAATTCATTAAGACATGAAACAACTTGGGAAATGGAAAGCTGATAGCATTTTAAGAGTAACTTCCTGACTTTGAATGTATCTGGGAACACGCTAATCACCATATAGTTCTGCTCTAGATAAAGTATGGTATTAATGCAAGGAAGTACTTAGCATAATTTAATTTTTAGTTTTCTTTGTTTAGTTATGTTTAGACCCATTAAATACATATGCGTTTATTCCATCAGTGATCTTTAAGAATGTAGTGACATGACTATTTCTATGTACTAGACAGAAAGGTGGAAGAGCTTCTTGACAGGAAAAGGTCCTAAAAGGGGCAAATGAAAAGTTAACTGGGAAAGAGGTTATATTAAAAAAATTTAGAGAACAAGTATGGCCTAAGGACTGACTAACGTATCATCTGGTGTGCTGAAGTAATAATGACTGTATCACTGCCTTGTCTATCCCAGGAATTTGAAACAGTTCCAGTGATCTGGAAGAGTACTCTAGTGATTCTGTTTCATAAGTGAGTTTCAAAAGGACACATGCATATATTAGTAAGCTGTAATGAAGAAGATCTTGAAAGGTGAGTTGCTGAAAGTCCTGTCAGTAGATGGGTTATTGGCCGAGCATCAACGTGTGCTTTTAACAAGTGGATCATTGCCTTTAAAATGTATTAATGTCTTACATTTTGTGACTAGGTTATAACAGAGGTTGATGGGGAGGTGATTTTTCTTGGATTTTGGTAAGGCAGTTTAGCTTATGTTACAGTGAGTGCTGCTGGAGAAAGGTAAAGGGACAGATGTGGGCCTGAAATCAAGCAAGATGGGAAAAGAGCTGGATGCCAGGGAGTTTGTGTGTGGTGGTAAGGAAAAAAGAAGTTATGTCTTACCATAACTTTCCATCTGTGTTGTCGATCTTCACTAATCCTTCACTGTGGGCTCGGTTCCGAGCCTCAGAACCGACTTGCCTGTTTACTTCAGCTTGCGCCCTTCAAACTCTCGAGCTAGGCTTTTACCTATAATGCTCCTCCCTAAATTACCTCAGATCAAATCTGTCTACTTTAGTGGAAGATAAACAAAAAGAATATAAGAGACCAATTATGACTTAATATTATGAAGCCAGTTGTGGGATAATTTGATCCACTAAGAGTCTCAAGATGGGGGTTGGGGGGGGGATGTCAAGGATTAGTGAAGATCAACAACACAGATGGAACTTTATAAGACATAACTTCTTTATCTGATGTTGTCGATCTTCATTCAGTCCTTGACTGTGGGACACAGTCGCCAGCTCCTTTAGTCTTGGGAAGTCTCACGGTAGAATATTTCTAAGCACCATCAAACCGAATGATGCCTGTCCTCTCAAGACCTGATCCAATTTGTAATGAGTGATAAAGGTATGAGGAGAAGACCAAGAGGATGCTGCAGAGATATCTTCCAAGGATGCTCTGCCATGAAAAACTGCAGAAGTTGCCATTGCTCTGATTGAATGGGCTTTAACTGGACGTGGAAGGTGGAGCCCTTTTGAGTGACAGATGAAGGTAATACAGTCTCTAAGCCATCTTGCCAAGGTAACCTTTGAAACTGGGCTACCCAAAGAAAGAGAGGAAAATGCAACAAATAATTGGTCAGATTTTCTGAAATCCTTTGTTCTGTGAAGATAAAAACGTAGTTGTCTGTGAACATCCAGTAAATGAAGAGAATACTCCCCTTTGTTGGAAAAATTAGGGAAGAAGACTGGCAATTGAATTGTCTAATTTATATTAGATTCTGAAACTACTTTTGGTAAAAAGGATGGATTGGTCCCAAGGGCAACCCTATCCTTATGAAATATTAAGTAGGGAGGCTTGCATGACAAGCCCTGAAGTTTGGAAACTCTTCTGGACGATTTAATAGCCACCAAAAATAAAGTTTTGCAAGACAAATACTTCAAGTCACAAGTTGCTGAAGGTTTCAAAGGCGACATAGTAAGGTTCTGAAGGACTAAGGCAAGATCCCAGGGAGATATGGGTTATTTGAATGGAAGTCTTAACATCAGAAGTCCCTTTAAAAATGCTTTACAAAGTTTGTGTGACATTAGAAATGAGCCATCAAATCCCATGTGAAAGTTCGAGATTGCAGCTAGATGAACTTTAATTGTTGAGGTAGAGCAATCAGATTTATAGAGGCTGGCTAAAAAATCCAAGACCTTGGAACGGGGCTCGTATAGGGATCAAGCTTGTTGTTAAGGGTCCAGTTCACAAATTTTTCCCATTTACTTTGATAAAGTTTCCTAGTTGAAGGTTTGTAATGAGCCAGAAGTTTTATTTATTATTTATTTTTATTTTACATTTGTTGACCGGGCTGGTCCAACTAGATATATGTCCATTTTCAGTGGAGGCCCGGGGAGAAAAGCTCCTCACTTCAGAATGGTATATACAAGACATAGTTACATTGTACATTTTTGTCTATTATACAGTTATGACATATGAGTATCATGATTCCTATTAAAAAAGAGCTAAGGATGTAGGTACAAAGATGACTAAAAATGTAGGACAATATTAATAGTACATTAAACAGTAAATGTTTAAAACAATATAAGCAAAAAGCACACTAATTGAGCAATAAAGTCACACACACACTATTTGCTAGTAAACTATGTAAGCTAAAAGTACACTATTGAGCAATAAAGTCAATATCTTGTACAATATCTTGCTTTAATTAGTTTACTTTGTTTGTTCTCTAATCTGTATTAATGTTTACATTGTCAATGTCTTGTACAATATCTTGCTTTAATTAGTTTACTTTGTTTGTTCTCTAATCTGTATTAATGTTTACATTTGTTCTACTAACTAGTATGTTTCTTCTCAAAGTATTTACTGTTATTACTGATATTCCATAATTGATAAGTTTTACTCTTAGTCTGCCTTCATACTATTAATAACTGTCTGTACCTACATTGTCACTGTCAAATGTTGAATGTATATTTTGTTTTTTGGAGCTTTTCTCCCCAGGACTCCATTGAAAACGGGTTCTTTACGGCCCAATGGACTATCCTGGTAAACCAACTGCAATAAATAAATAAATAAAATAAATAAGTCACAAATATGTTGTTTGCTAGTATACAATAGTTATTTAAAATAGAACACTATTAGTAAGTATAGTGACATGCACATTACTGTTAGTATAGGATTAACTATCTTATGCTGGTATATAGAGAAATGTCAGGATGCAAATATAGTAGTTAGTCTGGGATTAGCACAGGGGCATAACCACTGAGATTTAAGATATGTTTTAAGTTTGGTTTTAAATAAGGGAGCTGAGGATATGGAGGTTAGGTGATCAGGGAGGGTGTTCCAGGTTTTTCCTACTGCGTTAGAGAACACAGAGTCGCCGGCCAGATTGTTGGTTTTATTTATTTGAACTAGTAATTTGTTTGATGAGCGCAGGGACTTTAGGTTATTGTAGGGGGAGATTAGGTTAGTGAGTATTGGAGTATTTGAAGGTTGGTACAGTATCTTTTGGGCCACTGTGAGTTGGTTCAGTAAAATTAGATTTGACAGTTCTAACCAGCCCAGTTGTTTAAGATTGTTGCAGTGATGGGTTCTGTAGACTGACCCAGTTGCAAATCTTGCAATATTACTGTAGGAGATGGAAAGCTTGTTCATATTGCTTTTACATAGTTTAGTATAGAGGATGCATATGTAAGGGTTGAGATTAAATGGGTACAGGCAATAGTTGTCCTGGCTATTAGGGGTCAGAAAGGGTTTGATTCTATAGAGGGATCCTAGTTTTATTAACTGTTTTTATAGGGTTGTTAATATGGGGCTCAAAGGAGAGGTTATTATCAATTAGTACCCCAAGAAGTTTTGTAGTAGGATCAGGAGATATAATGGCACCATTAGTTGATGTAACATTAAAGTTAAGTGGGGAGGTTCTACATGTGGGTGTGAATAATAGCATTTTTTTTTTTTTTTTTTTTTTTTTGGATTCAGAATGAGACATCGATCAAGGAGCCATTTCTCAACTATGCTAAATACGTTTTGGGTAAGAGACTGTAGTTGTGATGGTGACGTGGCTGAGCATATTAATGTGGAATCATCTGCATATTGAATACAACTGGCTTGAGGTATTACAGAGTGTAGGTAATTTGTGAAGATAGAGAAAAGGAGAGGACCAAGTATGGAGCCTTGAGGGACTTCGAGGGTAATTGGGAGGTGGGAAGACAGGCTATTCTGCCATAGTACGGCTTGTTGCCTGTTTTTTAGGTAGGACTGAAACCACTGTATAGCAGGAGGAGCTAGTGACAAGTTTTTGAGTAAGTTTATGAGTAGCTGGTGGTTGACCATGTCAAAAGCTTTTGACAGATCAATAAAGAGAGCTGAGGATAGTGTATCATTATTACGATTTTTATTGATGCAGTCGGTGAAGGATAAGAGAACAGAGGTGGTGCTGTGAAATGGTCTGAAGCCATGTTAACAGGCAGCTAGCAAGTTATTATCTAGCAAGTGGTTTAACAGCTGCTTATGAATGCACCTCTCCATGATTTTTGCCAGAGGGGATAATATGGCTGTGGGCCTGTAGTTAGATAAATCAATGGAGTTACCACCTTTGTGCAGGGGGATAATATGTGACATTTTCCGGAGTGATGGGATGGTTCCCTCAGAGATAGTTCTGTTGAATCCTCGGAGTACAATCAGTGGGAAGCTGATTGCTAAGGTAAGTTTGGGTAGAGAGGGTGAGGGGTAGGAGGCTAGAGAGTAGGGATAGTGGGCAGAATAGAGTAAGAGGACAGAAGGGTAGAGTGGAACTGTATTCAACAAGTTGCGAATACTGTGTACCTGTGAGTTAAGTTTAGAGATAGAGGGAAAATATTAAGAGCAAAAACAGGTGCCAACTAGTGGCTAAAGGCTGTATAGCAACAGTAGAGTCTCAATAAGAGGTAGAAGGGCTAGAAATATGAGGAGGGAGGGAAATAAGTTAGTTCTAAAGGGTACAGGGGGGAATGTTATGCTAGTAAGCAGGAGAAGAAAGGGTTTGGCTGCTGGCCGCCCTAGCTGAGTGCCTAACAGGTACTTATGCAGTGGTATTGCAAAAGACAGAAGTTGTACTACACATACTTTCTCCTTTTATATTGTCCTTGAGGGGCTTTTGCACAGGGCAAGAAAGATTCCGTTCCTTAGCTTAGGGTGAGGATGGCAGGATTTGGGTTGGTTTAAAGATGCAGGGCAGTTCCTCAGCTTTAGTATCCTTAAGGCAGGTAGGGTCGCTAGTTTCATAAAGAGAGAGAGTAACAAAGTGATAAAATAAGTAAGATGAAAAGCACAGTTACCAGTGAGATAAAAAGCAATAAATAGAAGTTATGTCCTTACCATAACGTTCCATGTGGAGTGTTCATCTCGCCTTTGTTCTTACACATGGGTTCGGAGCCGATCCTCGGCTCCGTGTCGGCCGCTTGCAAGCTCTGCATCGAGAGGAAGCTCGAGACAATCTAATACCCACAATCCCCCTCTGCCTTTACCTCAGATCTAGTTTGCAAGCAAACCAGTCTCTAGAGAGAGCACACTCATGCTTACTTCACATATGCACAGAACTAAGAATATATATATATATATAGACACATACACATATATATACATGTCAACTATATACACAACAACTGCAAAGCAGAAGCAGAATGCCCCAGGCCAGGCACCAAAACTGAACGTTCTTCCTAAGGGCGGGAGGGTGGGAATGTAAGAACAAAGGCGAGATGAACACTCCACATGGAACGTTATGGTAAGGACATAACTTCTATATGTGATAGTGTTCAATCTCGCCGTTTGTTCTTACACATGGGTAGCGTCCCTAGCTCCTTGTTCCTGAGGAACTCACGGAAGGACGTTCTTGAGCACAGTGGAACCAAAGGTTGCCCTGTCCCTAGAAACCTTGTCTACCTTATAATGAGAAATGAATGTATGTGGCTTAGACCAGGTAGCAGCCGCACAAATAGCGTCTAGTGGTAGGCGGGCTGCATGAGCCAGGGATGTAGACACTGACCTTGTGGAATGTCCTTTGGGTTTGTGCAAAAGAGTTTGATTTGAAGAATCATAGACATAGATGATACAATCCGTTAACCACTTAGAAAGAGTTCTTTTGGTAACCGCTACTCCTTTCCTATTATCAGCAAAGGCTACAAAAAGCTGATCAGTTTTTCTGTGATCTTTTGTTCTATCCAAGTAAAACCTTAGCTGTCTGTGAACATCTAATTTGTGCAACATATACTCCATTTTGTTGGAGTGATTCTTGAAGAAGGTGGGTAATTCAATGGACTGATTAATATTATTAACAGAACAAACTTTAGGAAGGAAGGATGAATTAGTTCGAAGAGAAACTCTGTCAGAGTGAAAGATCAAATATGGGTGCTTAATGGAGAGAGCTTGAAGTTCAGATACTCGCCTAGCGGATGTAATGGCTACCAAAAAGAGAGTCTTCCAAGACAAAAATTTCAATGGGCAAGAGGAGGCTGGTTCAAAGGGGGGGGCAACATTAATTTAGATAACAACAAATTTAGACTCCAAGGTGACGTAGGAGATCTAATTGGTGGTCTAATATGAAAAGCCCCTTTTAAAAAGGCTTTACAAAGTCTGTGGGCCATAACAGGAGCCCCACATTCTTCCACATGGAAATTAGAAATGGCAGCCAACTGAACTCTTAATGTGGCAGGAGAAGCACCCTGATGGAACAAGTCTGTTAAAAACTCTAATATTTTATTCAAAGGAGCTATAAAAGGATCCAATTGCTGTGTATTCGCCCAGAATACAAATCGCTTCCATTTACTAGAATATGTTTTAGTAGTGGAAGCTTTATGAGAAGCCACTAATATATTCTGAACTGCAGGCGAAAGAAGATCAGACCTGGCTAAGTTGGGAATTGGAGCAGCCAAGCTGCTAGATGGAGGGACAAGAGCGCGGGATGGGGAGCCCCTGACGAGTGAGTCAATAGATCTGGCTCTGGGTCCAGGATCCAGGGTCCCCGAATGCAGTGTGTCTTCAGGAAGGGAAACCAAATTTGACGAGGCCAGAATGGGGCAATGAGGATTATTGTCCTGTGTAGGTTCCTGGCTTTCTGGAGAAACTTTGATATCAGGGGAAATGGAGGAAATGCGTACAGGAGACCCGGGGGCCAATCGTGAATCAGTGCGTCCCTGGGGACTTCCCCTGGATGGGGTAATAGGGCAAAGTAGCTCCTGCATTTGGCGTTCATTGGAGACGCAAACAGATCGCAGGAAGGCTGGCCCCACGTGCGAAAAATCTTTTTCGCAACTGACTGTTTTAGGGACCACTCGTGCGGTAACAGAATTGCTCTGCTCAGCCTGTCGGCTATGATGTTGGATGACCCCGGGATGTGCGTTGCTATTAGAAAGCGACCCGTGGACTCCGCCCATTGCCAGATTCTCATGGCCTCTCTGCATAGCTGATAGGACTTGGTTCCCCCTTGCTTGTTTATGTACCAGACTACCGACATGTTGTCCGTCTGAACTGCAATAGTTCCCAGAGGAAGAAGGGAAGCAAAGTGTTGCAACGCTAGAAACACTGCCCTCAGCTCTAGAACATTGATGTGTAGATTGTACTCCAAATTGGTCCATTCGCCTTGGACTGTCTGTCCCTGAAAGATGCCCCCCACCCTATCAGGGAAGCGTCCGTGGTCACCGTAACTGTAGGCGTGGGTAGCACAAATGGTCTCCCCCTGGAAAGGTTGCACGTTTGAAGCCACCAGTTTAGGTGTGTTTTGCATGTGTTCGTTATAAGAATCTCGTGTGTTAGAGGTAGTTGTTGGAACGACCATTGTGCAAACAGTAGCCATTGTAGGACTCTTATGTGCAGCCTTCCCAAGGGTACTGCAATAAGAGAAGCTGACATGAGTCCCAAAACCTTCAGTACCAGTTTTGCTGGGGATTTCCTGGACAAGAGAAGAAGACGTATGTGAGTCTGAAGTGAAAGTATCCTTTCTGGAGGAAGTCTTAGAATTAACTGATGTGTGTTTAATTCCGCTCCTATGAACAAGATACTCTGTGATGGCTGAAGTAAGGATTTTCCGAAGTTTACGGAAATTCCTAGGTGAACACACAGTTGAAGAGTATAGTCTCTGGCCTGTACTAGTTGACGCTGGGTGGTGGCAGAAAGGAGCCAGTCGTCCAGATACGGAAACACCTGGAATCCTTGGCGTCTCAAGTGAGACGCTACCACTGCCATGCATTTGGTGAAGACCCTGGGGGCTGAGGTCAGACCAAAGGGCAGGGCTCGAAATTGAAAGTGACTGGCCCCAGCCGGGCGCAAATGATCTCTGGATGCCCTGGCCATTTTGATATGGTAGTATGCATCCTTCAGATCTATTGAGCACATCCAGTCGTCCTTCTGTAAGAATGGAAGGATCGATTGAAGCGTGACCATTCGAACTTTTCTTTCTTGGAAGGTATTGAGGTCGCTTAGGTCCAGAATGGGCCTCCAGTCCCCTGTTTTCTTTGGAACTAAAAAGAACCTTGAGTAAGTCCCGAATCCTTGCTGGTCCGCTGGGACTGGTTGGATGACTCTTTTTCTTAGCAGCTTTGAAATTTCTATAGCTGCTGGCTCTCAGATGGGGCGGTACATCTGGGAGTCTTTTCTTTGGAATGGGATGGGATAGAAAAGGTATGTTGTAACCTCTGGTAACCACACTTTTTACCCACTTGTCTGTAGTTATGTTTTGCCAGGCCTGAGGGTATAAAGCTAAGCGACCCCGACTGCCTCCAGAGCAGGACAGTCGGGCCTCCTCTCAGGAGTGCTGGAAAGGTTTACCAGGAGTGTATCCCTGTCACCTTGATTCTGCGGACCCCTCTGCCGCCAGGGCGGCATCTTCCACCTCTGCCCCTCCTCTGCCTCTAGAGGGCATCACCCTGTGTGCCTGGGAAAGATCCTTGGGGTTTTCGAAACCACATTTTTCCACCACGTTGCCCTTTGGGGTACGGTCTGGTTGGGGTGGAAAAACGGACTCCGACAGCAGACAGAGTCTTTCCCTCCTGTTCACACCGGGTAAGGGTCTCCTTTACTTTGGGGCCAAAGAGAGTGGCACCGTCAAATGGGGCGTTAGTAAAGGAAGACTTGAAGGCTTCCGAAATCAACATAAGCGCATCCAGGATTGTCCGCGAAGAGCAATCGCTGAAGCTGCTGCCCTACTCGAACCTTCCGCTGCGTAAGAGATCAGCCTCATGGACGAGTTCACAATGGATGTAAGGGTATTAAGTTGCGCTGTCACTTTCTCTGAGACAGCAGCATCTGTTGTACCCTGGAGGGTATCTCCCAACTCTTTGACTAGATCCCTCTGTAGTCGTGTAAAGTGGGTCAAATAGTTCAGGGATCGCATGGAAAAAGCCGCTGAACTAAAAATGCGCTTCCCATACCTGTCCATAGTCCTAGAATCTTTATTAGGGGGATGGACAGATGAGGAAGATTCCGACATCTCCTTTTTCGTGGCCGCTGCCACCACCATAGCGTCCACTGGAACTCCTTTTGTTAAGTAAGTCTTGTCCTGGGGTGCAGTGATATACTTATTGGGTTTCATTGGGACTGGTTCCACTGTGTCAGGAGCCTCCCACGCCCTTCGAGCAATAAGTTCCATTAATTCGTCCAAAGGCGGAGTGACCCAGGAGGAAGAAGGGCGAGCACCGAATGCCTTCAGCAAAACTGACTCATCCTCAGAAGGGGGGAGGGACTGCCAGTCACCTCTCTGTTTCAGGATCTCCAATATGTCCGAAAAAGAGACATCTTCTGAAGGTGACTTAGGGGACCCTTCTGACTCATCTAAGTCAGTATCGGATGTCAAGGATTCTTGTGGAGAATCCAAGTGTCTCCTCTTACACAATCTTTTCCTAGGGACTTCTTCGTGGGGAGCATCCGAAGAAGCCTCCGAGGAAGAGGGGCACCCACCAGGGGTGGCCGAGACACTGGTGCTCGTCGCTTGGATGTGGCCGTGGGTGCAGAGGAGGATAACGGCCCTTTATGGGGAGGAGAGGTTGCTTCCACTGATGTGGTTGTCTGGGTAGACAACACCTTCCTCATTAGGTCGAAAGCCCTCGGGTCCCGAATCGAAGAATCTCCCGGCTCCGAAGAAATGGGAAGAATCCCGAAACAGGCACGAAGGCATCGACCCGAGGACGGAGCCGAATCGATCCGCCGAGGCCCGAGGGAAGAGTCGAACCGAACGTCGGTTCGACTCGGCCCCGGAACCAAGGACAGATCGTCGGCTCCGAGACTCGGTACGGGTCCCGGAGTCGAGGTGAGAGGAACAGACCGAGAAAAAGACGGTTCTGGACCTGAGGGCTCCACAATCAGAAGATCAACCTCTTCCGGCTCCAAAGACTGGACAGGTCTCGGAGGAGGAATGGATGGAGACAATGCGAGGCCTTCAAGTTTCGACACCAACTGGGTGGAAACTGAAATAAGTTTGGACAGGGCCGAATGCTCCAATAACTTCTGCACCACACGATCCACATCGACATCGGAGAGCTTGGAAGAAGAACGGGTCGAAGGAACCGAAGACGGAGCCGACCTCAATAAAGTCGATGGAGGGAGCTCCATCACCGGTTCCAAGACTCGAGGCTCAGGAACCGACACCAGTTGAACACTCGGCCCCGAAGTCTGTGGAACCGGTGATCTAACTTTACCGAAGAGCTCGGAGCCGATGACTTGGGCTCCGACGTCTTCGATTCCTTCGAGGATTTTGATGCCTGGTCTGAAGCATCCAGAGCCTCCTGAAAGGAAGGTTTTAATAATCCTCTGTCCATGAGTTTCCTGCGCCTATCTGTCATGACCCTCCCACTAAAAGAGTGACAGATTGAACAGTCCTCTTGTAAGTGGAGAGGGCCAAGACAGTAGACACAGGAACTATGGTTGTCAGTAACTGACATTTTTTGGCCACACTGACAATGCTTAAAGCCTGATTTAACTTTATCAGACATTTTACAGGAAAGATAAAAGTCAAGTCCAGTATAAGAGTCAAATCCGGTGGAAAAAAGTCAAATCCGATTCAAATGTCAAGTCCGGTTGTCAAATTTAAGTAGGGTTGGTAGGCCCCGAAAAACTCTAACCAGTTAATAAACTTAACGGTACCGAGAAAATCTACCTACTCACATACACATACACTCAGTATATCAAAAGTTACTAATAGAACCAATTTTTCTTTAAAATATAACAAAAATAAAGTTATATCTTATCTCAAGATGCTCGAGCTAGCTCCCAGCGATGCGAACGCAGCAGCGGCAAACTAGATCTGAGGTAAAGGCAGAGGGGGATTGTGGGTATTAGATTGTCTCGAGCTTCCTCTCGATGCAGAGCTTGCAAGCGGCCGACACGGAGCCGAGGATCGGCTCCGAACCCATGTGTAAGAACAAACGGCGAGATTGAACACTATCACATCTAGCATTAACACCAACTGAAAATTGCCTTTGTACTGAAAGAGCTAGCCAATCTTTTTCTAGCAAACATCATGTACAGTAGCACTTAAATACAGACAATGCAATACAGTTTATAGCCTAGGGCTAGGTATTCAAACTGGTATAAAGTGTAATAACACATTGAATTATTTCATTTAGTTATGTCACAGTTTCTAGGCAACAACTAAGTTATATTGATACACTAGGAACAGTCAAGTCTTTTATACCTTACATTTAACGCTTGCTGTATAACTAACACACTACTGTGAAGCTTAGAGCTTGTTCAGTGTCCCCGCTCATTACAGATAGTGAATGCTGTGTGAGAAGTACTCTACTGCCATTTTCTGTGTTTTACTGACTGTAGTAAGAAGCATAGGGCTTAGTTTGGGCTCACGCTCCTTACAATTGGTGTTTCCTGCTTAAATGATTGGACAGGACAGGAAAGGATGCCTGGCAATCATGGGAACTGGAGAAGCCACACAGTGAGCTTGAGATGTTGAAGGATCAGATGAACTATACCCTCCGGATGAGACAACAGATCTGGAGCTGGGTCGAGAATCCATGGATTCCAAAGAAGATGAGGCCAGAGGATGGGAAAACAAACCTGCTGAAGCCAGAATGGAGCATAGGTTCATAGGTTTATTCTAGGCTATCTGCCCTAAGGCATTTATAAGCCCAGCCCAAAGTTTTGTGGCTTACGCCTCCCCTTATGTTAAAAAATACTGTGCCCATTAGTTTGTTGTGCCTCTGTCCAGCAGTGACACAGAGATGATTCCCGGGGTAAACCTACGATCTCCCATCCACCGGTCAAGACTTCTCTTGAACAGAGCCAGCGAGGTGCTCTGCCTCACATGGACTGGGATTTTATTCCACAGCATAGGGAGTCTCTGGGTGACAAATCTATCCCTCCAGCATGTCCTATTTATATCCGTGCTAAGGTTTAAGTCGCTTGCTCTAGTGGATCTGGTAGATTTGGATTTTTTGAGGTGGAGCATGTCCATTAATTCCAGGTTGGACATGGCCTTGTATGTCAGGCACAGGTCACCTCTGAGCAGGCGGTTTGCGACTGAATAGAGCTGGAGTTTCTTCAGTCTGGCAGCATATGACAGATTTTGGAGTCCCTTTATCCTTTTGGTGAGGAACTTTTGGGGTCTCTCCAGTTGCTGCAGGTGTCGGGTGAGATACATCCCGAATGGGGCATTGTACTCAATCATTGGTCTGATAAGTGAAGAGTACAGGGGAACAATGACCTCACTTGATCTGGATGTGAATCCCTTCATGATCAGGTGGGCAATGTAGAAGGTCTTTCTAACCACTTTAGCAATGTGAGTGTCAAAAGAAAGGCCACTGTCAACCTGGGTGCCCAGGTCCCTGATAACCTCTTCTGTGCTTAATGGATTGCCACCTATATGGTAGCTTGGGGTTACCTTGCTTTTCCCGAAGGGTATGACTATACATTTTTTGGCATTTAACTTCAGGCCATGGCTCTGGCACTAGTTATCAGTTTCTGTGAGACCCCTCTGAAGGATATCTGTGTCCGATGTACTTTCCACTATGGTGCCCAGTTTGCAGTCATCTGCAAACTTTGTCAGTCATAGTCCTCCTATGTTTGCCTGTACGTCTGAGAAGTAGATGCCAAACAACAGGGGGCCAAGGACTGAGCCCTGTGGGACTCCATTTGTGACCGGCTTGGAGTCTGACATGGCGCCAGCAACTCTAACCCTCTGGGTTCTGTCCGTTAGCCAGTTTGCAACCCATCTTGTGACATATGGGTTTACATTTAAGCTGGTAAGTTTCTCTATAATACCCGAGTGGGGTATTGTGTCGAAAGCTTTTGCAAGGTCAAGGTAGGCTGTATGGACTGCCTTTCCCTCATCAATGGCCTTGGTGACTGTTTCGAAGAAGTCGACCAAGTTCAAAAGGCATGATCTGCCCTTGACAAAGCCAAACTGGGTCGGGTCCAATGTCTGCAAGTCCCCTATGTCTTTGTTTATGAGTTCCATTATGGTCCTCTCCATAGCTTTGCAGACCAGGCTTGTTAAGCTTATGGGGCGGTAATTTCCAGGGTCCGTAGAGGTACCGCCTTTGTGGAGTGGGACCACAGTTGCCGTACGCCACTCCTTGGGCACGTATCCTGTGGTAAGGCTAAGATTAAACAGCTGCCTTATATGCGGGTTTAGTTCCTCGTTAAGTTCGTGTAGCACACAGCCGGGGACACCATCCGGTCCCATTGATGCTGTGTTTTTAGCTTTAGAGAGAGCAGCTTTCACCTGCGCATTAGAGATGTCTGGGAGGCTACACTCTGCTGGGATAGTTATCTCTCCTTTTGGGGGGGAGAGGGGGGGGAAGTTTGCACTGAACCTGTCTGCCAGTATGTTGGCAATGTCTGTGGGTTCAGTGGATTTTGTATCATTTTGGACTAATTCTGCGCATATCTGGGAGTTTCCACCCAGGTTTCTAACATAGCTGAAGAAGGCCTTATGATTGTCTTTTGAATCTATTGCAATTTTTCTCTCAAATTTGGCCTTGGATGATTTTATGAGTGCTCGTATTTTGTTACTAATAATGATCAAGGGTGTCTTCTCTTTTATGGATTTTGCTCTATCATGTAACAGCTTTCTCCTCTTATTGTAAAGTTTGTTTATGGCTGGGGTCCACCAGACTGGACGTTTGCCCTTGGTGGAAAGAGTCTTGGTTTTATTAGGGATTGCCTGATCCATGCAGTCCTGGAGGTGTTCGTAGAAGGCATTTGTAAGGGCCTCCGCAGATTGGGTTGAGGTTTCCACTGGCTCGGGGGCCTTGAAGGATACCACACCAGTCTTGAGTAGTGTGAAGTTTGCTTTAGAGAAGTTCTTCACTGTGGTCTTTTTTGTTTGGGGTGGGGGCGGGATGTGGATTTCCAGTGAGATAAGTTTGTGATCTGATCTCACCAATGAGGGATATACTTCCGGTGTGGAGCATTTTGTCCCCATGTTTGTGATGATGAGATCTAGTATATTTTCTCCTCTTGTGGGAACGGTGACTAGTTGTTCCATGGCATTTGAATTTATGAACTCCAGGAACCTTTGGGCTAGAAAGATGGGGCTTGAGTAATGTTCCCAGTCTATATTCGGGTAGTTGAAGTCACCCAATATAATGGTGTTTGGAGATACATTTATACCCTCCAGTGTCTTCAGGAAGGCTGTGTGGGGTTCCTGAGTTTGAGAGGGTGACCTGTAGCATGCTACAAATTGTAGAGCAGTTTTGCCTATGGTTAACTGCACCTGGATGGTTTCCGATACTTCGTGCGTTGCCACCAACCTGGAGGTGTGGGTATCCTTGATGAATATGGATACACCCCCTCCTTTTCTGGTGTGGTCCGGATTTTGGGACCGGAACGCATGATATGAGGTAAAACCTGATAGTGCCGGGGTGCTCTCAGGAGCCTTGAACCAGGTTTCAGTCACAGCACAGACATCGATGTTCTCCATACTGAGAAGGGCCTCGAGAGCGTGTATTTTGAGATTTAGACTTCTGGCATTGAGCAGCATTACCCTTAGTTTCTTCCCATTTTTGTTTTCTAGGGTGGTAGGTTTAGAATTTGAGCCTTGCCTAGCAATGAGGATTACTGCATTTTCCATCCTTTTGGCTTTCTTTAGAAACTGAGATATCAGAGGAGTTGGAGGAAAGGCATTAAGAAAACCGGGTGTGGGGACAGACATGGAGAAAAGTGTCTCTGGGTGACTCCCCCTGAGGGTCGGTTAGGGCAAAATAACTTCTGCACTTGTTGTTCGGAAGAGAGGCTAAAAGACTGCAGCAAGGTTAGCCCCAGTGACAAAAAATTTTGTTCGCCACTACACGATTGAGAGACTACTCGTGAGGCATGAGAATAATCCTGCTCAACTTGTCTGCTATCACGATGGAGCTCCACGGAATGTGCATTGCTGTGAGAAAGCGGTTGGAAGAAATCACCCGTTTCCAAACTCTGAGAGCTTCTTGACACAATGGGTAAGATTTGATTCCCCCTTGTTTTTTTTATATACCAGACTACCGACACGTTGTCCATTTGAATTGCCACTGTCCCTAGAAAAAGAGCATCCTGGAATGCTTGCAATGCTAACAGTACTGCCCTCATCTCTAGAACACTGATGTCTAAGTTGGCCTCCAGTTGGGACCACGTGCCTTGGACTGTCCTTCCCAGATAATGCCCCCCACCCTATCTGGAAAGCATCCATGGTCACTATGGCTTGGGGATGGGGAAGAATGAAAGGACATCCCAAGAGAATTCGATCAGAGTGGAGCCACCACATAAGATCCTGTTTGCAGTGATTGGTAATTATGATCAGGTAAGAAACAGGCTGGAGTATCGGAGACCACTGGGAAGGAAGTAACCATTGCAAGATTCACATATATCTTGCTAAGGGAACAAGCGTGATTGACGCTGCCATCGAGCCAAATGCTTTCAGGACTAGTCTTGCTGGGACTATTTTGTTTCATAGAATTTGTCTTACATGGCATCTGATGCGTTGTAGTCTTTCTGGAGGAACTTGAAGCAACTCCTGTAACAGTGTCTAAATGGGTTCCAATGAATTCTAATTGCTGAGAAGGTTGTAAGCTTGACTTTTTGAAATTTATTGTTATGCCTAGAGATGCACAGAGGTGAAGAGTGTAATCTCTTGCCCATCCTAACTGATGCTTGGTGGTAGCGGTAAGGAGCCAGTCGTCGAGGTATGGAAAAACTCGAAAATCTTGCAGTCTGAGATGAGCTACTACCACTGTCATGCATTTAGTGAACACACTGGGGGCTACGGTGAGTCCAAGGGGCAGTGCTCTGAATTGGAAATGACTGGCTCCTAGCCGTAAGTGCAGAAACCTCCTGGAGCATTTTTCCACTTTTATATGGTAATACGCATCCTGGAGGCCTACAGAACACATCCAATTGCCTTTTTCCAAGAATTGAAGTATGGACTGTACTGAGATCATCTGGAATTTGGTTTGTTGTACTGCCTTGTTGAACTGGCTGAGATCCAAGATGGGTCTCCAGTCCCCTGTTTTTCTGGGTACTAAAAAGAACCTTGAGTAAAACCTGGATCCTGTTTGGTCTGGTGGGACTTTTTGAATGACTGTTTTGTCTAGCAGTTGAATTTCTAGGACTGCTGCTTCCCTGTGATTGGGTGGAACATCTGGGAGTTTTTTCTGGGTTATTGGGGTAAAGAAAGTGGAATTTTGTAATCTCTAGATGTTATTCCCTGCACCCATTTGTCGTAGTTAATATTTGCCAGGCAGATTGGTGCAGAGAAAGTCAACCTCCAGAGAAGGGTAATCTGGCCCCCCGTTCAGGGGTACTGATAGGAAGTACCACAGAAAGGTTCTTTGGACCCCTGGTTTTGTAGTCCATTTCTTTCTCTGGGGCAGCGTCTGCCATTACTTCCCCTTCTGCCTCGAGGATGCCATGTGAATCCTGGAAAGGTCCTTTGGATTTTTTAAGCCATAGTCTCCCACTTCTCTGGTTCCTAGAGTAAGGCCTCTGAGGAGTGGAGAAATGTACACCTATAGCAGAAAGGGTCTTGCCATCTTTTTCACATCTGGCTAAAGTGTCTTTTACCTTGGGACCAAGAAGGGTAGATCCATCAAATGGAGTGTTGACGAATGACGCTTTAAATGGCTCCACAATGTCACACAAGCACATCCAGGAGTGCCTACTAATGGCTATGCCAGAACCTGGTGCTCTAGTCATCCCTTCAGCTGCGTGAGCAATCAGCCTTATGGACGAGTTAGAAATCGCATCAAGGGTTGCCAGCTGAGAGGAAACTTTGTCCCATATCCCTTCAGCCACTGCTCCTGAGATGGTATCCGACAGCTCCTTGATCAGATCCCTCTGTAATTGGGTAAAAGTGCGCCATATAATTCAAGGACCTGAGAGCGAGGGTCATTGAAGCATAAATGTGCTTCCCAAATCTATCCAAAGTCCTAGACTCCTTATTAGGAGGATGGATAGTTGGACTTTCCTCAGCAAGTTCCTTCTTCGTGGCTGCCACTATCATGATAGTATCAACGGGTATACCTTTGGACCAGTGTGGCTCATCCTTAGGGGTGATAGGATACGATCAGGGCTCTTGGGGATCAGCTTGATGGAGTCGGGCATCTTCCACGCCCAGTGAGCAATAAATTTAATAAGATCATCAGCAGATGGATAGATCCAAGAAGTAGAGGGTTGGGCACAAAAAGCCTCCAGGTATACTGACTCTTCTGAGGAAGGTTGGATGGAAGATCAGCCGCCCCTGTACCATCTGTCCTATGGAAGAGATTGATGGTAGCTCAGGTCAAGGAGATGTAGAAACTTGTCCCGACTGGGATGGCAAAGACTGAGTCACCAATGGACAAAGCCTTCTCCATGATCCAGAAGATCGTCCATCCGTCCCCAAAGACGAATGGGAGCCCAGAACCGAAACAGACTCCTTCGGAACCAGGGTCACACCCTGCACTTTGGAGCAACCCCTGAAACAGAAGTCTGGGTCGATCCTACAAAAGCTGAAGCACTGAGGAACATGGATTGCTCCAAAGATGAGGTACCCAGTCCATGCACCTCAGACCCGACCAGAGAGTCTCAACCCTGGGAGACCTCCAGTATCGAAGGACTGGAGGAACTCAAGATGACTTTTGGTGCTGGAGATGGAATTTGTACCAGAACTGAGGCAGTCGGTGCCAAGAGTATTGGAACCAAGGACTCCAAAGTCTCGACTGGAGTTGTAAGAGGAATTGGTGGTGTTGCAGCGGAAGAGGTTCCAAGGCTGGGTTGGCTAGGAACTGAGGAAAATCCCCTCTCCACTAAGAGCTGACCCACCAGTTTCATGATGTCGGCCTCAGAGAGACTCTTAGTGGATCGAACAGATGCTATAGATGGAGTCCTAGGAGGTCTGACTTCAAGGAAGGGGCTAGGTGGTCTGTCTTTAAAGGGATCAATGGATGGAGAGTACCTTGATCTAGGTACCGAGATCAGTTCAGGTTTCTCTGGTGCCGATGGAGTCAAGGAACACAATGGCAGCACTGAATCTTCAAAAGTTTTGGTGTCACGTCCTGATTTTGGTGCAGAGGAAGTGGTTGGCACTGAGGAATGTTTTGTTGTCTTCTTAGTTGGTACTGAAGGACTGGAAACTGAAGAAAGACATTTTCTGGAAGAGGCTGAAGAAGACGATGATGAACTGGCTTCAATTTTTGACTCAGAAATGGCCTCTTCAAATTCTATTTTTAGAAGTCCTTTCAGTATTAACTTGTTCTTACATTCAGTGAGAGTTCTAGTGGAGAACCCATGACAAATTGAGCAACTCTCTTGCAAGTGAACTTTGCCTAGACAGTGCACACATAACATATGTGCATCTGAATTAGGGATTTTGCCCAGACATTTTTGACACCTTTTGAAACCTGAGGTGCCCTTAGGCTTAACTGGTGATTCAGCTTTTTCTGCCATATCCACAATAACATACAGTGAAAGAAGAAACATTTTTTGGGATAGAAAGACAAAAAAGAAATGGAAGGTAATACCAGCTATGGTATTAAAGAAATACCTCGAAAGGTAAAAGGAGAAAAAGGAAGTACCAGCAATGGTACTTTGACAGGAAACTACCAATGGTAGAGGAGGAATAAAGATTAAGAACACTCACGCACAGACTAAGGTATAAAAAGCAGAAAGGAGAGGATATATAGAAACTAAATTCGTTAATAAGGAAAATTTTGAAGTAAAATTATAAAATAACTCACAATAATACAGCCAAAGCTCGAGAGCAGTAGAAATGCGGCTGACACACGAAGCGGCAAATGACATCTGAGGTAATTTAGGGAGGAGCATTATGGCTAAAAGCCTAGCTTAAGAGTTTGAAGGGCACAAGCTGAAGTAAACAGTCGAGTCAGTTCTGAGGCTAGGAACCAAGCCCGCAATCAAGGACTGAATGAAGACTGACAACATCAAATGTAATTTTTTGGGGGGAGACATGTAGTTTAGTGTACTCATACCTAATTTTAATGAACGGTAAAGAATAAGGTCAATTTGCTTATAGATGAGGACTAGAATGGAGTGTTTGAGAAGGGATTTTGCATAGATAAATGATGTCTTACATTCATTCTTGAAAGTATAAAGGCATCCATTTTGGGTGCTTTAACCTAAAAGCAATGTACATTATAGAAGGGAAGATCTGTTGGAGAGCCTAGGGCAGGAAAGGGGCTGAATGGTTGGAAGGGTTATTGCAACATTTAAAAATAATGAAACTTTTGGAACTAGTAAAAGTGGTGAAGACTAAACAAGATCTAGAAGTGCAAACTGCAGAAATGCTGAAGTCATGTTTCCACTGTGGAGTCCTGGTGAGACAACGACTTGAATATTACACACATTTGTGGGCACTGCTTGAGTAAAAGGAGATTGGAATAATAGAAAAAATGAAAATAAATGGTGCACAGATGGCCAATGAATTAAATAACTTAGTGTAACATCTAGATGTTTGTCAGAATGCTCTATAAAGAACACCAACATTTTAGATGAACTTTCAGGCTCCAAACTCTCAACCGTCCAAATTTTTGCTTCATATTTTTGGTCTGTTCCCCATAACATTTTTTTGTTTTCTGCAAATCACTGCGGACTGAAGTCAGAAAATAACTGCAAGCATTTCAGTTTCACACTTTCTACCCTTCCGAAACTTGATTCTAATGCAAAATATGTTATTCTATCAACTTTGTAAGTTTATAAGAGCTCTAAAAATATTATCCATATTTTCTCCCCCTGTTATCTATGGCTTTGTTCAGATTTCTTGTGTTAAGAGGTTAAGAGCTGAGGGGTATGGTGTGTGTGTTCTGGTTATATCATGTTGTGTTACTTAATATTAGTGTAACATCAGTTAATTTTATTTTTATAAAAGAAAATTGCATTTTAGTTTTATACAAGTTCAAATGCTAATATTAATAAAACAGTATTGTTCTAGTTATAGTTTGTGTTTAATATTTTGTCTGTACTTCAGTTTGCATTTGAATGTTGGTATCCCACAATTCCATTGGAGTGGGCGAAAAAGAAATTATGTTCTTACCATAATGTTCCATCTGTGTTGTTGATCTTCATTCATTCATTACTGATGGGTGTCGGTTTCGTCCCCGGAATCGAGTCGGCCTTTATAACAAGCTCGCACCAGACAAAAACACTTTTGAGCTAAGCTTACCCACAGTGCCCATTTCCCTCTTACCTCAGATCGAGTTTGCTCGTAAGAAATAGAAAGTGGAAGCTTTTTCCTGAGTAAATCTCCTAAAAATAGGACTTGGACCAAATCCAAACCTCCAGGAGCCTTTGGAAGGGGAAGGAGGGTGGGATGTAATGAATGAATGAAGATCAACAACACAGATGGAACGTTATGGTAAGAACATAACTTCTTTATCTGATGTTGTTAATCTTCATTCATTCATTACTGATGGAACAGAGTCCCTAGCTACTTTATGTCCTGGGTGGCCCTATGGAAGGATGTTCCTGAGCACCACTGAACCAAAGGATGCTCTCCCCCTGGAGACCAAGTCCAATTTATAATGTGTGATAAACATATGAAGGGTAGCCCATGTAGCTGCTGCACAGATGTCATCCATGGAGGGCCTAGAATGAAAGGCAACAGATGTCACCACTGATCTGGTTGAATGTGCCTTGAGTTTATTTGGTAGAGGAATTTTGTTTTGTTGGTATGTAAAGCATATACAATTCCTCAACCATTTAGAAAGAGTCACCTTAGAAACAGACTATCCTAAATTTGGCCCTGAATAGGATACAAATAATTTGTCAGATTTTTGTAGTGATTTAGCTCTGTCTAAATAGAATTGTAATTGTCTATGAACATCCAATAAATGCAGGCAGTATTCTCCTTTATTAGACAAATTGGGGAAAAAGACCGGCAGGTTGATTGTTTGATTAATGGTCAATTCTGAAATAACACTGGACAAAAAGGAGGAATTAGTCTGAAGTGATATTCTGTCCTTATGAAAGACCATGTAGGGATGTTTTATGTATAAGGCTTGTAGTTCAGAAATTCTTCTTGTTGAGGTAATAGCTACCAAGAATAGGGATTTCCAGGATAAAAATTTTATGTCACAAGTTGCAGTGGGTTGAAAAAGGGAGTGAGTCAATGACTGCAGAACTAGTGTCAAATTCCAAGGAACAGAGGTCTAATGTGCGAGGCACCTTTCAAAAAGTTTTATGGAGACTGTGGGAAATCAAGGATAAATGTTGAAAGCCATTGTGGAAATCTGAAATAGCAGCCAGGTGTACTCGAATAGTGGAGGCTGCCGTTCCTGAATGGAGAAGATTTGACAAATAGTCCAATACAGCACTAACTGGGACTGAGCAGGGGTCTAGTCCTTTCTGTCAATATCAAGTGGTAAATCTCCTCCAGTTGTTGAGATAAAGTTTCTTGTGGATGGTTTGTGTGAAGCCAGAAGACTGTTATGAACAGGGAAGGATATATCTTTCTGCCTGGTGATTACTGGAAGTGGAGAAATCAAGCAGTCAGCTTGAGACTGGATATGTTTGGATGTATCAACCCCTGCGGGTGCGACAGTAATTCTAGAGTTGGATCCAGAATACATGGTTGGTGTACTAGGTGAGGTCAAATGAAGGGAAACCAAACTTGTTTTTAGGGTGCAATGAGGATTACTCTGCTTCTCAACAGAAGGGCCTTCTTTAGGAATTGTGGGATCAAGGGAAGGGGAGGGAAAGCATAAAGAAGTCCTGTGGGCCAATCGTGTATTAGAGCATCCCTCGGGGACTCCCCCAGCAGGGGGATTAGGGCAAAGTAGCTGCTGCATTTGTGATTTGCTGGTGAGGCAAATAGGTCTCAGCAAGGCGGGCACCAGTGGCTGAAGATCTTCGCTGCTATAGTTGTATTGAGGGACCACTCATGAGGCAGGAGGATACATCTGCTCATTTTTTCTGCAATCACGTTGGAATCCCAGGGAATGTTCATTGCTATCAGAAAGCGGTTGGAAGCTATCATCCATTGCCAAATTCTCATGGTCTCTCGACACAATGGGTAGGACTTTATTCCCCCCTCATTTGCTGATATATCAGACCACCAACATGTTGTTGGACTGGATGGCAATTGTCCCTGATGGGAGGACAGATTGATATGCTTGCAGCACTAGAAGCACCGCCCTCAGTTCTAGAACACTGATATGCAGATTGGCCTCCAGAGTGGACCAAGTGCCTTGAACTGTCTTTCACTGGAAGTGCCCCCACCTCACCCCATCAGGGAAGCGTCTGTGGTCACTACAGCCTTGGGCTTAGAAGGGGAGAAAGGGCGAATCCATAGGTCTTTTTCTGGCTTCAGCTACCAAATTAAATCTTGTTTGCATCGGTATGTTATGCTGATCTGAAAGAACATTGGATGAGTCAAAGGGTCCTAATGGAGAGATGAAAATTCAGCAAGCAAGGGAGAGTAATAGTGCTGACACTGAATTCATCCTCAATTCTTGGTGAGTACCTTTGTGAGGTGGACCCTGTTTTTCACAAAATCTCACCAATGCGACATTAATATATAGACTATATTTATATAGCATATATCATGGATAGAAATAAGTTAAAAACAAAAAGAACTAGCTGGGTGCACAAGACCCAGGATAAAAAAGTGCCCAATCCTGGTAGGCGCACTGGTGCCAGGACTACAAAAAATGACAGTGTAGACTCCTCAAAATACAGAAACATTCCTACAATGGGGCCAGGCCAGGTCCAGGGGAAGATGGCACCCCTGTTGCAGAAGAAAGTAATAGTCCACAAAAATCACAAAAATTGATTGACCAAAGAAGAGCCATAAAGACAATAGAGTGGACTATTGAGGATAAGAAAGAAATTATGTATTATTACTATTACGTAAAAAGCCGAGAATTTCCAAACACAAGATATACAAAACTATTAAGACAGAAATTAGAGGAAAGAAAAATACTTCCGCAAGAAAAACTGTCAGAAGCTTCAAATACAAATTTGCATTCATTAATACAACAGATTTTTGAAAAACAGTATATACAACAGTTAGTTATGTACTCACCATAACAATCGATGTATGTGGTCCATCTCGCCTACATTTATTACTGACGGGTTCGGAGCTGAGAATCGGCTCAGACTCGGCCGACTATTTTTCTCTAGCACGAAGTCTCTAATTGGCTGGGCCAACCCGGTATCCCAGGATGCACCTCGCCCCAACCCCCAGATCTTGTTTGCATACATCGCAATCACTCCACATACACAACCCTCACTAAGAGGAATACCGCCAACCAGGAAAAAGGAACAAATAACCAATTTTGAAGGTCTCAGAGCAATTTTCCTCCAAATCCTTCAGGAAGGGGGCAGGTGGGAGGGTACGTAAGAATGTAGGCGAGATGGACCACATACATCGATCGTTATGGTGAGTACATAACTAACTGATGTTATGTGGTCCTATCTCGCCTACATTCATTACTGATGGGACAGCGTCCCTAGCACCTCTAACCCGGGAGGCTCATAGGAAAATACTCCTGAGAACCGTGGAACCAAAGGAAGCCCGGCCTCTAGACGCCACGTCCAGCTTGCAATGAGAGATAAAGGTATGATGAGAAGCCCAGGTGGCCGCTGCACAAATGTCGTCCAAGAAAAGCCTGGCATGATACGCTATCGAAGTCGAGACTGCCCTGGTGGAATGAGCTTTAACTGGGAATGGTAAATTTCTGCCTGCTGATGTGGAAATAAAGGAAATGCAATCCTTAATCCACTTAGAAATTGTGCACTTGGAAACAGGGCCACCCGTTCTATTCTCTGAGAAGGACACAAACAATTGATCCGATTTCCTTACATGTTTCGTCCTGTGTAAATAGAATCTCAGTTGTCTATGCACATCCAGTTGATAAAATTTGAACTCTGCTTTGTTGGAGAAGTTTGGAAAAAAACACCGGTAACTCAATGGATTGGTGGAGGCTAAACGTGGAAGACACCTTAGGAAGGAAGGAAGGACGGATTAAGTCTCAAGGATACCCTGTCCTTATGGAAGATCAAATACGGGGGTTTAATGGACAACGCTTGAAGTTATGATACTCTTCTAGCTGAAGTGATAGCAACCAAGAATGCCGTCTTCCCGGATAAGAATTTTAGTTCGCAAGTGGCAGCCGCTCAAAGGGCGGAGAAGTGATGGCTTGCAACACCAGATTTAAATCCCATGGCATGACGGGTTCTGACACAGGAGGGCGAAGTAACCAGGCTCCTGTCAAAAAGGCCTTACAAAGTTTATGGCCCATAACAGCGGGCTCATAGGATACGTGGAAGTTAGAAATGGCTGCCAGCTGCACCTTAATGGTCGAGGGAGAGGAGCCCTGTTGGAAGAGCATAGCTAAAAAGTCTAAGAACACCGATATAGGGGCTGTGAAAGTGTCTAGACCTTGGGCCTGAGCCCAGATGGAAAATCTCTTCCATTTGTTGGAGTAAATTCTTCTGGTGGAGGACTTGTGAGACGAAGATAGGATATGCACCACCTCAGGTGAAAGGGAATGTAGTCTAACTAATGATGGAAGTGGAGCAGCCAGGCTGTCAACCTGAGGGACTGTAGGGAGGGGGTGGGACTGTCCCGACATGTGAGTCAATAGGTCTGGCACTGGATCCAGAGTCCAAGGACCGTTCACTGTGTACTGCTGAAGAAAGGGGAACCAGACTTGGCGGGGCCAGTGTGGGGCAATTAGAATCATCTTGCTTCCCAAGTGTATGGCTTTCTGAATCACTCTTGGTAACAGAGGAAACGGAGGAAAGGCATAGAGCAGACCGGGAGGCCAACCGTGGACTAGTGCGTCCCTGGGTGACTCCCCCTGTGGGGGGATCAGAGTGAAGTAGTTGCTGCATTTGGCATTGAGAGGACTGGCAAAGAGATCGCAGCAAGGCTGACCCCACCTGCTGAAGATCCGAGTCGCAACTCGGCTGTTCAGAGACCACTTGTAAGGCATCAGAATAGCTCTGCTTAGCCTGTCTGCTATCATGTTGGACTTTCCCAGAATGTGCGTTGCCACTAGAAACCATTGGGAAGACACTGCCCAATGCCACACTCTCATGGCTTCTCTGCAAAGGGGGTAAGACGTGGTTCCTCCTTGCTTGTTCAGGTACCACACAACTGTCATGCTGTCCGAGTGAATTGCAATTGTTCCCCGGGGAAGAGAGCTCTGGAGTGCTTGCAGCGCTAATAGCACCGCTCTCATCTCTAGGACATTGATGTGTAAGTGTACCTCGTGATCCTGCCACGTGCCTTGGACCATTCTGCCCAGATAATGCCCCCCCACCCTATCTGGGAAGCGTCCATGGTCACTGTGGCAGCAGGAGAAAAAGGAACTAGATTCCTCCCCTTGTCCAGGTTGGAGGAACATAGCCACCAACTGAGATCCTGTCTGCATTGTTCTGTGAGGAGAATTGGATGAGAGAGAGAAAATTTTTGAAAGGACCAGTGGACTGAAAGGAGCCACTGGAGGATCCGCATGTGTAGCCTGGCTAAGGGCACTAGCATGATGGTAGCTGCCATGGATCCCAATAGCTGAAGAACTAACCTGGCTTGGACCTTCTTGAGGGGCAACAAAGCTTGAACTTGAGATTGCAGCACTCTTATCCTTTCTAGAGGTAGAAAGGCCCTCATTTGAACAGAGTCTAGCTCTGCGCCTATAAATACAACATGCTGTGAGGGAAGCAAGGCAGATTTTTCCAAGTTTAATGTAATTCTTAGCCTTTGGCAAAGGGTTATGGTAGCCTCTTTGGCTCGAATGAGGAGATGCCTGGGGGGCAGTAAGGAGCCAATCGTCCTGGTAAGGAAACACCTGGAATACTAGACGTCTCAGGTGAGCTGTCACCACTGCCAAACACTTGGTAAACATCCTGGGGGCTGTGGTGAGACCAAAGGGCAGGGCACGAAACTGGAAATGACTGGCTCCCAGCCGGAAGCGTAAATGATTCCTGGATGCCTTGTTCATCTTGATGTGGTAATAGGCATCCTTGAGGTCGATGGAGCACATCCATACTCCCTCTCCCAGCAATGGAAAGATGGACTGAAGAGTGACCATTCGGAATTTGGACTTCAGGACGTAGTGATTCAATCGGCTGAGATCCAGAATGGGTCTTGGGTCCTCTGTTTTTTCATCACCAAAAAGAGTCTTGAGTAAGTTCCTGATCCGATCTGGTCTGAGGGGACCGGTTGGATGACTCCTTTTTCTAGCAGCTTTGATATCTCTAGTGCTGCTTGATCCCTTTGACTGGGTGGAACGTCCGGGATTTTTCTGATTGGAGGAGGGGGTGAAGTAAAGGGAATGGTGTAACCTCCGATAATTATTCGAAGCACCCATCAATCCTGGGTGATGCTCTCCCAGGCTTGAGGATGCCTCAAAAAACGGCCCCCGACTGGCTCTGGAATAGCACAGTCGGGCAATCCCTCAGGGATGCTGATAGGAAGATCCGCGAAAGGAGTCGCGGTCTCCCAAATTGTGGGGGCCTCCTCTGCCACTAGGATGGTGTCTTCCAGAGTTATTCCCCCCTCCTCTGCCTCTGGAGGGGGGCTCAACATGAGTGGTGGGGAATGACTTTTGTGACTTCTTGAACCACATCTTCCCTCCTCTCTGAGCCTTGGGATAAGGCCTAGAGGGAAGAGAAAAATGGGCCCCTACGGCAGATAAGGTCTTACCCTCCTGCTCACATCTGGTGAGAGTGTCTTTCACTTTGGGTCCGAAAAGAGAGGACCCATCGAAGGGGGCGTCAGTGAAGGAAGACTTGAAGGCCTCCGCGAAGTGACATAGGCGCATCCAGGCTTGCCTCCTAAGAGCCAAACCTGAACTAGCTGCCCTACTCGCCCTCTCGGCTGCATAAGATATGAGCCTCATGGACGAGTTGACAATGGAAACAAGGGCAGAAAACTGGGCGTTAACAGTCTGCACTACCGCCTCAGGCATGTTATCTGTCAAGGTATCTCCCAACTCTTTGAGGAGATCTCTCTGGAGCCGAAGAAAGTGACAAAGGTAATTCTGTGACCGCAGTGTAAAGGTCGCTGAAGACAGGGTACGCTTCCCATACCGATCCATACTCCTGGACTCCTTGTTAGGAGGATGGACGGAAGAAGAAGCCTCTGCAACTTCCTGCTGAGTGGCTGACGCCACCACCATGGCATCTACGGGGACCCCTTTTATCAAGAACTCTTTCCCTGGGGGAGCAGACAGGAACTTATTCGGACGATTGGGCACCGGTTCGATGGAATCAGGGTGCTCCCACACCCTTCGACAAATCAGGTCCAAGAGTTCATCGAAGGGTGGAGACACCCAGGAGGCGGAAGGTTGAGCTCAGGAAGCCTTGAGGAATACCGACTCCTCCTCAGAGGGGGACTTGGAAGGCCAGTCGCCTCTCTGCCTCAATATCTCTAGGATGTCAGAGAAAGAGACATCATCAGAGGACGACTTAGGGGACCCCTCTGCATCCTCGAGGTCGGTATCGGAGGTGATGGACACATCTTGGGAGTCTATGTGCTTCCTCTTGCACAACTTCTTCCTGGGAGGCTCATCAGGAACAGACTCTGAGGGGCCCTCAGAAAGGTGGGGACCACTTATGGGGTGTCCTCAGGCCTTCAACCTCTGCTGTCCACGGATAGGGGGGCATCAGAGGCTCTAGCCGGGGTGTATGGGGACGGAGTGACCGATCCAAGTGATGTCACTAACGACCTGGCCAGTGCGCTCCTCATGGCCTCGAAGGCGGGCCCCCCGAATACGAGGACTGACCCGTCTCCGAGACCACAACCGGGGTCGGGGTCCCCCTAGCTGAAGCCCCGAGAGGGAAACTTGGAACCGACAGAAGTCCCGATGCATCCCCCTCGGGCTCGACCGAGGAAACCCGAGTGCCGAAACCAGATGACGGAACTGAAATGGTTGGAGCCGACGTAGGCTCTGATAAACCCACCAGGGGTATCGGAGCCGGTGCAAGGACATCACTCGGCGCCGAGCTCTCCTGCTCCGACGACACAGAGGTGCTTGATGAAGGAACCATCGGTACCGACAAGGGGGTAGGCTCCGGAGCAGACTGGATCAGAGCCGAAAACAATTTGGCTAACACCAGCGACTGAAGGAGCCTCTGCACCACCCTATTCACATCCAAATCAGACAACCACGAGGATTTGGAGGAAACTGAAGGAGATGGTGATCTCCTACCTATGGACTCCTGCCTAACACTGGGTGATCAGCTCCGAATTGGCTCCAAAAAGATCGGAGCCGAGGTCGACTCCAGTACCACAGATACCTCCTGCAGCCCCGAGGACAATGGAGTCGAGGAGGCAGTATCCAAAACAGAGAGCTTGTCCTGCGGCTCCGAAGCTAACGGAACCGAGGAGGTAATAACTACTTTCAAAATCTTCTCCGGGGGCTCCAAAGAACTAGATGGAGCCGGAGATCTTTTCTTAGTTCTGGTAGATTTAGACTTGCCAGTAGAAGAAACAGACTCTAGATCCTCTTCAAAGGCAGGCTTAACTAGGCCCTTCAAAATCAGTTTATTTTTCCTTTCCTGCAGCACCCTAGAGCTGAAGGAATGGCAGACACTGCATGATTCTTGTAGGTGAATCGCACCAAGGCAATAAACACAGATGGCATGCCCATCTGTAATCGACATTTTGTAAGCACATTTAGAGCATTTTTTAAACCCGGAGGGTTTATGCTCCTTCTGCTCCTTCGACATGTCAGACAAAAAACCAAACACTCAACAACTAACAGTAGGAAGGCGGGAAACACTACTGGACACAGGAACTCTAACTTAAACGTTCCCTAGGGAAGAAAAAACGACAAAAACAAACTACAGAACGATTTACGATGGAGAGGACTAGGTCCCTCTAAATTAAACGGGCCTAGCACGCCAAACACAAGGGAAACCACACACACTCTCCAAAAACTAAACCGAAAAGGCTCAAACACACACAAAACACAATATAGCTATGAAAATAGCTTTTTTATATAAAGGAGAAGTACAAAAACTTTAGAAAGTTCAGTAAAAGTGTACTTAGCCACAGCCAAGCGCGAGACCACGTTCTAACTCAACGAGCGGCAAACGAGATCTGGGGGTTGGGGCGAGGTGCATCCTGGGATACCGGGTTAGCCCAGCCAATTAGAGACTTCGTGCTAGAGAAAAATAGTCGGCTGAGTCGGAGCCGATTCTCAGCTCCAAACCCGTCAGTAATGAATGTAGGCGAGATAGGACCACATAACATCTTTGATCTGTTTAGAAAAAGAAGAACCTGAGGAAGTGGGAAAATATAAACTACAAAACCTAGAGATATTTGAAAAATATAAAAAAGAAATATGGACATGGGAAAGAAAAAGAGATTTCATATGGTGCAACATTTATGCAAAGGAGAAAGCTAAATTAACTAATATAGAGAAGGCAGTTTCAAAGATATTCGAAGAGAAATACAGGCAAAAGCATCCAGATATGGAAAATTTCACAATAAAAAAATTAATACCACAAAGATGTAATGTGGAAAAAAGATTAGTAAAGCAGAAGTTAAAGAAATAGAAGTTGAAGTTATGGAGTGCCTGCAAAGTGAACTATTTAATGTAGAAAGTCTAGCACAGACTACATCACAGCATGATGGAGTGAGTTCCCAGAATAAGGCAAAGCAAGAAGCTCAGGAGACATGTGAAGAAGAAATATGGACATGGAAAAGGAAAAGAGATTTAATATGGTATAATATTTATGCAAAGGAGAAAGCAAAATTAACCAATATAAAAAGAGCAGCACCAAATATATTTGAAGAGAAATACAGGCAAAGGAATCCGGATATGCAAAACTTTACAATACAAAAAATAAGGAGATTAAGGGGAAAAGTAGAAAAAGAGATTAGTAATGGAGAAGTCAAATAAATAGAAATTGAGGTTCTGGAGCAGCTGCAAACAGAAGGATTTAGTGTAGAAAATTGAATGCAGAAAGGACCACAAAAAGATAGAGCAATGGATATCCAAATTAAGGGGAAACCAGTGGAACAGGAAGCAACTGGTCAGGTGCCATATCAAGATATTTTGGAGCCTTCCACAGGAAACAAGTATAAACGTTCATTTGAAGGTAAACAGAAAAGGAAGGAACAGGAAACTGTGGAAACTCTGATACAGTCAATGTTGAGGAGTGATAGGCCAGTGAGTTTCTATATGACAGAGCAACGGATGGCACAGGATGAAGTTGAAGAGAATGTGCCACAGGAAGATGCTACAGAATCTTCTATAGAATGCCCGCAGGAAACAGAAAATAAGGGATGTGCCCTCAGTTTGGAAGAAAATGAGTTAAGAGAAGAGTTGCTTAATTTAATAGACATAGACAGATATATCAAGATCAATGAAAGAAATAGACTGCAGAAGGTTAATAAAACCCCAAAAGTCAGAAGTTTGATAAAACAAATGAATGAAGTAATTAGGACTGTTCATAGAGATCCATGTGCTATAACAGAAGTAAACAGAATATATTACTGTGCTGTTAAATTAATAACTGATAAAGTTCTACCACAGGAACTCAGGGTAGCGAGGGAAAGGAAGGGGCGAAAGCGAATACCATCATGGAAATATTGAATAGAGAAAACTATAAAACAGCTAAGATTAGAAGTGTCACTGTCAGAAGATTATAGAAAAGGGAACAGATCAACAAAAATACTAGGAAAGACAGATGTGATCCAAGCAATGTGCAGTATTAGAACAGACCAAGATCTATTATGTACTATCGTAAATAACAAACTAAATATTTCAGCACAGGCAGAAATACTTAAAAGATAAGAAGATAAATATAAAGGAAAAGTACAAAATAAGCAATTTATTGATGATCCAAAAATATTTTATAGAGAATTGAGAAATAAGGTAAAAGGAATCGAAAGACTGCCAAAAAAAGAAGAAATACATACATTCGTATCTATGAAGATCCTGTGGAACATAACAAAGATGCTAAATGAATAGAAGAAGTAAAAGAAAGAATAAGAGGGTTAAAGGTACAAACCAAAGTATAAGGCAGTGACCACCATGCTGAAGATGAAATAATTTCACTTTTATTAAAACAGCAGATAAAACAGTATCATAAGCGCTTTCGGGTAAATCACTTCATCAGATGATAAACTAACTAAAACATTCTTTCTATTATAGTGCAACATAACCAATCAGATTCAATATTTTACCATCCTTTTTAATAAGGCTGGTTTTAAAGGGACCACACTGAAACCCTGGGCTCCGAGCCTGAGGTAGGAGCCGAGCTCATCCAAGCCGAAGCCCCGAGAGGGAGAGTCGGCACCAACAAGTCGGTGCGACTATCCTCCCCTGACCCGACTGGAGAGCGTCGGCTCCTAGAGCCCTCGGTCAGCACTGAGGACATCCAAGTAGATGGAGCCGATAACCCCGGAGCGGATATCGGCTCCAAGGGTCCAACCACCATCGGTTCGACTTCCCTCGGCTCCGAGAGTCCAGTACGACCCGGAGGAGAAGTAGACAAGTTCGGTTCCATGGTCTTCGGCATCGACAAGCTGGTCGGGGCTGACAACAATTTGGCAAGTCCTGGTGCCTGTAAAAGCTTCTGCACTAGCTGATCCATGTCCAAATCCGAAAGGCTAACTGAAGACTTAGCTGAAAGCACCGAAGGTGCTGACTGGAGCAGAGGTGAAGAAGGAACTTCGGAGACCGGCTCCAATACTGAAAGCTGACTCCAAATCAAAGGCACACTCGGCTCCGATGACTGTGGAACTGATGGCCCTCCTTCTGAAATTTTAGCCTTTTTGGATACCTTATCTCAAGACTTGGATTTTGAAGATTTGGAAGATGTACTAGCACCTTCATGGCTATTCAAAACCTCTGAAAAAGATTGCTGTAGCAATCCTCTGTCTACAAGTTTCCTCCTCTCCAAGAGTACTCTTGAGGAGAAGGAGTGACAAATGCTACAGGTGTCTAGGAGGTGCTTGGCCCCCAAGCAGTAGACACATTGAATATGTCTGTCAGTGATGGACATTTTCTGCCCACAATCTGGGCATTTTTTAAAACCCAGTTTGGGACGGGATTTCTCCCTATCCTCTGACATACTGAGAAAAAAACAGTAAAAAGATTCACAAACAACTAAGCCCAACCCGGGCAATATAAATATATACATATATATATATATATATATATATATATATATATATACATATACATATACATATATATATATATATATATATATATATATATATATATATATATAAAATACAAATATGGGACTAAGAGTCCCACAGAAAAAAACCTAACTGCTAAAGGGATTAATAGTAGGAAAAAGGGCTAAAGGCCCACACAAACTAAAAAGCCAACAAGTCCCTAATTTAAAACAATTTAAACTATCTAAACTGTCTAAACTATCTAAAAATAATAAAACTAACACACTACATAAATATATCAAAAAGGAAAACTTTTTTAAAAACTTGCTGTTTCTAAAATGGTCCGAGCTATCTGGATCACCGAGATCTCTCTTGCCGCGGCAATCTAGATCTAAGGTAATTCTAGCAGTGCATGGTGGGATAAGGGGCTGGTCTCGAGCTACTGGCAAACCTTGAGCTTGCTATCGGCTCCAACCCATCAGTGAGAATAATCACCGAGATTAACAACTTCACATTAACTGATAAAGGTCTACCACAAGAGTACAGGGTAGTGAGGCAATGAAGGAGAGAAATCGAATACCATCATGGAAGTATTGAATAGAGAAAAATATAAAGCAATTAAGACAATAAGTGTCACTGTTAGAAGACTATAAAACAGGGAATAGATCAACAAAAATACTAAGAAAGATAGATGTGATAAAAGCAGTGCACAGTATTACAACAGACCAGGATCTATCATGCACTATCGCAAATAATAAATTAAAAATTTCAGCACAGGCGGAAAAACTTAGAAGATATTCAGATAAATATAAAGGAAAAGTACAAAATACGCAATTTAGTGATGACCCAAAAATGTTTTATAGAGAAATGGGAAACAAGGTAAAAGGAACTGAAAGACCACCAAAAAAAGAATTAGATGCATTTTGGAGCAGTATCTATGAAGATCCTGTGGAACACAACAAAGATACTAAATGGATAAAAGAAGTAAAAGAAAGAATAAGAAGTTTAAAGGTACATGATATGAAATGGGATGAAGTAACAGCCAGAGAGATTGAAACAAGGTTAAGAAAAGCCTCTAATTGGAAAACCCCAGGCCCAGATGCAGTGCCTAACTTTTGGTTAAAAGTATTAACATCTTTGCATGAAGACCTAGCCATGAGTAAAAAAAAAAAGAAGTTATGTACTTACCATAACGTCCCATGTTAGTAGTCCATCTCACCCTTCATTCTTTACGTATGGGTTCGGAGCCAAATGTCGGCTCCGACTCGGTCTATTCACAAGCTGGAAAGCTTCTGATTGGCTCATGGCTAGAGGGTATCCCATAGTGCACCAATACAATCCCCAGATCTTGTTTGTTGCTAATAGACAAAATAATAACAACATATAGAGAGAACACAATACTACCAACAGTCTCTATAAACAGAAAATAAAATATATATGTAGACATATGCATAAATATATATATCTGATTCACGGTACTTACAGGATGGGGGCAGGAGGGTGGGTCCTAAAGAATGAAGGGTGAGATGGACTACTAACATGGGACGTTATGGTAAGTACATAACTTCTTTATGTTAAGTAGTCCTAACTCACCTTCATTCTTTACGTATGGGACCACGTCCCTAGCTCCTCATTCTCGGGTGGCTCAAGGAAAAAAACTCCTGAGTACCGTGGAACTAAGATGCTCTGCCCCTGAATGGAAGGAGAGAAGCCCACCTAGCAGATACACCAATATCAATAAGTAGGGCCCTGCTAGAAAAATAGCATAAGTTAGACTGAGATCTGGTAGACCGACCCTAGAATATTCAGGGTAAGGATTTATCCTACGAAAGGTAAGATAATCTATTCAGCTAGAAATCCAGCTATAGAGGAAAACTTAGTAAAAACTGGAAAGCCAAAAATTGGGTCCAAGAAGAATGAATAAGTAATCTGAAACCCTAACAATTTTTAATCCATTGCAAATAAAAGGTAATGTCTATGTACGTCAAGGTGCATGGTAATGATGTAAGAACCCCTGAGTCCTGGTGAGAGAGGAAGGACTAGTACAAGGGGGCACCTTGTGGATATGAAAACTACAGATAAGGTGGTATAACCCACAACGCCTGCAATCTGACACCCATTTGGCAGACACAATAACCACCAACAAAGGGTGTACATGACAAAACCTCAGGAAAAACATGAGACAGAAGGCTCAAAAGGCAGAAAGGTTTGTCCGAATAACAGCAATTTTAATTTCAAGAGACCACAAGTTCTTGATCAGGAAATTATGAAGCGTGGCACCTTAAAGTAGGATTCTGTACAATAAGTGACAGGAATTAGAATCTTGGCATCTAGAGGAAGATTCGAATAGCTGCCAGTCAAACTCCCAAAATGGCAGCCACCAATTACTTGTTGAAGGAGCTCAAACAGGAAGAAAACCCAAGCTACTGGAGTGAAGGTAATTGGGGTGAACATTAAACTACTCCCTCCTAATGGAGAAATTTTCCATTTAACATAATATAGTCTCCTAGTGTAAGGTTCATGATGAAACGCCAGGATATAAATCACAGACAGAAAAGGGACCTGAAGTCTGCCTATAGGTAAAACTGGCTCAGACCCTTAGACAATAAAGACCGTGCAAGAAGGGGAAAAATTTTGGCTGCTGTATTTAGCATTGATTGGATTAGCAAAGGGCTGCAGTAACAGTGACCTCACCTGCGAAAAAAAATTGTTTCGCTGTTTTGCTGTCAGAGATCTCTTGTGATGCAACAGAAGAGCTTTGCTGGACTTATGGGCTATAACCCTAGTCGTCACTGTGATGAACATGGACACCAGAAAAAAAACTGGGAAGATAACTCTCATGCCCAAGTCACATACCCACTTGACAGAGAGGTTAAGATGAGGTTTTGCCTTCTTTATTGATATAACATAATACCGACAAGCTGCCTATCTGAAATGCAATAGTCTACGAGGGAAGAAGGACGAAAATACTTCCAACACCTGGGATATAGCTCTCACCTCTATAATACTGATATGTAGGTGAGCTTAGAAAAATTGACATATGCCTTGAACAGTCCTGCCAAGGAAATGCTCCCATATAGAATCTGTGAGGAATCATTAGTTGCAGTGCAAAAAAGAAATGAGGGCCCTTGGTCAATTGCCCATGTAATGTCCATCAAAGGGAATTCTGGAGGGCATAACGGGAGGTTCTGAAGGGACCATAGGAACGACATGGGCCAGTGAAGATGTCTGTCTTCAAGGAGCTATATGAGCATTTCTGTGCATATAAAAATCATGGTAAGCGGTAAGGGACACCCCATAAAGGGAATACAGTTGGAATGCTAAACTTCTCCGGTGAAAGATAACAAGTGCCATACCACTGGTGACACCCTGATATTGTGGTGAAACCAAGGTCAGAGTACGGAACCGAGAAAGAGTGCTAAGGTAAGATGGCGGCCTCTAGGACTTCTAGAATAAAGTCTTACGTGTCCTCTGAACTAGACCATGACTAAAAGGAGCCGAAAAAAACATACCTCCACTGCAAGGAGTATGTGAGCACTGAATAAGAGAGTTCTTTACCTAGTGTTTGTCCATGAGGAACGTTTAAAGATGGACTTAGCAGAAAAATATTTAGGCCTTATCTGTCCATCCTCCAAGACCCTTCCATGGTGAATGGACAGAAGGAAGAAACAGATAAATCTTCTAGAGACTGGTTGTACAGAGTCTCCCAACATTTGATCCACAACAAAAAACGTCAGTGGATCACAGGGTAGAGGCAATCCCAAGGGCACAAGTCAATAGCAAAAACCTTGAGGCACCCTCTCACCCTCCTGACAAGAGGACAGCCACGAGAATGACGAATAGGGACTAGGCCTCAGTGCCATCATAAGGACAAGTGGAACCAAGAGTTGAACCGGAGGCACCACGTAACCCGGACCTAACTATCTCGGTGAGAAGGAGAGAGACAGAGAGAGAGAGAGAGAGACTCTGCCGAATGGAATGGAGCGAACAATATTTAGGTAAAGCAGTAGACTGAAGATGTCAGCACTACTTACTCTTCACTTCTTGCAGATTCATCTGTATGACATGACAGGGAGTCACCTCTCGTAGGTATGGGAGACTTCTGGCCAGAAGGACAGTAAGGATCCATAGACTGGTTATGAGAAATTATCCCAATATTCTTACAAAGTCAGTGCTAGATAGTTACAGAATGCGGAGCTGGCTACTGACCCATAATGAACCCCACCTTATCAAACGTATTCTCAATTGGTTGTGGTCTGTGAGGAGATAAATGTAGGAGATCTTGACCTGGAGGGCACTGGAGATTTAACAGTTATGGAAACCGGTATGGAGCTTACAGACCAGCTCCGAGTAGCAGAGTCAACTGCTGTATCAATAGGTTCAGAGATCGGTTCCAAAATTCCTGTAACCGACTCTGATACCACCATGATGCTCTCCTTCGGCTCCGAAGGCGGAGGAGGCAGATTTGTACTGTTTTGAAGGTGGCTCTGAGACTCCAACCGGTGCCGGAGAAGGCCTTTTCAAAGATTTAGATTTCCCCAATTTAGAGGAAGCTGAAGGATTAGATAGTGCTTCCTCAAAGGATGGTTTCAATAGACCCTTGAGTATGAGTTTATTCTTTCTCTCCTGTAACAATCTCGGAGAAAAAGCATGGCAGAACAAGCACGTGTCCTGCAAGTGAATGGCCTCTAGGCAGTAGACACGGCTACTGTGGTCATCTGTCAAAGATATCTTTTGGGAGCATTTCATGCACTTTTTGAACCCGGAGGGTTTATGCCCCTTACTTTCCTTAGACATTATTACACACACACAAAAAACCCAGAGAGATGGAAAGAAGAAAGAAAGAGGACTAGGTCCTCTAACTAAAACGGGCCTAGCCCTACAGAAAGAGTTACACGAGGACTAGGTCCTCTAACTTAAACAGGCCTAGCCTGGTGTAGAGAAAAAGGGGGTAGGTCTTCTAATTTAAACAGACCAGAAAGGAAAGCTCACTCACACAGGAGAAACTGTAAATGACATAATACATTTCTGTGTCTAATAACAGGTAGTCTACTAAGGAGGCTGCAATCCTAGTAAAACACAAGCAGATCCCTGCCAAAAACAACAATTTATAAATAGTGGAAAGGCTAACTGTCAACAGTGACCAGAAATGGTTGGAATAACAACAGACAAGACAACAGGAGCCCATGTTGACTAAGAGCGGAAACCGCCAAAAAGCACAACTGAACTCGTCAACGCTCCCCGTCGGCTCCATGCGTAGTGGAGCTGATAAAACAGTTTTAGCCAGGTAAACACTGGATAATACCACATAAGTGCAATTTCAAAGGTGTGCTCTCATACAGTTCCAAGGACCCGGGAGTCGAAGAGACAGATAGCACAACTTCAGTACTGTTCTCAGTCAGCTCCAAAATCCGTGGAGCCAATGAGATGGATTAAATCACTTGCAATACAGCCCCAAGTCAGCTCTGAGATCATCGGGGCCGAAGAGACCGACTATGCGTAAAGAATGTTGGTAAGATAGGAGTACTTAACATCTGCAACTTTAAAGGTCTGCTCTCATACGGCTCCATGACCAGGGAGTTGGAGAGACAAATAGTACAACTGCGATACCACTTTCAGTCGGCTCCGAGACCATGGAGCCAATGAAATTGTTTAACTCGACGTACTGCTCCAAGTCGGCTCCGAAGGCATCAAAGCCGATGAAACTGTCTGCACCACCAAAAACTACTCTCCTTCGGTTCCATACGTAAAGAAATAAGGTTAGATAGGACTACTTAACATTACCACATAAGTGCAATACTGCCCCAAGTTGGCTCCGAGATCATCAGGGCCGAAGAGACTGACTATGCATAAAGAATGATGGAGAGATAGGAGTACTTAACATCTGCAACATCAAAGGTCTGCTCTCATATGGCTCCATGACCAGGGAGTTGGAGAGACAAATAGTACAACTTCGATACCACTTTCAGTCGGCTCCGAGACCATGGAGCCGATGAAACAGTTTAACTCACTTGTCATACTGCTCCAAGTTGGCTCCAAAGGCATCGGAGCCGATGAAATCGTCTGCACCACCAAAAACTACTCTCCTTCGGTTCCAAGGTCTGTGGAGCCAAGAAAACAGTAACTTGCGACTTGAATACCACTCTGAGCTTGGCCCAAGATCTGTGGAGCCAAAGAGGCAGTATATCCCTAGAAGAAGGAACCTGTAAAGGAAAACCAATTATAACTAAAAATATGCAGACACACCCCAATAATTAAACTAGCTGTAATAGAAATGGTAACTAGCTATGTGGAGGAGACCACCAGGAAAGTTCTCCTACTTAAACATGAGGTCCGACTGGCGATAAACAATTCAGCCATTCCAGGTTGAAAGATAAGGAGCAAGGAAAACATAAACTCTGTCCCGCTACTAAACACTGAACCAAACTGAAACAACTAGCACACAGGATACTACTAACTAAGAGGGCCAAGGGGCCAGAATATAGTACAAATGGCGCTGAAACAGCATCAAAAATTCTAAAGGAAGAACTAATATAATACGATTATCTTAGCTTAAATTTTGAAAACAGTAAGAGTAAAAAAAAAAAAGAAGAAGAAACTTAGCCAGAGCCAATGTGAAGCACAACCAAACTTGTCGACAACCTGCAGAAATTATAGACCAATAACTTGCCTTCCGACGACATATAAACTATACACTGGAGTTGTTGCTGACAGAGTATATAGCCACTTAGAAGAAAACTCAATTATGGCAGTAGAACAAAAGGGCAATAAAAGAAAGTCATATGGAACAAAGGATCATTTGTTGTTAAACAAAGTCATAGTGAAGAACAGCAAAAAGGGGAAGAATCTAAGTATAGCATTGACTGACTACAAAAAAGCATTTGACTGTATCCCACATTCATGGATAAAAGATTAAATGTATAAGATACATCCTACACTGATCGACTATGTTACAGTGACCATGAAACAATGGCAGACCACTTTGCAATTAAACCATAATAAAGGACAAATTATTATCCCAGGGATAAAAATTCAAAGGGGGATATTCCAGGATGACTCTCTGTCACCGATGCTGTCCTGCCTTGCCCTTAACCCATTAAGCTGTTTACTTAACAGCTTACGCCATGGCTACAATTTGGCTCCTAGAAAACAACAAAGTCTAAAGACTTCTCATCTTCTTTTTGTTGATGATTTAAAACTGTATAGCTCATCAGATGAGGAACTGAAAGCACAGCTGCATGTTGTCAAAACTTTCTCAGATGATAGAATGTCATTTGGCCTTGATAAATGTGCAAAAGCAACCTTTTAAGCAGGAAAACTGCAGCACCAGGAAAACATCAGTTTGGGACAAGAATGTGATATAAAAGAACTTGAGCAAGAGGGAGTGTATAAATACTTGGGAACTGATGAAGAATCAGCAATAAAACACAGACAAATGCAAGTAAAACTTAGGAAGGAATATTTTAGAAGACTTAAATTAATCCTGAAAACAGCATTGACATCTAGAAACAAAATCCAAGCAATAAACCAGTTTGCTCTTCCTGTCCTAACTTACAGTTTTGGAGTGACTGATTGGCCCCAAAACGTGTTGGATAGATAAGATATTAAAGCAAGAAGGATGCTTCATGCTCATCAAATGATCTATAAAAATCAGTGCATACCAAGACTATATATTCCCTGTCCCGAAGGAGGGATGGGCCTCCTTAAAATTGATTACATGCACAGATCTGAAATTGTGGGACTCCACACACATCTGCTGATCTATGACACACAAATGTACTGAAAGTTTTGAAACATGAAAAAAATAAATCTAAGATGACTTCCCTGCTTAATCTAGCAGAAGCATACTGCTGTCAAGCACGAATGGAAATCGGACCAGAAGTGGATAGAAATCAGGCAGCAACTGAATGTGCCAAAAAACAAAAGAAAGAATATAAGATGAAGGATTAGATGAAAAGGCAAGAAATATGGAAAATGCATAAATATAGTTGCAAGTATAGAAAACTTCTGGGAGAACCTCATGTTGCTCAGGAACGAACGCAGAAATGGTTAAGGAGAGGTGAATTCAAACCAAGAGATGAAAGGTTAATATTGGTGGCTTAAGATAGTGGGCTACATAGAAACAGACAAATGTAGGTTCTGTAAAACTGAACTGGAAGCAGTTGCACACCTCGTTGCTGGATGTGACATACTAATGACAGAAGGACTGTATACTGAAAGGCACAATAATGTGGCGAAACTGTTGCGTTGGGGATTGTGCAAACATTATGGTTTTGAAGTGGCTGAAAAACACTGGAAACATGAGCCACAAAGCATCATAGAAAATGATGAGGTCTACATCACATGGGATCATCCATTACCAACAATTCAAAAGACAGATGCTAGAAAACTGGATATAGTGGTCCAGGAAAAAAAGATAAGAGTAGCATTGATTATTGAAATTGCCACACCCAGTGACTACAGCATCCCGTCCACAGCGAGACATAAAGTTATAAAATATCAGGATCTGCAAGCAGAAATTAGAGCAATGTGGAAGAAAGATACCCAAATAGTTCCAATAGTAATAAGAGCAATGGGTCTTACAAAAAAAAGAGTCTAAAATCTTATTTAGATACGCTACCAATATATGTTACTCCATATGAACTGCAGGAGTCATTACTAGGCACATTGCGGGTGCTGCAAAGAGCACTTTTGGCTGACATCAAAGAGTGAAACAATACTAATTTCATGAACTTTAATCGTACTTTGACTTAGGAATGGGGTCCATTCCTGTCATGGTATTAGAAATCCAAAATACTTGGAGAAATTAGAAAAGGAACAGACCACTGTGTTAGTAGAAGCCATTGTAGAATCTTCATGTGTAGTCTCGCCAGATGAACTATTGTAATCGATGTTGCCATTGATTCTAGAAGTTGAAGGACTGCCCAAGCTGAAACTTTGTCCTGAGAGAGTATCACCCGGAGTTGGGACCTCAGTCTTTCTAATCTGTGAAATGGAAGGGAGACTAGGCAAGATTGAGTATTGAAAGTCCTATCAATTCCAGAGTTTGAGATGTAGTCAACTTGCATTTCTCCTCGTTTGCTGAGATCCCCAAGTATTATGCCATTTTTAGAGTGTAATGTAAGGCTGTAACCAGTAGACACTTGGTGGGGGTAGTAAGGAGCCAATCGTCTAAATACGGAAACACCGGGAATCCTTGCAGTCCCAAATGAGCTGTTACCACTGGCATCCATTTGGTGAACACTCTCAGGCCGTAGAGAGTCCAAAGGGCAGTGCTAGGAATTGGTAATGATTGGGTCCCAGCCAGAAGTGAAGGAATCTTCTGGAGCATTTGTCCATTTTTATGTGGTAATACACATCCTGAAGATCTGTTGAGCACATCCACTCGACTTTCTCTAGGAAGGGTACGATAGACTGAACTGTGACCATCCGGAATTTTGTTTGATTGACAAATTTGTTTAGGATGCTGAGGTCCAAGATTGGCCTCCAGTCCCCTCTCTTTTTTGGGGCTAAAAAGAAGCTAAAGTAAAATCTGGATCCCATTTGGTCTGGTGGGACTGCTTGGATGACTCTTTTTAAGAGCAGCTTTTGAATTTCTTGAGCTGCTGCTTCCCTTTGACTGGGTGGAATGTGGGGAATGTGCCTTAGCGGCCTCGGGCAAGTAGTGAGGGGTATGTGATAACCTCTGGCAATTATCGTCTGCATTCAAAAATCTGTGGTTATCGTTCACCAGGCAAGGTGGTGCAGGGTAAGAGGTAAGCAATCGGGCCGCTCTTCAGGAGCACTGATAGTGCTGTCCAAAGAATGAATTTCTGGATCCCTGATTACGCGGAATCCCTCTGCCTCTGTAGAGGCGTCTTTCAGATGAGTTTCCCCCTCTGCCCCAGGGGGTAAACTCACCACGTGCCACGGAAAGGACCCTGGGACTTCTTGTGCCATATCTTGCCTGCACCCACAGCTCTAGCTGCCCCTTTAGTAGTGTGAGAGATCAACCGCATGGACGAGATAGACATAGATTCCAGGGTTGTAAGCTGCAAGGCAACTTTGTCACACACCTTGTCAGAGACTGCTCCTGCTCAAGTTCCCGAGAGTTCTGAGATTAGGTCTCTCTGGAGCCTTGTAAAGTGTGCCAAATAATTCATGGACCAAATGGCAAAGATGGATGAAGAAAATACTCGCTTCCCTAGCCTGTCAATAGCCCGAGACTCCCTATTCAGGGGATAGACAGCATGGCTCTCTTGGGCGAGCTCTTTCTTAGTGGCCGCCGCCACCACCATAGCGTCTACCGGTAAGCCTTTAGACCAATGTGGACTGTCTTCTGGTGGTGAAAAAATTTTGTCTGGTCTCCAGGGGATTGGTTCAATGGTGTCAGGACTCTCCCAGGCATGCTGCACTAGAAGCTGAACTAGTTCGTCTACAGGCAGGGTCAGTGGGTCACCCAAGATGTAGAGGGCAAGCACAAAAAGCCTGCAAGAATACAGACTCCTCAGAGGAAGGGTTGGTGGGCTTCCAGCTTCTCCGTTATTTTAAAACTTCCAGTATGTCTCCAAAGGAGACATCCTCAAGCAGTGACCATGAGGACCCCTCCCCCTCATCGTAGTCTGTATCTTCAATAAGGGGTTCCTCAGGGGAGTCCATATGCTTCCTCTTGCACAGTCTCTTGTGTGGTACCTCCTTAGCAGGGGGATCTGAAGAGGACTCCAAAGAGTGGGTGCCCTGCGGTACAGTATCTTGTGGCTCTTGTGCTTGACATCCCAGTGTGAATTGTATCAGCTGCGGTCCAGAGATATATATGGTACTCCAATGCCGAGGGAACCAACTGTGTACCTGTGGAGGCTAGGGCCCTCTCCATCACCTAGAAAACAGGCCCTCCCGAAGAGGGATAGGAGCCCGGAACCAAGAAGGATGACCTTGGAACTGGGGTCACACCCTGCTCCAACGAGCCCATCTCTAGGGAAGGAGTCCCAAGAGGACTTGGTGCCGCCAAGACAACCGGAGCATTAGTGGATGGTGCCCTAGAAAAAATAGGCGCCGTACTAAGAGAAGTACACAAAGATGAACCAGCACGTAGAGGATTGCTTCGAATTCCTTTTATTGAAGACAAATATAAACCAAATGCAATGGCTAATAAGCCATTACAAAATAGCAAACCGATTTCGGCTTTAAGCAGCCTTTTTCAATGCTCCAAAAAGAGGTCACAGTACTGAGAGCCCAGTCACGATCCCAAGAATGGCTCGGCTCTGAGTGAGTCGGTTGCCAAAGGGCAGGTTCCGGAGCCATGGTGAGGTCCACCAATAGAACCAAAGCAGCTGGCACCAGGATAGGCATCGGTGTCAGGGGTTTTGATACCTCCAAGGAGGTCGAAGGAGGAGTATACGTCAGAGTCTGTGGAGAAAATCATTTGGCTCTGGGTGGGAGGGAGGGTTTAGAAGGAGTTGTGATTCCTCTGGCCATCAGGAGCTGATCCACAAGTCTCACCACATCGAATTCCGAAAGGCTCCCGGAGGAGTGGGTTGATATCTCCGACAGAGAGTCTGGTCGCTCCAAGAAGAGGCTGCATCGTTGCCCAAAAAAAGGATCTGCCATGGGGGAATATCGGATCTGAGGGGCTGTTTCACCTTTCAGCACCATGGCCACAAGACCAGTAATATGTATTGGGAGGGAGGAAGTGACCAGAGTTGAGAGTATTATTTTTGGTGCCGAAAGGGAGATCGGAACCGTAGCAGAAGATAAAGAGATGGATGATTCGATGGTCATGACTGGTACTGTGACTGGTGCTAGAGACAATGTTGTGGAGGACGGTACCGAGCTGGTTAGTTGAAGTCCTGGAACCAAGAAAGACACCATAGAGGGGGGTTGAGGCCCTGGTGCTGAGGTTGTTGGAGCCAATTTTGGGACTTTAGCCTTCGATTCCAAAGGTTCTGAGTCAGTGCCATGGGGGGAAGAAGGAATGGAATGGTTCCTTCATTTATGTTCCTTTTTAGGAGGGGGTGAGCCTTCTAACCCAGAAATAGCCTCCGAAAAGAGAGTTTTCAGAAGACCCTTAAGGATTTTTTTCCCTCTCATTTAAAGTGCGGGAACTAAAGCCCTTACATATGTCGCATGGTAGTTTAACAGACACACCCAGGCAGTAAACACAGGACAGATGGGTGTCCGAGTTTGGCATTTATCTATTACATTGTTCGCACTGTTTGAATCACGTTGTTCCTGTTTTATCAGCCATAGTGGAACAAGGTTCTCCAACAGCAGTAAAACACCAAAAAACAACTGTGAATGCCAGTCGAACAAACGAGAACAGGGAAATAGAAAATAGCAATAACATTTTTTTTTTTTTTTTTTTTTTTTTAATAACAGATAAGAAAGAACAATAGAGAGAAAAAGGGAAAGAGGCATACCAGCAATGGTATTAAGAATTACCTCAAAAGGTAAGTGAGATTGAGGAAAGGAAAAAGCCTGTACCAGCGATGGTATGAAGAGTACCAAATTTGGTAAAAAAATGGAAAGAGGCACTCAAACAAGTATGAAAACACTAGCGACTAATAAAAATAAAGGTAAATTATTATATTTAAACCAGAAAAACTCAAAAGAAGGTTTTGAAGTAAGGAATTCTAAATGACTTAGCTGAGCGTTGGCTTGACACGTCTTGACAGCTATGTGGCAAACGAGATCTGGGGTAACAGGGAGAGGGGCACTATGGGTGAGTTTAGCTCTAGAGTTTTTTTGGCTGGCACGAGCTTGTTATAAAGACCGACTCAGTTTCGAGGACGGAATCAACAGCCATCAGTAATGAATGAATGAAGATTAACAACATCAGATGTTACATAATTATGTATGCAAATTTTATAATAATCAGTGTCCAGATTTTTGGCCGACTGTCCCTAGTTTTTGTAGGCCTTTGTCCAGATTTTTGATGTTTGCAGGTTAACAGGTATGGTCTGAGGTACCCTGTACAACCTTCCATTCTTTAAAGCAGGCAACGCACAAGGAAAATCTGTACTCTTAAGCATGTCCAGCTGTAACAAACCATGTTTTCTTTACCACAGGAATATCATCCTGCTCCGACTGAAAAACCTCTTTCACCTTAGATGAAGTCTCAGAAGAGAAAGATTTTCAGGATGAAAATCTGAAACTATGCTTTCTTTATAATCAGAATGTTAAGACTAAGAAGAAATTTCTCATGTTCAGCCATCTCCCTGTAATGCAAGTTCTTCTGACTGAAAATGCAAGTCATGAAGAGAGAGGTAACTCCTTCTTTTCCCAAACAAAGAAACAGAAAGCAAGGAAAAAGCACAAATGAGCTCCTTAGCAAATCCAAGTAAATCGTCCCTGTCTGTGGAAAGTGAAACAGGAGACTAGAAAGTTTTCTCACTGGATTCACTTTTACTGGTAATCTCCCTGGAAAAAGTTTGACTCAAAGCAGGGATACTAATCCTAGATGCAGGTTTCCTATCCCAGCTAAGTGAAGAATCTTCACCTGCCCCTTCCCCTTTGACTGGCAACAGAGGTTCTCCTTTCCCCGCTAAAGGTATCCCAACAGACACAGAGGGCATGGCTATCCCCTGGTGTTCGCTGGCTGCATCTGCTAAACCACGGCGACCAATGGAAAAAAAATGGGTGTTCTGAAGAATAATAAGCAGATATAGCAGAGTCACACAGCAGCGGCTGAGGCACAGTAGGAGCTGGCCTGACACCAAGAGTCTCTTTAAATACTTTCTTTGTCTTGCAGAAAGGGAAATGTAAAACCTTGGAGACTGACGGTTGCTCCATGGGTGAGCCAAGAAAGTGGACTCGAAGTCAGATGGCAGAGCCTGAATGCATCATTAACAGATAAGGTAGACAAAGTACAGTTGTTTAAGTGAACTTACCATAAAAATAGATGTTTGAATGATCATTGCTGCAGTAGCCTTAGCAATATGGGTCATATCCTGTCTAGGATGTAACATGTGGACAGCTTCTAAAGCGTCAGAGTTGAGTAAAAAGACAGGTTTAGAAGGCAAGCCCTTCAGAGCTTTCCTGGCAACAGAGAGAGAAGAGAGGGGATGAGCCCTAAAATAGGTTCATAGGTTGGTACTAGGCTATCAGCCCTCGGGCCTATACAAGCCTAGCCATTACAATTCCCTGGCTATTTCTTCCCACACTATTTACTTTCCTGGACCCCTGTCTAGCAGGGCGACTGACGTGATCCCAGGGGTGAATTTCCTTTCTCCCATCCAATCATCAAGGTTTCTTTTGAAGAGGGCCAAAGAGGCACTCTGCTTGACATGTCTGGGCAATCTATTCCAGAGTCTGGGGAGTCTATGGGTCAGGAACCTATCCCTCCAGCATGTTTTGTTTATTGTGATGACAAGGTTTAGATCTCTGGAGCGTGTGGCTCTGAGGGATTGGGATTTCTTTAAGTGTAGCACGTCCAATAGCTCTGGGTTTAACATGGCCTTGTATGTTAAGCAGAGATCGCCTCTGAGTAGACGACATGCAACTGAGTATAGCTGGAGTTTTATTAAGGTGGTCAGCGTAGGGCATGTGCTTTAGGCCTGTGATTCTTTTAGTGAGGTATTTCTGCGGCCTTTCCAGTTGTTGCAGATGTCTTGAGAGGTACATACCAATGACAATGCTAAGAACAACAATGAATATGTATTCCCACCCTGGCATAAATAAAAAACACATCACGAAAAAAGGGGAAGGAGGAATAGAGGGAGTGGCTACTGCAGCAAAGAACATTCAAACATCCACTGTTATATTAAGTTCACTTACAAAACTATACTATATTCATCATACTGATTGCTGATGCAGTAGCTTTAGCTATACGGGTAGATTACCCTAGCTTACTACATTTGGGAGGCGGAAGGAGAAGGTTCCAGGAGCCCCTGGAGAATGGTCCTAGCAAAGCCTATTCTACATCCAGAGATACAATCAGGCTTATACTGTTTTGTAAAAGTATGCACAGATGATCAAGTTGCTGCTTCTAGAACACTGCTAGCATCCAACCCTTTCCAAAAAGCCAGTGATAAAGCCAAGGCCCTGGTATAGTGGGACTTGACACTACCTGGAATAGTTTATTCTGGTGAGTATAACAAAAGGTAATAGCCTTATGCAACTATTTGGAAATAATCTGTTTTAACACAGGTTATCCCTTCTTCTTACTTTCACAAGAAATTAATAAATGATCCGAAGATCTGAAAGATTTAGTTCTGTCATGATAGAACTCGAGTTGTCTGTGGACATTCAAGGTATCCATTCTCCCTCAGTTTTATGTTCAGGAAATAAAATGGGGAGATGGTTAGTTTTACTTAAAAATAAACTTGAATACCTCTTTAGAAATAAAAGAAAGATTAGTTCTCAAAGAAATCCTGTCTCTGTGGAAAATGAGACAGGGCTGACTCACCATAACAGTATGCAACTCAAGATACCCTTCTTACAGAAGTCAGAGTAATCAATAAAACTGTTTTCTATGTTAAGAACCTTAAGTCAGCCAGATTAGCTAGTTGAACTAGAGCAACTTTAGTTTCTCTAACACAAAATTAACATCCAAAGGAGGGGCCATCAGTTTTCTTGGAGGCTTCATGCAAAATCCCTTCAAAAACATGTTGACATGAGAATGCACTGAAATAGGAGAATTCATAGGCAGACATGCTGAAATGGACGATAAATGAATCTTGATGGAGGAGTAGGAAAGGTCACAGGATAGTAACTCACACAAATATTGTAAAACCAGAGAGCAACTAAACCTAAATAGGTGTTGGATGGCACTAACTACAAAATCTTTTCCATTTGCTATTATATGATTTTCTAGTAGCAGGCTTTCTTGCCTCTATTAGTACCTGCTGCATGACCTCAATAAACAGGGAATTAAGACCATATCATCCAGGCAGTCAGTTGAAGTTTATTGGGATAAGGGTGAGGGTGTATCAAACACCCCTGTTCTTGTGTAAGTAGATCCAATCTGTGAGGAAGCTTGTGGTAATTGCCTCTGGCCATTTCCAAAAGAAGGGAGAGCCATGGTTGTTCGGGCCAGAAGGGAATTCACGACAAGGATCCTTGGGGAGTCCTTCTGAATATTTAGAAGTACCCTTGATATCAATGGAAAGGATGAAAATGCATACACATGCAAGAACATTCCTGTCCAAGGAAAACAAAAGGCATCTATTTTCTAGGCCTTCTTGTAGGGAGTCCTGGAACAGACATTTGCCAGTTGACTGTTTAGAGAAGAGGTAAACAGATCTCCTTAAGGCATTACCCACATAAGGATAAAATCCTGAAAGAATCCCTGATTCATTTTCCTTTCATGAGAGTCTACTCTTATCCTGCTCACCTTGTCTGCCACATCATTTTTTTTTTCTGACAGGACATAAGATACCTGGAGAGTGAGATTTTGCTATAAAGCTATATCCCATGCTAACATGGCTAGTCTGCACAGAGGGTAAGATTTGGTTTCCTTTGCTTGTTTATGTACCATATCACTGTGGTGTTGCCTGTAAATGTTTGAAATGGTTCTGGGTAACACAAGAGATTCAGAAATTTGAGAGCATTTATAAGTTAAAAAACAGAAAAACTAGTAGTCTTAAACCTTCGTTGATTAGCTCAGTAACAATAATTTCCAAAAATCATGAAACCCAGGTAGTGTTCCAAAGCAACAAACCTTTGTTCGTCACAGACAAGCAATCCTCAGTAACAAAAAAATCAGAAATACTGAGGATCGCTTTTCTGTGATGAATAAAGGCTTGTTGCTTTGGAACAACTGTCACAGAAATTTCACCCATCTTTAGCTAAGGCAAATTGCTAGCTTGTTGTGGAGGCAAAAGCTGTTTGCTTAACTTTTTCTTTTTACGGTTGGAAGAAGGATTGGCTGTGGGAACGGTAGTTTGTTCTATGGTCAAGTCAAAAATGGTGCCTCTTTCCAAAGGGAAACGAACATCAACCTGGTGAAAATTAAAAGTCTTTAATTCTCTTTTTTCACACAAAACACAGTAAAAAAAAACTCTCTAAAACAGTTTGCCAGCCCCCAAAGTAAAATAATTAGAAGTTATGTACTCACCATAACGTTCCATCTGAGTAGGTGTATTCATTTGTCTGCAACCTGTGGGTTATGGATCCGATATCGGATCCGAACCGGCATGGTTTACCAGCTATGGATCCAAGCTCTCAGCTCCTCCCCTCACCTATAATGCCCTGCTCTACCCTCATGACCTCAGATCGAGTTTGCCAACAGCAAGAACACCCTGAAAAGGGTAACACAACATATGCAGGAAACTGAAAGGCCAGGGGGATAGGAGGGCGGGATGGTTGCAGACAAATGAATACACCTACTCAGATGGAACGTTATGGTGAGTACATAACTTCTAAATCTGAAGTAGGAGATTCATTTGTCTGCAACCTGTGGGACAGAGTCCCCAGCTACCTGAATCTTGGGCGGCCATCATGGAAGAATATTCCGGGGCACCGCGGAGCCAAAGGATGCTCTACCCCTAGATGCAAGATCCAATTTGTAGTGGGAAATAAAAGTATGAGATGAAGCCCACGTGGCTGCTGCACAAATATCATCTAGAGGAATCCTAGCCTTAAAGGCTGCCGATGTAGAGACTGACCGGGTTGAATGGGCATGTACACCCTCCGGTGCGGGCCTTCCCGAAGCTTGATAAGCCAATAAGATACATTGTGAAATCCAGCGAGATAATGAGACTTTAGAAATTGGTTTGCCCAAGTTAAATTTAGCAAAGGAAATGAACAACTGGTCGGATTGCCTATGACCAGCCGTCCTGTTTAGATAAAATCTAAGTTGCCTGTGAACATCTAAGGAGTGAAGCTTGTATTCACCTTTGTTTTCATATTTAGGAAAGAAGACAGGGAGGTTAATGGATTGATTAATGTTAGCTTCAGAAGCTACCTTAGGAAGAAAGGATGGGTTGGTCCTGAGGTAAACACGGTCCGGATGAAAGACCAAGTAAGGAGGTTTAGCTGATAATGCTTGAAGCTCTGAAACTCTCTTGGCCGAAGTAATGGCTACTAAGAAGGCGGTCTTGAAAGACAAGAATTTCAGATCTACCGTAGCCGCTGGTTCGAAGGGGGGGGGGGGGCGGTCAAGGCCTGGAGAACTAAGGAAAGGTCCCAAGGAGGAACCGCTTGCTTTACAGGGGGCCTGAGAAGAAAAGTACCTTTAAGGAAAATCTTACACAACTTGGCCGACATCAGTGGATTGGAGTCATGACCAATGTGATAATGGGAAATTGCCGCAAGTTGAACTTTGACCGTGGAACTGCTGGCACCATCATTAAAAAGAGTGGTTAAGAAATCAAGCACCAAAGGGAGAGGAACTGTGAAGGGGTTTAGGCCTTGCCGTTCCGCCCACAACGAGAACCGTTTCCACTTGCTGCGGTAGACTTTCCTAGTGGATGGCTTATGAGCTGCCACCAGGATGGCCTTAACAGGGGACGAAATACCGGGAGTCCTGATCAAGAGTGGAACTGGAGCAGCCAAGCGGTCAGCTTCAGGTTGTCCAGGTTCGGAGGAGATAAGTGGGATGGATGAGATATCAGATCCGGAATGGGATCTAGAATCCAAGGAGGATTCACCGAGTGAGACCTTAGGAAGGGGAACCAGATCTGTCGAGGCCAAAACGGGGCAATGAGAATCATTCTGCACCCCAACCGAGAGGCTTTCTGAAGAACTTGGAGCATCAGAGGCAAGGGGGGGATAAGCATAAAGAAGACCGGGTGGCCAAGCATGCACCAGAGCGTCTCTTGGGGAACCTCCGGGAGGAGGTATCAGAGCGAAAAAACTGTCGCACTTGGTGTTTGAGGGAGAGGCAAAAGATCGCAACAAGGAGTTCCCCACCGTGCGAATATGCGTTCCGCTACTTGAGTATTGAGAGACCACTCGTAAGGGGTGAGAATGGTGCGACTGAGTTTGTCCGCCAGGATGTTGGACCGACCCGGAATATGCGTTGCTATGAGAAAGCGGTTGGTGGAGATTGCCCATTCCCAAACTCTCATGGCTTCTCGACAAAGAGGGTAAGACCTGGTTCCTCCTTGCTTGTTGATATACCAGACAACCGACATGTTGTCCGATTGAATCGCAATTGTTCCCAAGGGAAGAAAGGCCTGAAGTGCTAGCAACGCTAAGAGCACTGCTCTCATCTCTAGAATGTTGATATGCAGAAAGGTCTCTGAATCGTTCCATGTGCCTTGGACGGTCCGGCCTGCAAAATGCCCCCCCCACCCGAGGCGGGAGGCGTCCGTGGTCACCGTGGCGAGAGGGGGAGAAGCACAAAATGGGCGGCCTCCGTGGAGATCTGGAGAGTGTAGCCACCACAGGAGGGACCGCTTGCAAGCCTTGCTGATCGCGATGGAATGATGCATAGGAAGAGCAAGATACGACCACTGGACTAGGAGTGTCCATTGGAGGATGCGCATATTGAACCTGGCGAGAGGAAGAAGCGCTATAGCAGCCGCCATGGACCCTAGAGCCCTCAGGACCAACTCCGCCGGAACTGAGCTTGAGTGGAGAATGGCCCGCACCTGGAGTTGCAGATTTTGAACTCTGTCCGCAGTGAGGAAGGCTTTTAATCTCCTTGTGTCTAACCTGGCACCTATAAAATCTATGAACTGCGTGGGTGCTAGGTTGGATTTGTTTATAGTGATGCCCAGACGGGGAGCAAGATGGAGAAAGGAGTCTCGCGCCAATAGTAGTAGATGCCTTGTTGGGGCGGTAAGGAGCCAGTCGTCCAGGTAGGGAAAGACCTGTACCCCCTGAAGCCTCAGGTGGGCCGCTACCACTGCTAATACTTTGGTGAACACCCTGGGGGCTGTGGTGAGACCAAAGGGAAGGACCCGGAACTGGTAGTGACTGGCTCCCAGCCGGAAGCGGAGAAACCTCCTGGAGCGCCTGTCCATTAATATGTGATAGTACGCATCCTTGAGGTCTATGGAGCACATCCAGTAATTTTCTCCCAGAAGGGGGAGAATAGACTGCAGAGTGACCATTCGGAACTTCTCCTTGGGAACTGCCAGGTTCAAGAGTGAAAGGTCTAAAATTGGTCTTAGATCCCCCTTCTTTTTTGGCACTAAAAAGAACCTGGAGTAGAACCCTGATCCGATCTGGTCTGGGGGGACGGGCTGGATGGCTCTTTTCTTTAGCAGATGGCCAATTTCTGCCAAAGCGGCCTCCCACTGACCGGGTGGGACGTCGGGGAGGGACTTCAATTTTGGCAAGTGAAGAAAGGGGATACGGTATCCTCTGGATATGATCTGGAGAACCCAGCGGTCTGATGTTATGGACTCCCATGCCGCCAGGTGCTCCGAAAAACGTCCCCCGACTGCCTCCAGAGTGGAGCAGCCGGGCAACCCCTCAGGGCTGCTGCACGGGCCGTTCAGAGAAGGGTTCTCTGGACCCGAAGTTCCTGGGAGCCCCTCTGCCCCTAGGGCGGCATCCTCCCTGTCCTCCTCTGCCACGGAAGGACTGGTTGTCCGGAGCAGGCTGGGATTGCTGCGACTTCCGGAACCACATCTTCTTCTGACCGTTTTGGTTCCTAGAATAGGGCCTCTGGGGTGCAGAGAAGCGGATTCAGACGGCAGACAGCGTCTTCCCGTCCTTCTCGCTCTGGGTCAAAGTGTTGCGAACAGTCTTGCCAAAGAGGGCAGAACCATCGAAGGGGGCGTTCGCAAATGACGCCTTGAAGGGCTCCGAGAAATCGCAATGACGGAGCCAGGCCTGACGTCTAGTAACTAGGCCTGCCCCTGCGGCTCTAGCGGCGCCTTCCGTAGCATGGGAGAGTAGCCGCATAGAGGTATTGGTGACGGACCTGAGAGTGGCCATGCGGGTGGAGTGCAGCACTTTGTCCTCCTCCGACATGGACTCTGGGGGGGATGCAGCGTATTCTTTAATAAGATCGCGCTGCATCCTAATCACATGTGCCAGATAGTTCAGCGCCCTTACAGAGAAGGTCGCTGAACTAAACATCCGCTTCCCCAAGCGGTCCATCATCCGAGACTCCTTGCTCGGAGGATGGACTGAGGGACTCTCCTGAGCAAGTTCCCTCTTGGTGGCCGCCGTCAACATGGCATCTACTGGAGGCCCCTTACTCCAATGGGCACGGTCAGCCGGGGGACTGAGAATACGGTCGGGCCTTTTAGGGATTGGCTCCACGGTGTCCGGATCCTTCCACGCCCTGGTGGTAATGAGGTCCACCAGGGGGTCGGCAGGAGGGGACACCCAAGAGGTAGACGGGCCCGCTTCAAATGCCTCCAAGAACACGGACTCGTCCGAGGAAGACTTGGGGGCAGACCACCCCCCCTTATGCGGAGCATTTCCATGATGTCTCCAAATGAGACATCCTCGGGGGGTGACCGTGGGGAGCCTTCCCCTTCCTCCAAATCCGTGTCTTCTGTGAGAGACTCGGGGGAGTCTATGTGCCTCCTTTTGCACGTATGTTTGCGGGGAACATCCTCCGGGGGGCTGTCAGAGGACTCCTCGCAAACAGCAACCTGTTCCAGGGGAACAGCTTGGGGCACAGGAGCGGGCTGTCCCAAGGGCTGGATGGTGGAAGCCTGACCCAGTGCAGAGGGAGTGCGGGACGGAGCCGAAGCAAGTGCCGGGGGTCCGGAGACCCTCAACAGGGCCCTCTCCACTACATCAAAAGCCGAAGGGGAGCCGACCTCGACCAAAGGATCCGACAATCGGCTACCCCTCGGATCCGACGAGTGGATCGGAGCCGGCGCCGATGCACTCGGATCCGAAGGGACAGTGCGCTCCGACACAGACGGCGCCGAAGGAGCACTGATCCCCCCGGATCCGAAGCTCGGATCCAGGCTCAGAGAGGTCGGATCCGAAGCACTCGAGGGCAGGGTCGGATCCGAAGTACCAAGTACTATCGGCGCCGACCCACCCCCGGCTCCGAAGCTGCTCGGCTCCAACTGCTCCGAACCCGGGTAGCGGGTCGGAGAAGGAGCAATTGGCTTGAAAAAGGGGTCGAGCTCCCCCACAGAGGAGGGGGGGGAGGCAAGAGCACTCCCATCTGCATCTGGGCCTGGATGAACCTTCTCATCATCCGGTCCAGATCAGCGTCTGACAGGCTATAAGTTGATCTCGACGAGGCTACCGAGGTAGGCCTTGAGTGCCTCCTCGATAGCCTCGAGGGAGATTGGGTCTCCTCCTCCTCAGGTCCCGGTGAAAAACACACTGGAGACCGGAGCCAAGGAGGGGGAGCCAGCAGACAAGGAGGCGGAGGAGAAGCCAGCTTGGCTGGCGGGGCGAAACAGAGGTCTCGGCCCGCTTATGGTGCTTCTCCCTCCGGTCCTTCTTTCTAGCTTCCCTCTCCTCCGAACCACTACAGGGAGGTTGAGTCCCAGGAGGAGGAGGGGAGCCGAGAGGAGACAACCGTAGAAACGGTTACCCCCGAAGGAGCGAAGGCCGGAGCCGAGTCCGGTGGCAAAAGACCCGCCAAGACAAGCTTGGACCTCCGCTCCTTCAATGCCCTGGGGTTGAACCCTGCACAAATGGAACATCCAGAAGTGAGGTGTTCAACCCCAAGGCATCTAACACACCGAGTGTGGCCATCAGCCGGGGAAAGCTTATGGCCACACTCGGTGCACTTGGAGAACACAGCTTTGGGCTGTTCAGACATCCCAAAAGCAAAGAAGGTTACTTAAACTAGTTTAAAGTAAAGTAACAAAATCACTCAACAGGCCCAAACACACAGTACGCTACCAGCGAGGGGAGGGATAAGTAAAATTAAATTTTAAAACACTAAAAGTAAGATTAAATAAAAGGGAAACCTACACTTCCACACAACTTTCACACAAAACTTCAAAAAGTAGTACTTTAAGAGTAATAAAACCGCACTTAGCTGGAGAGCTTAGAAAACACAATCTGGTCACCATGTGCGGCAAACGAGATCTGGGGTCATGAGGGTAGAGCAGGGCATTATGGGTGAGGGGAGGAGCTGAGAGCTTGGACCCATAGCTGGTAAACCATGCCGGTTCGGATCCGATATCGGATCCATAACCCACAGGTTGCAGACAAATGAATCTCCTACTTCAGATACAATTTTTCCACAGAAAAATGTGTTTCAATTACTTTTAAAATGGCAGGAAAAAAGTATGCGCGATTAAATGTACAATACAGTCTCATGCCAGTCTGTTAAAACACAACCCCCCCCAGCTTTAAAATAACATTCATGAATGGGAAAGTATTATTAAACAAACTTTTTTTTTTTAAATGGAAGGTTTTACCTCAAAGGGAACTTACCTGCCCAGTAAAGGAACAGCACAAGCCAACCATCAATCCACAAAAGTCTCAGAGGGACATACTCTTGAACAACAGGAAAGCTCTGAAGGGCTTGGCGCCCACACCTGATTTTTAGCCATCTCATTTTGAGCTGAGTGACAGCTTGGTAGCATATGGAATGTTTCCAGAAGCTTTGGAAGTTGGCCGGCTGTTATATTCTATGCAGGATATAACCCGTATGGCTACGGCTACTGCAGCAGTGATCAGTTTGATGAACATCAAGATGTACCAAAGAAAGTAAAACACTGACAGTCCCCCAAAAGCACAGTACTCTGTCCAATTAGAAAAGCAATGACAGTCATAAAAACAGTTTGCCAGCAAATTGCAATATTTTAGTCAGAAAAACACAAGTTTTCATCAAAAAGTAGATTTAAAGGAAGGATTTCCGAAAAGGAGTTTTATCTGCCCAGTTCTGAAGGATTATTAGCTGACCAATAGTTCAATAGGCCCTGCAGAAGGAAGGAGCACTCTTTTGCAGCAGACAAACTCTTAGAGAATTTGTGCTCTGTCTTTATATGGAGCTCCTTTTGAGCTGGTGACAGTTACAGTTTGTGAAAGGTGCCCTTAAGCTTTGAAAGCTGACTGGTCACAAGGGATAGGACCCAAACAGTTTAGACTACTGCATTTGATCTATATGTTAAACATCCCAGATTATCAGAGGAATGGTGGAAAAGCATACAGGAACATCCAGGAATGAAAACGCATCTGTCTTCCTGGTCCTGGCAGAATTTCTTTGACTATTTGTAGTTAATGGAGGTAAAAAGAACTTCTTCTTGAGGAGTTCCCCAAAGCTGAATCAATTCCTGAAGGATCCCTGGATGCAGCTTCCGTTTGTGACACTCTGTTGTGATCTTGCTGAGCTTGCCTACTGCAAAAGTCTGCTCTGATGGAAACCAAAGTTTTGTACTTACCATAAGAATAGATCTGCATTGTCCTATTTTCATCCAGTTCAACATTTGGGTTGTCAGATACAACCTTAAACCCAAGTTTTGGATTCCAGAGCTCTGACTCCTCCCTTATCCACAATTCCCTCCTCCTAGCTGATCTACTTCAGATCAAGTTTGCTATTTCCGTCATATCCCTAATAACTATAATGGAAGAAAAATGGAGTCCACAACATTCTTAACTAAGGAAGGAGAGGTGGAACAAAAATAGGCAGGGTCTAGTCAAAGTCTTCTCATGCCCCAGAATATGTAGAATGGCAATTTGGAAGGAGGGCGGAACACTGAACTGTGTGAAAATAGGGTAACACAGATGTATTGTAATGGTAACTTTTGTAACCGATGTTGTCTATTTTAGTCTGATTCAGCATTTGAGATGGATTCCCAAGCTGCCTAAAAATGGCCTGAGTGGACTCAAGGAATGACATTCATGACAATGGCAGAGCCAAATGATGCACAAGCTCTAGAATGCACATCCAGTTTCTAATGAGAAACAAAGGTGTGAGCTGTTGACCAAGCTGCTGCTGCACATGTCACTGATGGGAATTCTTTTTGCAAATGTTGTCAAAGTGGCCTTTGCTCTGCTGGAGTGAGCCTTAGGCTTTGAATGCAAACACAACTGTCATGTTTTGTAAACAAAAGAAATGCAATCTACCAGGCACATAGACAGAGTGACTATTGATACTTGCCCTAGTTTTGTCTAGGAAAAGGAAACAGACAGCTGGTCTGATTTTCTGTCTTTTGCACGATGTAAATAAAATCTGAGCTGTTTGTGGACATCTAAATTATGGAGAGTGTGTTCATCTTTGGTAGAAAAAAGTACAGTTTTGTACCTACCATAAATGTAGATGTTCGAAGATCCACATTGCTGCAGTCATAACTTATGGGTAGTCCGCTGTCCTCGGTCGGCCCGAATACCAAAGTATTAGGCTGACGTCGGTCATGGGCGCTCAGATCTGACGTCAGAGCGTCAAGGTATTAAAGCGCATGACCGACGTCATTTCCTCAGTCTTTTCTTGCCCCAGATGTCAGAAGGCCCTAAAAATAAAGGCCACAACCAAAAATAGAACAACTCCCTAAAACCATGTACAAAAAACAGCTACAACCCAAATCATACCGCCACTCCAAACTACAGAGGGGAAGGAGGGAGGGTAAATTGGACTGCAGCAATGTGGATCTTCGAACATCTACATTTATGGTAGGTACAAAACTGTACTATGTTCTTCATCTCACATTGCTGCAGTCATAACTTATGGGTAGAATCCCAAAGCAGAGGTAAAGGGAGGCTGGCAAAATCATAAAGCATTGGGGGCTGGCAAAATGCCCTGCAAGATTGCAGTGGCAAATCCAGCCCTAGATTTGGAATAAAGAGGAAGATGGTAATGTTTAGAAAAAGTGCACTGAACTCCAAGTAGCTGCTTCCAAAATATCTTTAGTAGCTACCCCCCTTAAAAAAGCAGTAGACGTGGCAGTAGCCCTAGTGGAGTGAGGCCTGATTTCAGCTGGAATCTCCTTACCATGGTGAGAATAACAAAAAGCAATACAAAAGCCAATCCACTTAGAAATAGTTTGTTTTGAAACAGGTTTCCCCTGAGAACCCAAAGCAAAAGAAACAAACAACTGCTGAGACTGTCTGAACCCTTTAGTCTTGCTCAAATAATAACGCAACTGCCTGTGAATATCCAAAGTGTGCAAAATTTTCTCCCCTTTATTTTGGGGATCTGCATAAAAAGTAGGCAAATGAATAGATTGGTTCAAGGCCACATTTGAAACCACTTTAGGCATGAAAGTAGGGTTAGTACGTAGAGATACCCTGTCCTTATGAAAAATTAGGAATGGTTCAACTGCCATTAGAGCCTGTAATTCAGAAACCCTTCTAGCAGACGTAATGGCCAACAAAAAAGCAGTCTTCCAAGACAAAAACTTTAACTCAGCTGTAGCTGCAGGTTCAAAAGGAGGTAAAGCAAGTTTTTCCAACACAAAATTGAGATCCCAAGCAGGAGTAGGAGCTCTATGCGGGGTCTTATGTTCTTTGCCCCCCTAAGGAATTGCTTAAACAAAGGATGAGAGAATAATGGTGGGTCACAGTCATAGTGAGCAGAAATGGCTGCAGCATGAACTTTTATAGAGGAGAAAGACAAACCCTTGTCCAATAATTCTGTAAGATATTGAAGAGAAACACTCAAATCAGGCCTGGAAACATCAAAGCTCTTTGCTTTGCTCCAAATAAAAAAATCTCCTCCATTTATCAGCATAAACTTTCCATGTAGTAGGCCTCCTGGCCTCCAAAATAACATTCAAAACTTGTTGAGGAAGCTGCGACCCTCCAGGTTCTAGAACAGAATATGCCAGGCTGTTAGATGCAGGGACTGAATCCTGACATTGAGGAAATGATTGCCCTCCTGAGTCAAAAGGTGTGGAATCAAAGGCAAAGGATAAGGAGGTTCCCGTACTAAACTCCTCAGCAGAGGGTACCAGTGCTGTCGAGGCCAGTCTGGAGCTATTAGAATCATGGAGGGCTTGTCTTGTCTGACCTTCAAGAGAACCTTTGGAAGAAGAGGCAGAGGCGGAAAGGCATAGATGTGAAGATTGCTCCAACTGAATGATAGAGCATCCACTTTCCAAGCTGTGGGATGAAACATCTTTGTGCAAAATTTTGGCACCTGGAAATTTAGTGGAGAAGCGAACAGATCTATGTCTGGAGTCTCCCATATCATTGTCAACTGTCGAAATACATGAGGATCCAATTTCCACTCGTGGGGATCCACTATCCGTCTGCTCAAAACATCTGCTAAGGAGTTCTGTGCTCCTGGCAGAAACCTTGCTTGAAGAGTGAGTTGCAAACTGAGAGCAGTCTCCCACAAAATCATAGCTTGCCTGCAAAGAGGGTACGAATGGGTTCCCCCTTGCTTGTTGATGTACCACATGACAGTTGTGTTGTCTGTTTGAATCAACACCTGCCCTGGGAGAAGTAAATCCTTGAAAGCCATCAATGCAAACTGGACTGCTAACATTTCCTTCAAGTTGATATGTAAATGTTGAAGTCTGGCAGGCCACGTGTCTTGAACCCATTTTCCATTGAGGTGTGCTCCCAGGCCTTGTCCGAGGCATCCGTCGTTAAAATCTGACTCGCCTCTGGTCGGGTCACAGAGAGTCCCTTGTTTAGGTGACATTCCTGAGCCCACCACAAAAATTCCTTTTGAATGCAAGGTATTATCTGAATGACAGTGTCCAGATCTTGGCAGTGTTGTGTCCATACATGATACCATTGTAGCTTCCTCATATGCAGTTTGGCATTGGGAAGCACCAGAATACAAGATGCCATGAACCCCAAGGCTTGAAGGACTGTCCTTGCAGTCAGCCTGGACCGTAGAGACAATTGATGGAAGTAAAGTGTAAGATTCTTTTGCTTGTCCGGGGTCAAAAGGCCATCTGGGAAGCTGTATTCAGTCTCACACCCAGAAAGCACATTTCCTGAGAGGGTACTAGACTGGACTTTGTTTCGTTCACAGAATACCCTAGGCACCTTAACACTGTCATAACATACTGCAGATGGTGAAGAAGCTCGTGCTTGTCTTGAGCAAGAATCAGGCAATCGTCCAAGTAAGGATAAATTTGTATTCCTCTTAACCTGAAGAAGGCTATCACTGGAGCCAGAACTTTGTGAATACCCTGGGCAGTAGATAAGCCAAAGGGCAATGCAGAGAACTGATAATGTAAAGTCCCAGCCCGAAACGCAGGAATCTCCTGCAACTGAGCCTGATAGGAACATGAAGATAAGCCTCTTTGAGATCCAGAGTTACCATCCAGTGATCTTTGCCCAACAGAGGCAGAAGTTGTTGCAACGTCAACATTTTGAATTTTGGAATGTCCAGATATGTGTTGAGGATAGATAAATCCAAGATTGGCCTCCAAGTGTTTCCTTTCTTTGGTACAAGAAATAGGAGAGAGTAAAATCCGAGGCCCACTTCTGACAGAGGGACCTGCTGTATAGCCCCCATTTGAAGAAGTAAAGAAATCTGTTTGTGAGCCTCTAACCTTTGCTGAGGAGGAACGTCTGGCATGCCTTTGAAAGGAGGCAATGTGTGGAAATAAAACTTGTAGCCTCGGTCTATAATGTCCAACACCCATTTGTCCTGGGTGACTAGAAACCAATTTTGCTTGAAGAGTGCCAACTTTCCTCCCAAAGGAGCTGCCAGACAGGAAGGATCTGGCAGCTGAAGATGCAGGTCATTGGGCCTGTTTACGAAAGGACTGGCCCCTGCCCTCACCTGTAGATTGTGCTGGTGAACTCCACGGCCTAGGCCTGAAAGAACTCTGAGCTCTGCCCCTACCCCGTCTAGATCTACCCCTAGACTGTGAATCAGAAGAAGGGTAAGTCCAACCCTTAGCAGGCCAGTTCCTGCTAAACTTAGGGGGCTGCACCTGCAAAAATCTTTAACAGTCTGCATAGACTTAGCCTTGTCTTCCATTTTTTCAAGACAGACTCCACAGGAGAACCAAACAAAACTTCAGACTGCAAAGGAGCATCTAAAATCCTAGCTTTAACATGCTCTGACAAATTCTGATCCTTAAGCCAGGCGTGCCTGCGAATAACTGAACCAGTGGCAGCCACCCTGGAGGAAGCCTGCAAAGCATCAAAACCACACTGCAAAGCATGCTTACCCACCTGATCAGAGGCATGTACCAAATCCTGCAATTCCTTACACTCTATGCCCTCTGCCAAAGCATCCATTTTAGATTTTAACTGAGTAAGGAGAAAATTCTGGTACTTCAACATATGAAACTGGCAATTCAAAGCCCTCAAAGTGGAAGAGGTATACACTTTCTTACCCCACCTTTCCAAAGCTCTAGCCTCCTTATCCAAAGGAACTGGATTCTTTACAACAGAAGCCCTGACACCCTTAGGTCCCTGGCTAATAGTTTCTGGATCGACCCTAGGGCTTTTATACAGATATTTATGAGCCTCAGGCACTCTGTAATACCTATCTGGCTTAACTGGCGCAGGAGGCAAAGAGTCTGGATTAAGGGAAGCCTCAGAGAAAACGTCTTGAACAACATCCAAAACAGGAGGTATAGCCAAGGGCCTATGCTGTGGTAAAACAAAAATTCCCTAAGCCACCTCCTGGAATCTGAGCAATCCTGACCTTCCCATTTAAAATGCTCCCTCATGGAATGCAGGGTTTCTGAAAAAGAAAAATCCTCTGGAGGAGAAGCAGAAGGAGTGGAATCCTCTGCGTCTGAATCAGAATAAGGAGAAAAATCCTGAATGTCTTCAGCCGAAGACTCTGAGTAATCTGAAGCCTGCTCCAAACTTTCCATTTCTGGCTCCACCCTAGGCCTCTTATCAGGAGGGTCATAGAACCCCTGATTAAAGTAATTAAATCTTCTGCCATTTTAAGCATATGTTTTTTAGGCACAGAACCTGCAGAGCTAGGACTGACACCTGTGGAAGGCAAACCAGGCCTGCCTTTGGAGGGCACCTTAGAGACAGAAGGAGAAGGCCTAACCACCTTAGGCAAAGAAGGGAGAACAGTAACCTGAGAGGCCCCCTCAGCTTGACCTGACTCCTGAGAGGCCAAATCTTGCAAAACCAACGTCTCCCCCTGAGACTCAGTTGAAACTTCGGCCGGATCAACCAAATCCACCGTAGTGTCTAAAGAACCGGCGTCCGGAACGGACGAGTCATCCTGTTTGGACTTTAAAGATTTATCTTTGCGCTTCTTCGCGGTAGCGGGCATCGGAGGATCCGACGGCATATTGTAATTACACCGCTTACCGAAGACAAGCCTAGCACAATCTAGCCTACGTTTAATGGTGCGCTTATTAAACCTAGCACAAAAGCGACACCCTACTACGTCGTGCTCCGGTCCCAAACAAGGAATACAAAGAGAGTGGTAATCCCTATGCGGTATCTGTTTCCCACAAGAAATACAATTATTCACTTTTTCTGACATCCGGAAGTAACTGAGGCAAGAAAAAACAAAAATATTCCCCAACGGGGTACTTAGCCCAACTTGGTTTCGGTCTGAAACTCAGAATACGAAAATTTCAGAACGCCGAACGGCACTTGCAAACGCTGCTTCTGCTTCGGACCATGCGGCAAAAAAGACTGAGGAAATGACGTTGGTCATGCGCTTTAATACCTTGACGCTCTGACGTCAGATCTGAGCGCCCATGACCGACGTCAGCCTAATACTTTGGTATTCGGGCCGACCGAGGACAGCGGACTACCCATAAGTTATGACTGCAGCAATGTGAGATGAAGAACATTTTGGAATTAATTCAGGTAAGTCAATGTGTTGACTTATATTTGTTTCAGATGCAGCATTTGGAAGGAAGGAGGGTTTTGTTCTCAGTGAAAATCTGTCTTTCTGGAAAATAATAAAGGGTGGCTTGCATGAATGTGCTTGCAGCACCAAAACTCATTGTGTCGAAGTAATGGCAATCAGAAAATTAGTCTTCCAAGAAAGAAACTTTAAATCAGTTAATGCTGCAGGTCAAAGGGTTTTTGAGTCAATGATTGAAGCGAGACTGTGATATCCCATGATGGGAGGTCTCAACAAGAAAGTTCCTCTAAGGAAAGCTTTGGTTAACCTAAAAATGCAACAGACAAATCATTATGTCCTATGTGGAACTTTGAGATGGTGGCCATGTGGACGTTCACAGTAGAGCGACTGGAACCCCACAGAAAAAGCTGGGAAATAAATTCTAAAATCACTGGAAGAGGAGCTGAAAAAGGATACAAACCCTTTGAGGACACCCAAATAGAAAATCTTTTCCATTTGCTCTTCTAAGTCTTTTTGGTTGATTCCTTTTGAGAAGAAGACAATATATGGACTACTGGGGAGGAAAGCCTGGCATCTCTGACTACTATTATAACTGGAGAAACCATGTGATTAGTTTCAGTATTTGAAGGTCCAGTAGAGACATCCCAGATTGCTGACTGAGTAGATCCAGGCTGGGATCCAGTATAAGAAGAGAAAAGAATAGATGAGTGGACTCACATGGCTGATACAGCAACTCCACACACTTTAATGTAACATAAAAGTAAAATCAACAGAGACCATGTACAAAAGGGGAGTGCTTTCACACTCTATAATGTGACTGCTTCTTCAGACCTAGTAAGAGCAACTCTCCTACTCTATATATACCAATCAAATACCAATTACCTAATTAAATACACACCTAAAAACACAGTGCAACCTTGTGAGGATAGAGGCAATAAAATACATAAATGAACTTACACATAAATATATAATTTATATATATATATATATATATATATATATATATACACACACACATACATAAATCATATGTAATAAAATCATGTATAAAAATATATAATATAAAACAAATCATATATAAACAAAGTAGCAATATCTTCAAATAAATATATCTTATATTATATAGAACTCAAGATTCAGTGCTTAAGCTGTCGTGTTTTCAACAGCGGTTTTATGGAAACCCGATCATTCAACCCAGGAAAACTATCTCCACCCAACAGTATGATCCACTTTTGTTCTTTCAGCTCTGTCTTATTTTTAAAATCCCTGCCTCTAATTACTGGCAGGTAAAAGCTCAATGGCTAAAAACTTAAACATAGACTCTGATCACTGTCTAAGACATGCTTAGCTAAAGCATTGGTCACTTTCTTGTTCTTAATATCATTAGCATGTTCAAGGATCCTCTCTTTAAAATGCCTATTGGTCTTCCCTATGTAATACGCAAAGGATACTTTGCAATAGGCAAAACAGACTAAGTCTTTGGTCAGACAGTCAGCATAGAAAGAGGTATCTACCACAAACCCTAGCATGGGATGCTCATATCTACCTCCTGTATGAATAAAACTACATGCTTAACACTTCTTACACAGAAAAGTCCTTTCACGTTCAGATTGTGGTAAATAAACATCTCTCGTGTTCTTATAACACAACTGCCTCTTTAAAGACAGACTATTCCTGAAGGTAAACCTAGGTTTCTCATTCACTACTCTTCCAACTCCCTCATCAGAATGTAAAATACCCCAATGTTTATTAATAATCTCCAAAATCACTCTCACATTACTAGAATATATGTGTCATTCTAACTTCATCTCTATGTCTATATATGTGCTCATGACCAAGTGTAGACCTATAATAATCTGAGAAATAGGGTCTATCAATCCTATCTCTCTCAGGCCATAACTCTTGGATACAACCTTCAATATCTCTATTACTATAACCTCTCTCTAAAAAAAGTATGCTTCAACCCCTCCATGGCATCTCTGAGACTCTGTTCATCATTATGTAGTCTCATTGTCCTCAACACTTGTCCTCTCACCACATTACATGGAACATGTCGGGGATGCAGACCAGTCTTATGCAGCAGTGTGTTTTTTTTACATTCCTTCCTATATATAGCTATCTTAAAACTCCCTCCAGGACCTCTGCTAACCAAGACATCTAAGAAATAGACAGATTCTTTAGAACATACACATGTGAACTTGAGAAAGGACGTAGTGGAGTGTAGGTATCCCAAAAACCTATCAACCACCTCCACAGGCCCTTCCCAAATTATAAAAATATCATCCCCGAAATGTCTATAACAAATGATATGATTACAAAAAATCATTGTTCCTAAGCGCAAAATCATATTCCCACTTCACCAACGCAAGGCTGGCATAGCTATTGGCACAAGCTGTGCCCACTGCTACACCAACCGTCTGTAGGTAGTTTTCCCATTAAGTACAAACACATTATTACTAAGAATCAAGTCTAACTGCACAAACCAAATCTATCTTCTCAGATGTTAAATGGTGGCTAGTTATTAAAAAAAGACCTTACATTCTCAATACCCCATTCATTAGTTAATTGGTATTTGATTGGTATATACAGAGTAGGAGAGTTGGTCTTACTAGGTCTGAAGAAGCAGTTGCATTACAGAGTGTGAAAGCGCTCACCTTTTGTACATGGTCTCTGTTTGTTGTTTCTGAGATGTTCTTCATCTCACATTGCTGCAGTCCTTACACTTGGGTAGTCCGCTGTCCTCGGTCGGCCCGAATATCAAAGTATAAGGCTGACGTCGGTCAGGGCGCATTTGACTGACGTCAGTACGTCAGGGTACAAATGCGCATGACCGACGTCATATCCTCAGTCTTTTTTGCCGCATGGTCCGATGCAGAAGCAGCATTGCAAGTGCCGGTTGGCGTTCTGAGATTTTTCGATTTAGAAGTTTCAGACCGAGTTCAAAGTTGGCTAAGTACCCGTTGGGAATATTTTAGTTTTTCTTGCCTCAGTCATTTACCGGATGTCAGAAAAAGTCAATAATTGCATTTCTTGTGGGAAACAGATACCGCATAGAGATTATCATACTTTGTGTATTCCTTGCTTAGGGCCTGAGCACGACGTTGTTGGCTGTCGCTCTTGTGCTAGATTTAATAAACGCACTATAAAGAGAAGGTTGGATTGTGCAAGGTTAGTCTTTGGGAAGCGGTGCAACTATAAAATGCCGTCGGATGCTCCGACGCCCGCTTCTTCGAAGAAGCGCAAGGACAAGGCAGTTAAGCCTAGGCTAGAAGAGCCGTCTGTACCGGACGCCGGTTCTTTAGAGGTGTTGGTGGAGCCGGTGGCTCCACCGGAGGTTTCTTTGTGTTCCCAGGGTGAGACCTTATTTTTGCAAGATGTGGCCTCTCAGGAGACCAGTCAGGCTGAGGGGGCTTCTCAGGTTACTATACTCCCCTCCCTTCCTAAGGTGGCTAGGCCCTCTCCTTCTGTTTCAAAGGCTTCTCTCAGGGGCAGGCCAGGTTTAGCTTCAGTTGGTGTTACCCCTAGCTCTTCAGGTACTGTGCCCAAGAAGCATATGCTTAAAATGGCAGAAGATTTGATTACTTTGATTAGGGGTTTTATGCCCCCTCCTGATAAGAGACCTAGGATGGAGCCTGAGCTGGGGGGTTTTGAGCAGGCTTCAGATGTTTCAGAGTCTTCGGCTGAAGACTTGCAGGAGTACTCTCCTTATTCTGATTCTGACAGGACAAGCCAAGGATGATTTTAATAGCTCCAGATTGGCCTCGACAGCACTGGTACCCATTACTAAGAAGTCTAGTACGGAAGCCTCCATGGCCTTTGCCTTCGATTCCACACCTGTTGTCACAGGAGGACAGCCATTTGCTCAATGTCAAGCTTCACTCTCTGCACCTAACAGCCTGGCATATTCTGTTTTGACCCATAGTGGACCTCCACTTCCTCAGCAAGTTTTGAATGTTATTTTGGAAGCTAGAAGGCCTAGTACAAGGAAAGTGTACGCGGATAAATGGAAGAGATTTTTATTTTGGAGTGCAGCAAAAGTTTTGATGTTTCTGGGCCTAATTTGAGTGTGGCTCTTCAATATCTTACTGAGTTACTGGACAAAGGTTTGTCTTTCTCTTCTATTAAGGTTCATGCTGCAGCAATTTCGGCTCACTATGATTGTGACCCACCATTGTTTTCTCATCCTTTGTTCAAGCAGTTTCTTAGAGGGGCAAAGAATATAAGACCACCACGAAGAGCTCCTGCTCCTGCTTGGGATCTCAATTTTGTGTTGGAGAAACTCACTCTACAACCTTTTGAGCCTGCAGCTACTTCTGAGTTGAAATATTTGTCATGGAAGACTGCTTTTTGTTGGCCATTACCTCTGCAAGAAGGGTTTCTGAATTGCAGGCCCTTATGGCGGTTGAGCCTTTCTTGATTTTCCATAAGGATAGGGTATCATTACGTACTAATCCTTCCTTTATGCCTAAGGTGGTTTCTAGTGTGGCTTTAAACCAAACCATTCATTTGCCTACTTTTATGCAAATCCCAAAATAAAGGGAAAAGATTTTGCACACTTTAGATGTACACAGGCAGTTGCGTTATTATTTGGACAGAACTAAAGGGTTCAGGCAGTCTCAGCAGTTGTTTGTTTCTTTTGCTTTGAGTTCTCAGGGCAAGCCTGTGTCAAAACAAACTATTTCTAAGTGGATTGGGTTTTGCATTGCTTTCTGTTATTCCCATCATGGCAAGGAGATTCCAGCTGGGATTAGGCCTCATTCCACTAGGGCTACTGCCACTTCAACAGCTTTTTGAGGAGTGGCAACCAAGGATATTTTGGAGGCAGCTACTTGGAGTTCTGTGCATACTTTCTCTAGGCATTATCACCTGCCACTTTACTCTAAGTCCAGGGCTGGTTTTGCCACTGCTGTTTTGCAGGGCATTTTGGCGGCTCCTGCTTCCTTGTAGTTAGCCATCCTCCCTTACCTCTGCTTTGGGATTCTACCCAAGTGTAAGGACTGCAGCAATGTGAGATGAAGAACATAGTACAGTTTTGTACCTACCATAAATGCAGATGTTCGAAGATCCACATTGCTGCAGTCCAATTTACCCTCCCTCCTTCCCCTCCGTAGTTAGAGGTGGTTGTGTGGGTTGGGTTGTACATATTGTGTATATTGTATATATTGTACATATAGTTAGTGCAAGGGTGGTTGGTTGGTTGTTTGCTGTCTTTTGGTTTTGACCTTTATTTTTAGGGTCTTCTGACATCTGGGGCAAGAAAAGACTGAGGATATGACGTCGGTCATGCACATTTGTACCCTGACGTACTGACGTCAGTCAAATGCGCCCCTGACCGACGTCAGCCTTATACTTTGATATTCGGGCCGACCGAGGACAGCGGACTACCCAAGTGTAAGGACTGCAGCAATGTGGATCTTCGAACATCTACATTTATGGTAGGTACAAAACTGTACTTTTATGTTACATTAAAGTATGTGGAGTTGCTGTGTCAGCCGTGGAAGTCCGCTTATCTATTCTTTTTTCTTCTTATTGACTGGTTTGTGGGTGGAGCGTTCCTTACCTACCTTGCGGACTCTGTGGAATCCAGTATCCATGGTGGGTGCAATTAAGTGAGGTCAAAAGAAGAGGAACCATACCTGCCGAGCCCAAACTGGGGCAATAAGGATTACTCTGGTCTTGCACTCTGTTGCTTTTGGAATTAATTTCATGAGAAGGGGAATTGGTGGGAAGGCATAAAGAAGACCAGTGGGCCAAATATGGACTAGACTGTCCTTGAGGAGGAATAAGGGTAAAGTAACTGCTGCATTTGTTATTTAGGTAGGAAGTAAAGAGGTTGCAGCAAGGTTAGCTGCAGTGGCTGAAGATCTCTGTTGCCACTGTCTGTTTGAGAAACCACGAAGATCCAAAACATTTGGTAAAGTATTTAAATGAACTGCTCCATATGCCAACCACTCTGATGAAACCTGGTATAGAACTGGGTGAAAGCGCTAAGTATTTTTTGAATGTTTTGTCCGTTTACATTGTATTAAACAAGAATTTACTATTAGAGTGTCGCCGCGTACTGTTGTGCCTTCAATAGATCTTTTTACCTGTTTGAGAAACCACTTGTGAGGTAATAGTATACCCCTGCACAACCTGTCCGTTAGTATATTTGACATCCCAGGAATATGCATTGCCACTAGAAAGTGGTAAGACATCCCCCATTGCCAAAAACACATGGTCTGCCAACAAAGCAGGCATGAATGGGTTCCACCCTGCTTGTTGATGTACCATGTCATTGATATAATGTCTATGTGCATGGAAATCACACCCTTGGGTAAGAGGTCCTGAAAAGCCTGCAATGCTAGGAGGATTGCTCTTATCTCCAAGACATTGATGTGAAGTTTGGTCTCTAATGTTGACCACATCCCTTGGACTGTCTTCTCTTCAAAATGCACCCTAGATGGGTAGTGTCCATGGTGACTGTGGTCAAAAAGGTGTGCCTTCTACTACTGCCAGAGAAATAATCTACCAACTTATGTAGCTCCTGCATACTTGACTAAATTGAATTCTGGTGTGAAGGGGATGACATTTCTGTGACCACTGTACAGACAGTGTCCCTTGCAGTACTCTCACTGGGCTAATATAACAGTAGAAGCCATCTGTCCTAAAAGATGGAGAATGAGTCTGGCCTGTGGATGTGGATGTGGATGTTGCATCACTTGAGAAGCTACAAGTCTTAATGACTGGACTCTTGCAGCAAGGAGTTTGGTAATTTGTTGAACTGTGTCTATCTGGCATTCTGTAAATTCTATGGTCTGCATGGACGGCAGTGTGCTCTTCATCCAGTTGAGTATTATTCCCAACTGGTCTTTAAGAATGAGAAGGAAAGTCTGGTGTTGCAATAGTAGATACTTGGAGGTAGCAATTAGGAGCCAACTGTTTACATACAAGAAGACTTGGATTTCCTGCAGTCGTAGAAGAGCTGCTACCACTGCCATAATCTTGGTCAATATCCAGCGGCTGTGGTAAAACCAAATGGCAGAGCTCTGAACTGGTAGTGACTGGCTAATAGACAGAAATGGAGAAACTTCCTGCACTGCCTTGGGATCCTGATGTGACAGTAGCCATCCTGGAGATCGATACAGCACATCCAATCATCCTTCCTCAATACAGGAAGTATGGACTGCACTGTAACCATCCAGAATTTTATCTGTTTGACATACTGATTTAGGTGACTGAGATCCAAGATTGGTCTAAGTCCCTGTCTTTTTTGGAATTAAAAGAACCTGGAATAGACACCAGATCCTAACTAGTCTGGGGGGACCATTTGGATGATTATTTTGGTTATCAACTTTAACACTTCTGTGGCTGCAGATTCCAGCTGATCGGGTGGAGTATCATAACTCATTTGTTTTGTTTTGGGAGTTTCCAGAAAGAGTATTGTATAACCTCTGGTAAAGACCTTGAAATTTTTTAAACCACATTTTTGTTTCACCTCTTTGATTCCTGGAGAAGGATCTCTAAGGAGTTGAAAAATGGAGTCCAGTAGCAGATAAGGTTTTATCATCCTGTTTACTACTGATACGCATATCTGACTTTTGGTCCAAATAAAGTGGAGCCATCACAGGCGGCATTTATGCAGGATGTCTTAAAGCTTTCCACAAAGTCACAGAGCTGCGCCCAACTGTGACATCACATAGTAATACCTGGACTGGCTGCTCGGGCTGCTCCATCTGCTGCATTTGAAAGCAGTCAAAAATCCAAAGAACAAGAACAGCACATAGGTAAACCTGGCAGGATGCAAAATGCAAAACAGTAGTAAAAAAAAATCCAAAGCCTGGAAACACTGAGGTAAAATGCAGCGTTTATTCCAAACAGGAAAAAAATCACAAAGCTTTCGGGATCAACCCTTCATCAGTGTGTAAAAAAAAAATCAAATGCCTTCATTTAAAGAGTAAATTCAAACCATAAAACTAATTACATGACACGGTTATATTAAGCATTTCAGTTTAAAGACACATACACAGGTAAAATGTTACTGAAAGTCAATGTAGTCATAAAATAAACAAAACATTTAACTAAGACCCATCTACACAAGATGTTATTTCAAAGTTAACTGTCTTCTTTTTAAGATAGGTTTAATTCTTACTGCTGTATTTAAATCTGGAAAACAATCAGCTTCTAAAAGTGTGATCCGTAAGTATTCACATACTTCTAACTCATAATTAAGATCCCCCTTTTTTTCTTCTGTCTGATGTCAATCACTCTTAACATAGAGAAGAGGTACACTCCAACCGATATGTCCCCAGAAATAGTATGCATGCCACACACACTTTTAAGGGTGTAGTCAAAGGACAGATGTTAAGAGCTAGTTAGCTAAACATGGATGAGGCCAACTTTAAATTGGAAATGGATAGAATGACCACAGATTTTTGAACACTGTGGTTATAATAACTCACTATTAAGACGTACAGCAGATGAAGTTATTATGGAAAGAACAGGTAAAGCGACACCCCATTTTTAATACTAGCCATGTTAATTCTGGCCATAATTCTGTTAAAATAATAATATATGCTATATCATGACCTATAATCATAGATCAGAGGGTGTTAAGAATATTATTAGAAATAATTGGGGTATTCTTAAAAACATGTCTGAGATAATCAGAATAGTTGGAGAGGCCCCCATGTTCTCATATCGTACCTGTCCAAATATGAAACAAAGATTATGCTATAAGGACTTTAAAAATAATAAAAAGTTGAACATAAGTAGAAAACAGGGTACATTCCCTCGTTATAGTTGCATATGCTGTGATTATATAAATACAAGTTGTGAATTTATACATCCTAACACTAAGAAGAAATATACTTTCAGGTGTTTGGCACCTTGCAATACTGCTGCCATTGTGTATATGGCATGCTGCAAAGTGTGTCAAGCATTCTACATAGGGAAATGTGCAAGAAGGTTGAAAGACATAATTATTGAACACAAATCTGAAATACATAGAGAAGTAGCAAACAATGCTTTGGGCAAGCATATGAGGGAGAAAGGAAGTACACATATATTTAACTTTAGAGTGATTGACATTAGACAGAAGAAAAAAAAAGGGGGGGGGGGTCTTAATAACAAGTTAGAAGTATATGAATACTCATGGATCACACTTTTAGAAGCTGATTGTTTTCCAGGTTTAAATACAGCAGTAAGTATTAAACCTATCTTAAAAATAAGACAGTTAACTTTGAAATAACATCTTGTGTGAATGGGTCTTAGTTAAATGTTTTGTTTATTTTATGGCTACATTGACTTTCAGTAACATTATACCTGTATATGTGTCTTTACAGGAATACATTCGTTTGATCAAGCTAACATTGCTCAATCGGGTATAACACCAAGTGTTATTACCAAATTTCTCATTGCCGAATGGTCAGAATGTCGTACCAAACACCGAATGCGACATTTCTGACTGCTCTAGCACATAAACAAGCACTACCATGGGTAAAAAAGGGGGGATGTTTTGCGATTCACAACAATTGTGTTTGCATTTTTGAGGTTTTGCCGCACTGCTTTCGACTGTATTCCGCCATCTTTACACTGAAGCGCTTAATATAACTGTGTTATGTGATTAGTTTTATGGTTTGAATTTACTATTTAAATGAAGGTATTTGATTTCTTTTTTACACACTGATGAAGGGTTGATCCCGAAAACTTTGTGATTTTTTTCCTGTATGGAATAAACGCTGCATTTTACCTCGTTTCCAGGCTTTGGATTTTTTTAATACTGCATTTGAAAGCAGTCTCATAGCAACCTTCAGTGATGACTGTAGGGCAGACAACTGGGTATCCACAATTTTCTGGATATCCAGCAGTAAGTTATCCACCAGGGAACTTGACCGTTCCTTAATCAAATCCTTCTGGAAACATGTCAACTGAGCCATGCAGTTCAGGGCATGAAGAGAAAAAGCGGCTGAAATGGATCCAGACTTTAAGCACTTACTGTGACAATTGGCGAGAGATGGGTGAAGGCTGCCAGCCTAGTCAAATAGAATTTGATACATAATTCTATCAACTGTATAAATAGATGTAAAATACAGGCATGTTTTCTTGAGTGTAAAAGAATAATGTGAAATGTGGAACTGCAAAATATGTGACAACATTGCACTCTGTTGTGACCCTTCATGTTTTACAAGCTGGCTCCAGTGAGTCTGGATGAAGGTTTCATGCCCATTGTTTTAAGGCTAAAGTTTATGACCAGAATTTACATGTGGATGGTGCTTTACTGCTCTGGTTTCTGCTAGAGTGTATATGTGAAATGCCTTGTATTGTTGTAGTTTACTGAGCAGGCGGTAGCTTGCTAAATAATGTAGTTTGTGGCCTGAGAAAACCTAAGTGTCAAAATGATGTAATTTGGGAGGGTCTCAGCAGAGCTGTTGGTTAGTGTTTACAAACTATTGTTCAGTGAGAGACTGTGAGCATTTTGACTTTGGACATCTAACTCAGCACTTTGCCTTATGCTCACATGTAAATTTTAGTCCTGTGATTTCTTGTAGGAATAGTTAAAGCTAGTAAAGATTAATTAGGTATTTTTCTTTGAAATCAGACCTGTACTACTGTATTAATTTAAGTTTCTGTGTGATCTCTGAACTCTTAGATATCTCCGTGGTGTAGTAGTTTTGTCTTGGGATTTAATTATTTATTATTAAATATTTTTAAAACCATCTACCTGTGGCTGGTTTATGTAGAGATAAAGTATGCTTTAGAGTGCATTATATATTTATAGAGTTTATTGTAATAAGCCCTTCCAATAAGCCTTGAGACTGATTAGTCATACTATCATTGGATTATAATATTGCACAATAATAATTGGACACCCCTTTAAGGGCCTTTTAGTAGCTGATAATTAACTGGGTGGTGGCAGGAATTATTACCGTATGGTCTGGATAATTGTGGCAGAGCTGGAGAACCTGTGCCAGCCTTTTCCCAGGAAAGTCTGTGTGGTTGTATAACCTCTTCTCAAAGTGTCTGTGTGTGTATGTTTCAGCTACCTGGGCAGATATACGAAGCACTGGTTGGCCTGAGAGGGTACTGGAGGTTTTTTAGCTTGCCCAGTTAAGCTAAGACCTGGACCCTATAGCTGTGCCAGTGGGGAGTCTTATTGGGGACCTGGTGAGCAAATGAGCAACTGGCCCCAGACTGACTGTGATCTCTGTGTGCACTTAAGGGAAATTGTACTTTACTGTATTAGTTATCCTTTCCTCTTCTCGGAGACGACCTCCCTGGTGTTAGTGGTGAGGATTGAGGCTCCTTGACTGCTGGGCCAGGGCACGGCCGTCACATGTGGTTTGCAGTGGTGGGATCTACTTCACACACTAATTGGCTTGTAGTGGTGTGGATAGAGCGAATTCCTGTAGCTTATGTACAGTGATCTCTAGAAGTGTTCTGTACTCAAACAGCCACTCAGTGTATACTCAGAGTTCAGATCACAATGGTTTTATTTGTTTTGTTAGCTTAGTGTTAGTCAGGGTGAGCAGGCAGCATGTCAGCAGAGGAGTATGGAAAGCTGACAAGGAGCCAGCTGGCAGAGATGTGCCAGGCTAGGGGGCTGGTGCATGGAAACCTGACTAAGGCAGACCTGATTGCAGCCTTGGTTACAGCTGCATCAGAAAACAGCAGCCTGGAGGACAATCAGACTGACAGTGGAGATACAATATCCTCGGAGAATGGACAGCTCAACCTTTCTGCAGTGGACTTAAAAATCCAACTGGAGCTGAAGAGACTTGAGTTGGAGGCCAGGCGTATGGAACTAGAAGCAGCTGAGAGAATGAGGAGCCTAGAAGCTAAAGAACAGGAATGGCAGAGAAAGCATGACAGGGAGAAGCTGACTCTTCGCCAGAGTCATGGAGGTAATGGGGAAGGGAGTAACCGGACCCCAGAAGCACAAAAGGTCAGTACATTTCTTCCACAGTTTAAAGAGGGGGATAATTCTGATAGCTTCATTCATATGTTTGAGCAGGTATGTAAACAGTATGAAGTTGACCAAAGGCTCTGGGTACAGTTCCTGACCCCCTTACTCCATGGTAAATCTGTAACTTCTTTAGCAAAAATGTATGACACTGACTGTTTTGATTACACTGCTGTAAAAAGACATTTATTAGAATGCTTTAAGCTAACACCTGAAATGTTTAGGAAAAAGTTTTGTGAGCACAGACGCAAGGCAGATAAAAATGTATGTGAATATGTTGTTGAACTGATCACTTATTGTCATAGCTGGGTTAGTGGATGTCAGGTCACCACTTTTGAAGGGCTGACAGACCTTTTGGTAAGGGAACATGCCCTTAACACTTTGCCTGAGGACATGAGGATCTGGTTAGCTGAAAGACAGTGTGCTACTTCAGAGGAGTTGGGGAAGAAGGGAGACCTATACTTAACAAGCAGGGCAGCCCTGCACAGGAAAGGGACCCAAGTACTGCTAATGGGTCTAAAGGAACCCATGGTGGGCAGCACAGACAGCCCCAACAGAATCCGCCAGAACCAGGGGAAGCCACTAGTCCAGGTATACATCCAGGAACTAGGAAGAAATGTTTTAATGCAACCAGTGGGGCCATGTGGCATACAGGTGTCCACGGAGGCAAGGTGGGGAACCAAAGATGAGGGAGCCAGTAAGTGGTAAAGACAAAACGCCAATAGCAGGTTGTCTTGAGACAACAGGGGTATGAAACTACCATCCTGCAGACGTCCTAAGAAGGAAGGATTTGGATGAAGCAGTACTATGTACTTATGCAGTTAAAAGCAGTGAGGCTAGGAGGCAAGCATGTGGGTCTGGTAGCCTGGGGGAGACCCAGACAGACTGCATACTTGTAGCCAGAACTGCTGATGTGGTTACTTCAGGGAGTGAGCTATGCTGTAGCAATGAGACTGAAGGTGAGCCACAGCTGCTTGTGGGTACTGATGGTCCCTTGGACAGAGTGACTGCAAAGGTAGAGGTGAGTAGTAGTACCAGACTGACAGTGAGGCAGCACTGTCAGAAGATGCCAGACGTCCTGTGGAAGGGGAGATGGGAAGAGTTACAAGGAGAGACTTGAGACAGGCTCAGCTCTCAGACTCTACACTGCAAGGCCCTAGGCAGGTAGCTAGGGAGGCACCTGATTCTCAAGGGAAGGGGGTATCTGTATACTGGAACAAAGGGTTACTGTACAGAGAGTGGACCCCTGAGGGAGGGCTAGAAGGTGAGAGAGTACAGCAGTTGGTAGTGCCTAGAACCTACCGTCTGGCGCTTCTAGCCATAGCCCATGATATTCCCTTTGCAGGTCATATGGACATAAAACGTAGAAAGAGGCATATTATGCAAAACTTCTATTGACCTGGAATTTCCAGAGATGTAACAGGGTACTACAGGACCTGTGAGCAGTGCCAAAATGTAGGCAAAGCAGGAGACAAGGTGAGAGCTCCTTTGATGCCTTTGCCTGTGACTGATGAGCCATTTCAGAGGGTAGCTATGGATATTGTGGGTCCTCTTAGTACCCCAAGTTCCACAGGGAAAAAGTGTATCCTAGTGATTGTAAATTATGCTACATGATACCCTGAGGCAGTGGCTTTGTTCTCCATTGAGGCCGAGAAGGTGGCAAATGCTTTGCTAGAGATTTTCAGCAGGTTAGGTTTCCCAAAGGAAATACTGTCTGACAGAGGTGCCAATTTTATGTCAGACCTGCTGGCTTGTCTGTGGAAGTCCTGTGGGGTGAAGCACATGAAGAGCACCCCCTACCATTCCCACACTAATGGTCTTGTTGAGAGGTTAAACTCTACAATCAAGTCCATGCTACGGGCATTTGCAGATCAGTTTAAGAGGGAGTGGGACAAATATTTGCCCCATCTGTTGTTTGCTTACAGAGAGGTTCCCCAGGAATCCACAGGTTTTTCACTGTTTGAGTTGCTGTATGGGCATAGGGTGAGAGGACCTCTAGATATAATACGAGATGAGTGGGAAGGTGAGTGTGAGTCTCACAAGGAGTCTGTTGTGGCATATGTCCTGAACCTCAGGACAAGGCTCAGGGAACTCAAGGGCCTGGCCCAGGAGAACCTGGCAGAAGCCCAACAACAGAAAAAGGTGTGGTATGACAGGAATGTTCGAGCTAGAGAGTATGCTGTAGGGCAGCAGGTGATGGTTCTCATTCCTGTCAGACACAACAAGTTGCAAGCTGCTTGGGAGGGACCCAACAAGGTGGTAAGAAAGGTAAGCGATGTTAACTACATGGTGGAACTGCTAGGTAGAAGGCAGGGGCACAAATTGTACCATGTTAACATGATGAAACCTTACCATGATAGGGAGACCCTTGTGCGAAGCATTTGCAGTGGATTGCAGGAGAAGTCTGAGGGAGATCTGGGGACTGATCTCCTCAGTGAGGCTCAAACTGACACCTCGGTGGAAGGGGTAGCAATATCCCAGCAGCTATCTCCTACCCAGTTTGGGAAATCCAAGCAGTGTTGCAAGAATTTGGGGACGTGTTCACTGGGAAACCAGGGTGCACCCACCTGGTGCAGCACCAGGTGGATACAGGACCCCAAAGGCCTATTAGGCAGGCCCTTATAGGGTGCCTGAGAGAGTCAAACAGACTCTAAGGGAAGAGGTACAGGAGATGTTGGAACTAGGGGTGATTCAAGAGCCCAACAGTCCCTGGGCCTCACCAGTAGTGTTGGTGACAAAGAAGGATGGCAGCACCAGGTTCTGTGTGGATTACAGGAAATTAAATAGTCACACAGAGTCAGATGCTTACCCCATGCCTAGGACAGATGAGGCCCTAGAGCAGCTGGGTGGGGCTAAGTATCTTACAACCATTGATCTTACCAAGGGTTACTGGCAGGTGCCCTTGACTCCCAGTGGTAGAGAGAAGTCAGCCTTTATGACTCCTTTTGGCTTGTACGAGTTCACAAAGATGACCTTTGAGATGAAGAATGCCCCAGCGACTTTCCAGAGGCTGGTGGATAATATCCTAGCAGGAGCAGGAGGGTTTGCCCTTGCTTAACTAGATGATATTGCTATCTACAGCCATTCCTGGCAAGAGCACCTTCAGCATGTCAGGGAGGTGCTGGGCAGCCATACAGAGAGCAGGGTTGACCATTAAGCCGAGCAAATGTCAAGTGGGTATGGCAGAGGTCTCCTACCTGGGACACAGAGTGGGGAGTGGTAAGATAAGGCCAAAACCTGCCAAAGTGGAAGCTGTTCAGGCATGGCCTGCACCTGTTACCAAAAAGCAGGTGAGGGCATTCTTAGGGACAGCAGGGTACTACAGAAAGTTTGTTCCTAGTTACAATACCATAGCTGCTCCCCTCACAGACCTGACAAGGAAAAACAGGCCAGATAAAGTAGTGTGGACTCCTGCATGTGAGCAGGCATTTCAGAAGCTTAAGGAAGCTTTGGGAGGACCCCCTGTGTTAGCCAGTCCAGACTATAGCAAATAATTTGTTGTACAGGTGGATACTTAAACTATGGGGTGGGGGCTGTACTTAGCCAAATTTCTTCAGAGGGAGAAGAGCACCCAGTGGTTTATCTCAGTCGTAGGTTCCAACTCAGGGGAGGAATGCTATGCAGAGGTAGAAAAGGAATGTCTAGCCATAGTGTGGGCACTACAAAAACTTCAGCCTTAGCTGTATGGAAGAAAATTCACTGTGATGACAGATCACAACCCTCTAACATGGCTAAACAAAGCCAGTCAGCAAAATGCCAAGTTGCTAAGATGGAGCCTGGGGTTGCAAGCATATGATATGTCAGTGCAGCACCGCAGTGGGAGTAGCAATGCTAATGCAGATGGGCTCTCAAGTCAGGGAATGGGGTGAGGTACACCCAGATAGACCTGACACTCTCAAGTGATGATTCTCAAGGGGCACTTGAAAAACTAGCTTGAATTCCCCCGGTGTGTGTGTGTGTGGGGGGGGCGACGATTGAGGAGGGATGGGCGAAGGCTACCAGCCTAGTCAAATAGAATTTGATACATAATTCTATCAAGTGTATAAATAAATGTAAAATACAGGCATGTTTTCTTGAGTGTAAAAGAATACTGTGAAATGTGGAACTGCAAAATATGTGGCAACATTGCACTCTACTGGCCCAGGGAAGCATGTTGTGACCCTTTCATGTTTTACAAGCCGGCTCCAGTGAGTCTGGATGAAGGTTTCATGCCCATTGTTTTAAGGCTAAAGTTTATGACCAGAATTTATATGTGGATGGCGCTTTACTGCTCTGGTTTCTGCTAGAGTGTATATGTGAAATGCCTTGTATTGTAGTTTGCTGAGCAGGTGTTATCTTGCTAAATAATGCAGTTTGTGGCCTGAGAAAACCTAAGTGTCAAAATGATGTAATTTGGAAGGGCCTCAGCAGAGCTGTTGGTTAGTGTTTAAAAATGAGAAGTTATGTACTTACCATAACGTTCCATCTGAGTAGGTGTATTCATTTGTCTGCAACCTGTGGGTATGGATCCGATATCGGATCCGAACCGGCATGGTTTATCCAGCTATGGATCTGAGCTCCTAGCCCCTCCCCTCACCCATAATGCCCTGCTCTCCCTACATGACCTCAGATCGAGTTTGCCCTGCACCAACTACCCTAACTAAAGGGTAACACACCCTATGCAGGACCTAACAAGGCCAGGGGGATAGGAGGGCGGGATGGTTGCAGACAAATGAATACACCTACTCAGATGGAACGTTATGGTAAGTACATAACTTCTAAATCTGAAGTAGGAGATTCATTTGTCAGCAACCTGTGGGAAAGAGTTCCCAGCTACCAGAATCTTGGGTGGCCATCATGGAAAGATATTCCGGAGCACCGCGGAGCCAAAGGATGCTCTACCTCTAGACGTGACGTCCAGCTTATAATGAGTAATAAAGGTATGAGACGAAGCCCAAGTGGCTGCTGAACAAATGTCATCCAGAGGAACCCTAGACCTAAAGGCCGCTGAAGTAGAGACAGACCGGGTCGAATGGGCATGGACTCCCTCCGGTGCGGGCCTCCCAGAGGCTTGGTACGCCAACAGAATACACTGAGAAATCCAGCGTGACAAAGAAACTTTGGAAATCAGTTTACCCAGATTGAATTTGGCAAAAGAAATGAACAACTGGTCTGATTGCCTATGACCAGCTGTTCTATGAAGGTAAAAATGAAGCTGCCTGTGAACATCCAAAGAATGCAGCCTGTATTCGCCTTTGTTTTGGTACTTAGGAAAGAAAACAGGGAGGTTGATGGACTGATTAATGTTAGCTTCCGAAGCTACTTTAGGAAGAAAGGAGGGATTGATCCTGAGGCACACCCGGTCCGGATGAAATATCAAATAAGGCGGTTTCATGGACAGGGCCTGAAGTTCAGAAACTCTCTTAGCCGAAGTAATGGCTACCAAAAAAGCAGTCTTGAGGGACAAGAATTTAAGATCGACTGTGGCCGCAGGTTCGAAGGGGGGAGCGGTCAAGGCCTGAAGTACCAAGGAAAGATCCCATGGGGGAACCGTTTCTTTGACAGGGGTCTGAGCAAAAAGGTGCCTTTTAGGAATGTTTTGCATAACTTAGCGGACATAAGAGACCCTGAATCATGACCAACATGGTAATGAGAAATGGCCGCCAGCCGAACTTTGACTGTGGAACTACTGGCGCCATCATTAAAAAGCGTAGTAAGGAAATCTAGAACCAAAGGAAGGGGAACCGTAAAAGGATCTAGGCCTTGCCGCTCTGCCCAAATGGAGAAACGCTTCCATTTACTGCGGTAAATTTTTCTATTAGAGGGCTTGTGGGCCGCCACCAGAATGCCCTTAACTGGGGATGAGATACCGGGAGTCCTGATTAGGAGTGGAACTGGAGCAGCCAAGCAGTCAACTTCAGGTTGTCCAGGTTCGGAGTTGGTAGGTTCGATGGGTGTGATATCAGATCCGGAATGGGATCTAGAATCCAAGGTGGATTCACTGAATGAGACCTTAGGTAAGGGAACCAGATCTGTCGAGGCCAGAATGGGGCAATGAGGATCATTCTGCACCCCAACCGAGAGGCTTTCTGAAGTACTTGAAGCATCAGAGGTAGAGGGGGGTATGCGTAAAGAAGACCGGGAGGCCAAGCATGTACCAGAGCGTCTCTCGGAGAATCCCCTGGAGGGGGGATTAGAGCGAAAAAACTGTTGCACTTGGCGTTTAAAGGAGAAGCAAAGAGATCGCAACAGGGAGTTCCCCACTGTGCGAAGATACGTTTCGCTACTTGAGAATTGAGAGACCACTCGTACGGGGAGAGAATGGTGTGACTGAGCTTGTCCTCTAGGATGTTGGACCAACCCGGAATATGTGTTGCGATGAGAAAGCGGTTGGTGGAGATCGCCCATTCCCACACTCTCATGGCTTCTCGACATAAAGGGTAAGACCTGGTTCCCCCCTGTTTGTTGATGTACCAGGCCACCGACATGTTGTCTGATTGAATCGCAATTGTTCCCAGGGGAAGGAGGGCTTGAAGTGCTTGCAACGCCAAGAGCACCGCCCTCATTTCCAGAACACTGATATGCAGGGAGGTCTCTGAATCGCTCCACGTGCCTTAGACCGTCCGTCCCGCAAAATGCCCCCCCCCCCAACCAAGGCGGGAAGCGTCCGTGGTCACTGTAGCAAGAGGGGGAGATGCACAAAAAGAGCGGCCCCTGTGGAGGTCCGGGGAATGGAGCCACCACAAGAGAGACTGCTTGCAAGTCTTGCTGATTGCAATGGGATGATGCAGGGGGAGGGAGAGAAATGACCATTGCACCTGAAGTGTCCATTGAAGTACCCGCATGTTCAAGCGGGCGAGCGGAAGAAGAGTAATCGCTGCCGCCATAGACCCTAGCGCCCTCAGGATCAATTCCGCAGGTGTTGAGCTGGAGTGAAGGATGGCCCGCACCTGGAGTCGTAGATTCCGAACTCTGTCGGTCGTGAGAAAGGCTCTTAAATTTCTCGTGTCTAACCTGGCTCCTATAAATTCTATTACCTGAGCAGGGACCAGGTTGGACTTTTCTATGTTTACCGTGATGCCTAGCCAGGGAGCTAGACGAAGAAAGGAATCTCTTGCCAAGGAGAGTAGATGCCTTGTTGGGGTGGTGAGAAGCCAGTCATCTAGGTACGGAAAGACCTGCACCCCCTGAAGCCTCAGGTGGGCCGCAACCACTGCTAATACTTTGGTGAACACCCTGGGGGCTGTGGTGAAACCAAAGGGAAGAACCCTGAACTGGTAGTGACGGGCTCCCAGCCTGAAGCGAAGAAACCTCCTGGACCGTCTGTCCATTAGAATGTGGTAGTATGCATCCTTGAGGTCTATAGAGCACATCCAGTGATTCTCCCCTAGAAGGGGGAGGATGGATTGCAGAGTGACCATCCGAAACTTCTCTTTGGGAACTGCCAGGTTCAATAGGGACAGGTCCAGGATGGGTCTTAGGTCCCCCGTCTTTTTTGGCACTAAAAAGAACCTGGAGTAGAACACTGATCCGATCTGGTCTGGGGGGACGGGCTGGATGGCTCTTTTTCCCAGCAGATGGCCAATTTCTGCTGAGGCGGCCTCCCTCTGATCGGGTGGAACATCGGGGAGGGTTTTTAATTTTGGGACATGAAGAAAAGGGATTTTGTAACCTCTGGATATAATCTGGAGAACCCAGCGGTCCGATGTAATGGACTCCCATGCCGCTAGGTGCTCCTAAAAACGTCCCCCGACTGCCTCCAGAATGGAGCAGTCGGGCAACCCCTTAGGGTTGCTGCGTGGGCCGTTCAGAGAAAGGTTCCCTGGACCTAAAGTTCCTGGGAGCCCCTCTGCCCCGAGGGCGGCGTCCTCCCTGTCCTCCTCTGCCACGGAAGGACTGGTTGTCCGGAGCGGGTTGGGATTGCTGCGACTTCCGGAACCACATCTTCTTCTGGCCCTTTTGGTTCCTAGAGTAGGACCTCTGGGGCACAGAGAAGCGGACTCCGACGGCAGACAGCGTCTTCCCGTCCTTCTCGCTCTGAACCAAGGTGTCGCAAACCGTCTTGCCAAAAAGGGCAGAACCGTCAAAGGGGGCGTTCGCGAATGACGCCTTGAAGGGCTCCGTAAAATCGCAGTGGCGGAACCAGGCCTGGCGTCTTGTGACTAGGCCCATTCCTGCAGCTCTAGCGGCTCCCTCGGTAGCGTTGGAAAGTAACCGCATAGAGGTGTTGGACACGGAACGAAGAGTGGCCATACGGGTGGAGTGCAAAAGTTTGTCCTCCTCCGACATGGACTCTGGGGGGTCAGCGCTGCATCCTAATGACATGTGCCAAATAGTTGAGCGCCCTCACTGAGAAGGTCGCTGAACTAAACATTCGCTTCCCCAAACGGTCCATCATCCGAGACTCCTTGCTCGGGGGATGGACTGAGGGACTCTCCTGGGCGAGTTCCCTCTTGGTGGCTGCTGCCGACAACATGGCATCTACCGGGGGTCCCTTACTCCAGTGGGCACGGTCAGCAGGGGGGCTAAGGATCCTGTCAGGCCTCTTGGGGATTGGCTCCACGGTGTCCGGTTCCTTCCACGCCCTGGTGGTAATAAGGTCCACCAGGGGGTCGGCAAGAGGAGACACCCAAGAGGTAGACGGGCCCGCTTCAAATGCCTCCACGAACACGGACTCGTCCGAGGAAGACTTTGGGGCAGACCACCCACCCCTTATCCGTAACATTTCCATGATGTCTCCAAAGGAGACATCCTCAGGGGGTGATCTTGGGGAGCCTTCCCCTTCCTCCAAGTCAGTGTCTTCTGTTAAAGACTCGGGGGAGTCTATGTGCCTCCTCTTACACGTATGCTTGCGAGGTGCTTCCTCGGGGGGGCTGTCCAAGGAGCCCTCGCCAGCAATGTCCAGATCCAAGGGAACTGCTTGGGGCAGTGAGGCGGGCTGTCCCAGTGGCCGGGTGACGGAAGCATGGCCCAGAGCAGATGGAGTGCGGGACGGAGCCGAAGCAAGGGCCGGGGGTCCGGATGCCCTCAACAGAGCCCTCTCCACTACATCAAAAGCCGAGGGGGAGCCGACTTTCAGATCCTATTGTTGAGGCTGGCTCCCCCTCGGATCCGACGAGTGGATCGGAGCCGGCGCCGAGCCCCTCGGATCCGAGGGAACAGTGCGCTCCGACAGGGACGGCGCCGAAGGCACACTGAGTCCCTCGGATCCGAAGCTCGGGCCAAGGCTCCAAGAGGTCGGATCCGACAAACTCGAGGGCAGGGTCGGATCCGAAGTACCCAGTACTGTCGGCGCCGACCCACCCCCGGCTCCGAGGCTGCCCGGCTCCGAGCGCTCCGAACCCGGGTAGCGGGTCGGAGAAGGAGCTATGGGCTTGAAAAATGGGGTCGAGCTCCCCCCCAGAGGGGGAGGGGGGCAGGAGCACTTCCATCTGCATCTGGGCCTGGATGAACCTTCGCATCATCCGGTCCAGATCAGCATCGGAGAGGCTGTAGGTAGACCTCAACGAGGCTACCGAGGCAGGCCTTGAATGCCGCCTCGATAGCCTTGAAGGAGGTCGGGTCTCCTCATCCTCAGGCCCCGGTGAAAAACAAGGAGACCGGAGCCAAGGAGGAGGAGAGCCAGCAGCCAGAGAGGCCGGAGGAGAAGCCCGCTTAGCCGGCGGGGCCGAGACGGAGGACTCGGCCCCGCTTGTGGTGCTTCTCTCCGGTCCTTCTTCCTGGCTTCCCTCTCCTCCGAATCCTTAGAGATGGTTTGAATCCCAGGAGGAGGAGGGGGAGCAGGCAAGGCAGGAACTGCCGGAGCAGTAACTACCAACGGGGCGGGGGCCGAAGCCGAGTCTGGGGGCAAGAGTCCCGCCAAGACCAGCTTCGACCTCCACTCCTTCAATGCCCTGGGGTTGAACCCTGCACAGATTGAACACCCAGAAGTGAGGTGTTCAACCCCAAGGCATCGAACGCACATAGTGTGGCCATCAGCAGGGGAAAGCTAATGGCCACACTCGGAGCATTTGGAGAAAATAGGCTTTGGGGCCTCAGACATACTTTTTTTTTTTTTTTTTTTAAATAAAAAAATAAAGTATAGTACTGAAAACTACACACTCACGCAAGGCCCCAAAGACAACTCACACACACTACTACGCACCAGCGAGGGGAGGGTAACAAAAGGTAAGTAAGTTAAACCCAAAAAAGGTAAATTAGATAGAGAACCTAAAACTTTCACACAGTTTTTAATTTTAAACTATCAAAATCTAATTTTAACCAGAAAAATATCACTTAGCTCAGGAGCTCAAGGAAATCCAGCTGTCACCATGCGCGGCAAACTAGATCTGAGGTCATGTAGGGAGAGCAGGGCATTATGGGTGAGGGGAGGAGCTAGGAGCTCGGATCCATAGCTGGATAAACCATGCCGGTTCAGATCCGATATCGGATCCATACCCACAGGTTGCTGACAAATGAATCTCCTACTTCAGATCTATTGTTCAGTGAGAGACTATGAGAATTTTGACTTTGGACATCTAACTCAGCACTTTGCCTTATGCTCACATGTAAGTTTTAGTACTGTGATTTCTTGTAGGAATAGTTAAATTTAGTAAAGATTAATTAGGTATTTTTCTTTAAAATCAGACCTGTAGTATTGTATTATTTTAAGTTTCTGTGTAATCTCTGAACTCTTAGATATCTCTGTGGTGTAGTAGTTTTGTCTTGTGATTTAATTGTTTATTATTAAATATTTTTAAAACCTTTTACCTGTGGCTGGTTTATGTAGAGATAAAGTATGCTTTAGAGTGCATTATATATTTATAGAGTTTATTGTAATAAGCCCTTCCAATAAGCCTTGAGACTGATTAGTCATACTACTATTGGATTATAATATTGCACAGTAATAATTGGACACCCTTTTAAGGGCCTTTTAGTAGCTGATAATTAACTGGGTGGTGGCAGGAATTATTACAGTATGGTCTGGGTAATAGGGGCACAGCTGGGGAACCTGTGCCAGCCTTTTCCCAGGAAAGTCTGTGTGGTTGTATAACCTCTTCTCAAAGTGTGTGTGTGTGTGTGTGTGTGTGTGTGTGTGTGTGTGTGTGTGTGTGTGTGTGTGTGTGTGTGTGTGTGTGTATCAGCTACCTGGGCAGAGACACAAAGCACTGGTTGGACAGAGAGGGTACTGGAGGTTTTAGCTTGCCCAGTTAGGCTGAGACCTGGACCCAATAGCTGTGCCAGTGGGGAGTCTTATTGGGGACCTGGTGAGCAAAGGAGCAACCAGCCCCAGACTGACTGTGATCTCTGTGTGCACTTAAGGGAAATTGTACTTTACTGTGTATATTAGTTATCCTTTCCTTTTCTCGGAGACAACCGCCCTGGTGTTAGTGGTGAGGACTGAGACTCCTTGATTGCTGGGCCAGGGCACGGCTGTCACATTTACAGTCACATTGGTCCAGCCAAGGCCCTCTCCACAGCCTCAAAAGCCAATTTAGCCAATGGAACAGAAGAAGAGCCACCTAGGTTAGCAGAATCAGAAGCTGCCACTATTCCAAAGACTGAAGGCTCTGAGATGGACTTCAGAACTGAACTGTCCAATGCCAAAGCCCCAAGCAGCAGGAATCGCTGCAAAAACCTTGGGGTTGACTCCATCTCTGACACCGATGCTCTGACTCCAAAACTCTACCTGACCCAAGTGCATTGGAGTCTAATGAGTGAGGGAAGATAATGAAGCTAAAGTCTCCTGGGCTATCGACTCTGAAGCTGGTACCATGGGAAGGATGGATCTGACATACACCAGCGCCAAGAATGGAGATGGCGTAGGAAGCTGAACATTCATGGTGGAAGGGGCTGAACCTGGTCCTTTCCTCAGGGACGGAGCTGGGAGGATTCCCACCTGCATGTGAGTCCTCAAAAACATCCTCATCATTCAGTCAACATTGAATTCAGTGAGGCTCTTAGTAGATCAACCAGATTTTGAGGGTGAGGCTAGCGAAGCAGGTCTTGATGGTAATTTTTGTAGAACTGAAGAATGAAGACTGCATCTGATGGGCCCTGATGTGCAAAAAGTCTTCAGTGAGGGAGTCTGGATCCTAAGAACAGTAGGATTCAATTGCTTTGAAACTTTAGGAGCCAGAACTGCAATAGTAGTGGGGTCGGGCAACATTTGCTTGGATTTATCCAAGTGATCCTCAGGACTCTTTTCTTTCGACTTTCTCTTTTTCTTTCAACCTCTCCTGTTCGTTATCTCTTTTCTTCTCAGAGGAATGGGAAGAGCTGGATCCCTTCGGATTTGAAGAGATTTTGGACCCTGTCTGAGGTAGAAGAAGGCCTTTGAAAATGAGTTTTTCTCTTCTCCCCTGTAGGGCTCTGCTGCCAAACACAGCACAAATGGAGCATGAATCCTGCAAGTGCAAAAGCCCCCAGGATCTTGATGGGGTATTTTATGCCCACAGGAGGAACAGTTTTTAAAACCTGTTGATATCTGAATCAGAAAAACTGATGTCTAAATAACTAGCTTGCTAACTAACAACCTATCCTAATACTAAATATAGAAACACACACAGAAGGATATATTTGAAAATATTAGAAATCATACTAATCTTAAACTCTCCTCCATCCTAACACTACACTAGCCTAATAACAGATATCAAAGTTCTGATAAGTGTGGAAAATATTTCCACTTATCATGAAAAATTATGGAGATCTCAGTCCACATATCTGATTTAGTCATGCGGCAAACTAAATCTGAGATAATTCAGGCAGGAGAGGGGTACAGTGGGTAGAGAAAGAGTCAGAGCTCTTGGATCCAAAGCTTTGGTATAAGGTGCTAGGGTTGGATCTGTCTGGATCTGACAACCCACATGTTGAATCAGAAAAAAGAACACAACACCGGATCAGGTTCTATGACCCCCAGAGACATCATTTAATCTAGGATAGAACAAAACAGGGAGGCTTGACTGGATGGATATAGACTAATCGGAGATAATTCAGGCAGGAGAGGGGTACAGTGGGTAGAGAAAGAGTCAGAGCTCTTGGATCCAAAGCTTTGGTATAAGGTGCTAGGGTTGGATCTGTCTGGATCTGACAACCCACATGTTGAATCAGAAAAAAGAACACAACACCGGATCAGGTTCTATGACCCCCAGAGACATCATTTAATCTAGGATAGAACAAAACAGGGAGGTTTGACTGGATGGATATAGACTAATCACTTTGAAAATTGGAATGGAATCCCACTGCCAGCTGTAGCCATTTTGAATGATTCTCAGAACCCAAGAATGTGAAGTTATCTAGTGTCAATGAGGAAAGTAAAAACCTAGACTTTCAGAAAGCTTTACTGGAATGCAAAGGTGGGTAGGGAGAAAGCAAGATTAGGCATATAGTCAATCTACTGGAAGCTCCCTTCTTTTTTGAACATTCCTGCCATTGTTTTCTGAAATTTTGTTTTTCTGTGCTTTGCTGGGATTATTTAGTATGTTTCCAATAAAAAAAACCTGAACTGGAAGGAAAGCTTCTATTATGGGAAGGGGGGTTGAAATATACGGCTAACCCTGAATTAACATTCCCCTTGCATTGAATCTTTTTAAGACCTCAGCAGAACAGGGGACCAAGTAATACTTCTTTATCCATAGGAGCATTCAGGAGCTCAGCTTTCACATCCTCTGTTAAGAATATCTTAGAGAATTCTAAGATACCTGAAACATACAAGGAAAAAATAATTCAGATTAGTCTTAATGTCTGAGAAAGAAGGTCAGCAATTAACTTTATCATATTGTCAAACAAGGTCACCCAAAACTTATGTAAGCCTGACAATTCACTACTCTGAAGGTCAAAGTGGAAGAATTATACACTTTCTTCCCAAACTTATCAAAGGCTGACCCATCTTTCTCACATGGAATAGGGTTTTCTGCCGTAACGTATTAGGACGAAGATGGTTTAGAAAGAGAAATCATTGCCATGGTCTGCCCTAGGGTATGTAAAAAGAAATTTGTGAGATTGAGAAACATTATAACATTTATCAGATTTTCTGGGGACCAGAGGTGGGCTATCAGGCAAACGTCTGGCTGAAGGGAGGGCATCCTCTAAGGCTAGCAGAACAGGGGGAATAGCTGCAGGCTGAGGAGAATCTCTCTGTAGCAAATCATAGTATCTTTACTGCGACCCTGATACAACTTTTTGTTCCCCACTAAAATAACTAATTCACCTGATAATAGTGTCAGAAAAAAAAATTCTTCGGGTTAGAAATCTGAAGAAAAAACTTTCCACAGTCTCAGATCCCCCACTTAGAGGAGATGTTTATTATTTATTAAATTTACCAGGAAAGTCCAACTGGATTAGATGCCCATTTTCAGCACAGCCAGAGAAAAAAAGCTCTAGGTTTACATATGTTCAGATACAAGTACATACTGATATATTCTGATAAAATGAATGTTTAAATCTGTATATAAGTGCATACAGATATATTCAGATGTATTTAAAAAATTCAGAAAAATACAGGGATATACGTGTATATATTGGTTACATAGTTGAACTGCATGTCAGTAATTACAGGAGTTTAACAGACACATATCAGGTCATTATTTACAAGCTTATGAAGAGAGGTTCCCTTATGCTTTCAGAGAGGTAGCTGAGGCTGGACTCCTAGTTTGCTTTTGGAAGTACACAGAAGTCAGCTATTGTTTAGATCTGGTTAATGACCGAGTTGAAGTGAAACCAGTGAGAGTAGAGAGTAGTTATTCTGTAAAGTAGTTTATATTTTAAATAAGACAGAAATGTATTATTATTTGTTTATTTTATTTCATTTTACATTGGTTTATCGGGAAAGTCCGACTCGGCAGAGCCCATTTTCAGCAGAGGCCCAGGGAGAAAAGCTCCACAAAAAGTGACAGTACATACATTAGTAACAGTAAATACAGCATGACAAACTATATATACAACATAAATGACAGTAGATACAGCAAGCCTAACAGCAGGTACAACATCAGATATGGAACTTAACAAAGTGATATTATTAACATAGAACTTATGAGTGTTAATTTACATTTGTAAAGGGAAAATAATTCTAGATTTATCACACATTTAAGAATAAAAAGAAAAATCATAATACAAATGACATCACTGTCTAAGATACAGGCTGAATAATTAAAACAGAGTGTACTTATGATAACAGGAAATCAGACAGGGGTGTTGGATGAGCAGAGCCAAGTGTCAGATAATTTTGAATAGCTTTTTAAATTGGTTTGTGTTGTCAGTGGTTCTAATATTATGGGGGATGGAGTTTCAGGTTTTTGAGATATAGGAAGAGTATAAGGAGTCTCCTGTAGTGTTGTTAGTTTTAGAGACTTGTTGTAAAGATTTATTTGATGATCATAGTGTTCAAGTGTTAAGAGTAAGGCTGCAGTAAGCTTTGGAGAGCTGTAGTTTTTTCAGGGTTATAGAGTAATTTGTGGTCCATGATTAACTGGTTGTATGCAAGAAGGTGAGGTAGTTCAAGCCAGGAGATATTTTGAGGGCTAGACACCAATGTGACCTGTGTAATAATCCAGTAGGAAATTTAGCTATTTTGTTATACCATGTATTCTATTTATCTAAATCTGTTTTTTGAGGTTGATAAGGATGGGTGAAGCGTATAATAGAGCTGCTAGCAAGAAGGTTTTGGCTATGGCAGCTCTTGAGGAGTCTGTTAAAAAAAAATTGTTTCGGTAAAGGATGCCCATTTTTTGTGGACTTTTTAAACAGTTTCTGATATATGCAAGTCAGACCTTAGCTTATCATCTACCATGACTCCTAGTAGTTTGGCGGATGCTTCCTGTGTAATTATTGCATTTTTATTGGCTGTGATGTGGAACTGTGTGTGGGGGGGGCAGAATATAGTGCTCTGGAAGGCTGAAAGATGGTAAGTTTTGTTTTTTGTGGGGTTAAGAATAAGCTGGGAAGTAGCCAGCCATGTTTCAATTTCTGTAAAGGCCTGTTGTGTTTTGTCCTGAAGCTGTTGCATGGTAGGGGCTGCACATATTAATACTGAATCATTTGCATATTGGATAATGGTGGCAAGTGAAGTGGCTGAGTTGAGGTTATTAGTGAAACTACTGAACAGAAGACGGTCAAGTATGGATCCCTGTCGGACTCCAAGGGTAATAGGTGAAGTGTGGAGAGTTCATTTTGCCACATAACTGCCTGCTAAAGAACCTGTTAAGTAACTATGGAACCATGAGACACATGAAGGTTGTATCTTTAGGTCTGAGAAAGCAGTTAGAAGTTTGTTGTGGGAGACTGTGTTAAAGGCTTTAGACATGTCCAGGAAAACTGATGTGACTATGTTTCCCTCATTCCTTTATTGGTTTTTAGTGTTGGTAAAGTTAAGTAGAGCAGTAGCTCCCAATTACGTTTTCTTTTCTTGTGGATTGGAGAGGGAATATCGAGGGAGCTGAGCCCAGACCCATCACTCTACCAGAAACGGTAAACAACATTCAATCAGCAGAGCCTTAGTACCATGGTCTTCCTCCAGACTGAAAGGTAAGTTTGAGGTAAATATAACAGAAACCAGTCGATGGACTTGACAATTGTCCTAAATCCTAGACAAGAAATTCTGACAAAAAGTATACTTTCTCACAGAAAAATATATATTTTTTCATAGAAAAATGTAAGGTAGTCCTCAATGGGGTATTTATCTGTCCAGCTTTGTGAAGCACTAGCTGACAGTCAATCTGCTGAAGCCACAGCAGACATCACTCTTTGACATGAGATTTTGGCACCTTAATCACTGTTTATGTACAGTTCTTCTCAAGATATATAGTGATTGCTTGGAAGATGCTGTAATGCTTTGGAATCTGGCCAGCTGTTTGATCCTTGGCAGGATATGTCCTATATAGCATAGGCTACTGAAACAGTGATTTAATGATGAACATCTCCCCAATCTACATCTTGGATCTGAGTCCACTGTGCCTAATATGTTCTGTTAGGGAAGCAAAGTATATCTGTCAGGAGTGACTGAAGAATGGTTCTGATTGTGGTGGAGAAGAAGAAAGTCTTGGTATTTTCGCAGCTGACATTTTTTTTTTGCAAAAAAATAAAACATCAGTCTCCTAAGGCATACTCTTTTCCTTCCTTTTTTCTGGACTGGCCACTCTGGAAGAATGTTTGCCTTGGTCCTCCAGGTCTTCTCTACTGGTACTGACTGTGTGAAGCAGTCCTTTCCGAACGAGTTTATTTCACTTGTCTGAAAGTGAGCAAGAAAAAGAACTTATGTACTCAGCATAACGTTCCATGTTTGTTGTCTATCTCACCGTTCATTCTTACAATGATGGGTTCAGAGCCGATCCTCAGCTCCGACTCGGCTGAATACTTAGCTGCAGATCTCAAACTTGGCTCATGGCAAGAAGGTATCCCACAATGCAGTGGTGCAATTCCCCAGATCTTGTTTGCTGCCAATACTGAGCAATATGTACACTATATACATATCTACACACACATACATATAAACAATGTGCAAGTCCATACCAAAAAATACTGGAAGGAGAAACAAGCTGAGACAAACAGCCCCTGAGGTAGTGGAAATCCACCAGGTCCACAAGAAGTCTTTAGCAGGGGGAAGGAGGGAGGGTTCATAAGAATGAATGGCCAGATGGACAACAAACATGGAATGTTATGGTGAGTACATAACTTCTTTATGTTATGCTGTCCTATCTCGCCTTCATTCTTACAATGATGGGACAGCGTCCCTTGCTCCTTTATCCTGGGTGGCTCATGAGAGTATACCTTTAAGCACCGTGGAACCAAAGGATGCCCTGTCCCTGGAGGCCAAATCCACTTTGTAATGAGTAATAAAAGTACGTGGAGTAGACCATGTAGCTGCTGCACAAATATTATCAAAAGGAATTCCGGCTTGGAAGGCAAATGACGTAGCCAATGCTCTAGTGGAATGAGCCTTTACTTTGAAAGGTACATCCTTGTTATTAGATTTGTAGATAAAAGTAATACAATTTGAAAGCCAATCAGAAAGAGTGTTTTTTGAGACTGAGGATCCTTTTTTTTGCATCAGAAAAGGATACAAATAATTGGTCAGATTTTCTGAAGTCTTTGGTTCTATGCAAATAGAATCTGAGTTGCCTGTGCACATCCAGTTGGTGTAATTTGTACTCTGCCTTGTTGGTATGCTGAGGAAAAAATACTGGGAGTTCTATGGATTGGTTTATGTTGTTTGGAGAAGCAACTTTTGGTAAAAAGGGAGGGTTAGTACGTAAGAATACTCTATACTTATGAAAAATCAAATATGGTGGTTTAAAAGAAAGAGCTTGCAGTTCTGACACCCTTCTAGCGGACGTAATAGCCACTAGAAATAAGGACTTCCATGAAAGGAACTTAAGGTCTGAAGACAAGAATGCTCAAAGGGAGGTAAAGTGAGCTGGGACAAAACAAAATTCAGATCCCAAGGAGAAAGGGGTTCCTTAAAGGGAGGTCTTAGCAAGGAAGTATCTTTTAAGAAGGCTCTACACAACCTGTGTGACATTAAGTTTGAAGAAGTATCACCAAAATGAAAATTTGAAATTGCAGCAAGTTGAACTTTGATGGTAACTGCAGCTGAGCCTTGTTGGAACAGTTCCACCAGAAATTCCAAAATGGAGTGAACAGGTGCAGAGAAAAAAATCAATGTTCTTATCTTGAGCCCACAGGGAAAACCTCTTCTATTTACTAGAAAAATAAGTTATGTACCTACCATAACGTTCCATGTTAGTTGTCTTCATCTCACCTTCTTTCTTGCTGGTTGGGATCGGAGCTGATCCTTGGCTCTGACTTGGCCATCTTCTATAGCTCGAGAGCTGTTTACTGGCTTGAGACTACCCCTTATTCCATGATGCCTAGCGATAGCTACCCAGATCTCGTTTGAAATAGCTAACCCCAGACATAGCCAGAGAATAAACCTGTCCAAACAAATAGGTTGAGTATACCTGTTATACTCTCTAAACCAGTAGAGGAAACAGACCAGAGAACACTCAGCCAGCGAAACCAGCACTTCTCTCGGTCCAATAGGACAGGGGGACGGAGGGTGGGATGCAAGAAAGAAGGCGAGATGAAGACAACTAACATGGAACGTTATGGTAGGTACATAACTTCTTTATGTTAAGTTGTCTATCTCTCCTTCGTTCTTGCTGGTTGGGACAGCGTCCCTAGCACCTACAATCCTGGGTGGCTCATTGGAACAAACTCTTCAAAATGGTGGAACCAAAGTCAGCGCTGCTCCTGGAGACCATATCAAGCTTGCAATGAGAAATAAAGGTATGAGGATTTGCCCACGTAGCAGCTGCACAAAAAGAATCCATGGGCAACCTAGATTGGAAGGCTACAGAGGTGGCCAAGGCCCTAGTAGAATGACCTTTCGGTTTGATAGGCAACTCTTTGTTCCTTAATTGATAGATGAAAGTAATAGTGTGAGACAACCACCTGGATAAGGTCACCTTGGAAAATGGGAGACCTTGTTTGCCTAGAGCATAGGAAAGGAATAGTTGGTCCGACTTCCTTATTTCCTTAGTCCTATGTAGGTAAAAACACAATTGTCTATAAACGTCCAATTGGTGTAATTTGTACTCTGCCTTGTTGGTGTGGTTAGGGAAAAACACAGGAAGGTCTATAGATTGGTTTAAATTATTTTCTGAGCAGATTTTCAGAAGAAATGAAGGATTAGTCCTCAGAGCAACCCTGTCCTTATGAAAAACCAAATATGGAGGACGAACACATAGTGCCTGAAGTTCAGAGATGCATCTGGCTGAAGTAATAGTTACCAGAAAGAGTGTCTTCCAAGATAGAAACTTAATGGAGCAGGACGCTGCTGGTTCAAAAGGCGGCAGAGTTAAGGAAGTTAGTATCAAATTAAGGTCCCAAGGAGGAGGGGGATCTCTCACTGGAGGCCTAAGGAGAGTGATCCCCTCTCAAGAAAGCTTTACAGAGCTTATGAGACATAATGTTTGAATTTGACAACCCAACATGAAAGTTAGAAATGGCTGCTAATTGAACACTGATTGCAGCAGAAGTGGACCGGGAATGAAAAAGTTGTGCTAGGAATTCCAGAATTTCGTGGACTGGGGCTGAAAAGGGATCTACGTTCCTAGCCTCTGCCCAACAAGAAAAACTTTTCCATTTACTAGCATAAGTTTTTCTGGTTGTGGACTTGTGGGAGGAGACAATAATCTCGCGTACAGCTGGGGAAATACTGGGAAGCCCGGCTAATGTTGGAAGTGGAACAACCAAGCTGTGAGCTGGACAGTTTGGAGGGATTGATGCAACCCACCTGACTGATGAATCAGTAGGTCTGGAATCGAGTCCAGAGTTGATCGAGAAGGTAATGATGCAGGAACAGGAATCATATCTGTCGAGGCCAGTAGGGGGCAATGAGGATCATTTTGCAACCCAACAATATTGCTTTCTGTATGAGTTTTGGAAACGGAGGAAAGGCATAAAGAAGTCCCTGGGGCCAATCGTGGACTAGAGCATCTCTGGGTGAGTGACCTGGAAGCAGAAGAAGGGAGAAGTAGTTGCTGCATTTGCTGTTGAAGGGGGGTGGCAAAAAGATCGCAGCAATCTGTCCCAATTTGCGGAAGATAAGATCCGCAACTTCCTGATTCAGAAACCACTCGTGAGGCATGAGGATAGCTCTGCTGAGCCTGTCCGCTATGACGTTGGACCTCCCAGGGATGTGTGTCACAATCAGAAAACGTTGGGAGGAAATAGCCCACTGCCACAGTCTGAGTGCTTCTCGACACAGGGGGTAGGACCTGGTTCTGCCCTGCTTGTTGATGTACCACACCACTGACATGTTGTCTGTTTGAATTGCAATGGTCCCAGAAGGAAGAGAGTCCTGAAGGGCTTGCAATGCTAGGAGCACGGCTCACATTTCTAGGACGTTTATGTGCAGATGATACTCATGAGGCTGCCAAGTGCCTTGGACTGTCCTGCCCTGATAATGCCCCCCTCCCCACCCTATCAGGGAGGCATCTGTGGTCACTGTGACTACCGGAGGGGGCTGAATGAAGGGTCTGCCCTGAGTCACTAGTGGGGAGACCATCCACCAGGAAAGGTGCCTTTTGCATGCTTCTGTAATCATGATCATGTGAGACATGGGCAGCTGTTGGAAAGACCACTGTGTGAACAGAAGCCACTGAAGGATCCTCATGTGAAAGCGGGCCAGTGGGATTAGAAGAATGGCTGCTGCCATGGAACCCAGAGTTTGAAGGATGAACCTGACTTGGATTCTTCTGCTCTGCATTAGAATTTGTACTTGCTGACAAATTGTAGACACCCTTTCTAGCGGTAGCCTTGCGGACATGTTTCTTGTGTCTAAGTCTGTTCCTATGTAGGTGATAGATTGACAGGGCAACAAGGCAGATTTTTCAAAGTTTATTGTAATGCCTAGCTGGGAGCAGATTGTGATTGTGTAGTCCCTGGCTTGTAGAAGTTGATGCCTGGTAGTAGCAGTGAGGAGCCAGTCGTCTAGCTATGGAAACACCTGGAATCCTCGACGTCTCAGGTGAGCCATGACCACTGCCATACATTTGGTGAACACCCTGGGGGCTGTGGTGAGACCAAAGGGCAGAGCTCTGAACTGGTAATGACTGGCTCCCAGCCGGAAGCGAAGAAATCTCCTGGAGCGCCTGTTCATCTTGATGTTGTAGTACGCGTCCTGAAGATCTATCGAGCACATCCAATTGTCCTGACCCAGAAAGGGTAGATAGGACTGTAGCGTGACCATCTGAAACTTCATTCTTTGTACAGACCTGTTTAGTCTGCTGAGATCCAGAATCAGTCTCCAGTCCCGTCTTTTTTGGTACCAAAAAGAGCCTTGAGTAAGTTCCGGATCCGTGTTGGTCTGCCGGGACTTCCTGGATGACTCTTTTTTCTAGCAGTTTTGAAACTTCTATTACTGCTTGGTCCTTCAGATTGGGTGGAACATCTGGAAGGGATTTCCTTGACGGTAAGGGGGGGTTGACAGAAGGGAATTTTGTAACCTCCGGATATAATGAACCGTACCCATCTGTCTTGTGTTAAATTTTGCCAGGCTTTTGGGTACAATGAAAATCTTCCCCCGACTGCCTCCAGAGGTGAGCAGCCGGGCAACCCTTCAGGGATGCTGAAAGGGCTTATCAGAGAAAGATTCTCTGTTGCCCTGGTTCTGCGGACCCCCTCTGCCACGAGGGCAGCGTATGTTGTTATTGTTTCCCCCTCTGCCCCTGGAGGAAAAATCGCTGTGTGTGTCAGGCAAGGCTCCCTGGGATTTTCGGAACCACATTTTGCCACTCTTCTGACCTTTGGGGTATGGACTAGAAGGAGTGGAAAAACAGATTCCCACGGCAGAGAGTCTTGCCTTCTTGCTCACACCTAGTCAAAGTGTCTTTCACCTGGGGTCCAAAGAGAAAAGAACCATCAAAGGGGGTGTTGGTGAATGATGCTCAAAAAGGTTCCGCAAAATTACACAGCCGCATCCATGCATGCCTCCTAAGGGCCACAACCGCACCTGCGGCTCTACTCGCACCATCAGCTGCATAGGAAATGAGCCTCATGGAGGAGTTAACTACAGAATTAAGTGTCACCAGCTGGGAAGCTACTTTAGCTTGAGCACCCTCAGCTGATGGATCTTGAAGGGTATCTCCGAGGTCTTTAAGGAGATCTCTCTGAAGCCGGGTAAAATGACATAAGTAGTTCAGTGACCTCATAGAAAAGGTTGCTGAAGCGAACATTCACTTCCCATATCTGTCCATCGTCCTAGACTCGTTGTTAGGAGGATGGACAAACGAAGAGGTCTCCGCTAACTCTTTTTTGGTGGCTGCTGCTACCACCATGGCATCAACAGGAACACCTTTGGTAAGGAACTGCTTATCTTGGGGTGCTGTGATGAATTTGCCAGGTCTCCTCGGAGTTGATTCCACTGTATCCGGAGCCGACCAAGCCTTTCGAGCCACCACTGCCATAAGTGGATCAAAAGGTGGAGAAACCCAGGAGGTGGAAGGTCAGGAACCGAATGCATCCAGAAATACAGACTCATCCTCGGTAGGGGCTAGGAGATTCCAGTTCCCCCTCTGCTTAAGCATTTCTAGGATGTCCGAAAAGGAAACGTCTTCAGAGGGGGATCTCGGGGACCCTTCCGAATCATCTAAGTCTGTATCAGAAGTGACAGACTCAGGGGAGTCAATGTGCTTCCTCTTTCACTTCTTCTTACGAGGGAGCTCCTCAAAATGATCAGAGGAGGCCTCGGAAGAAGAGGAAACACCCAGTGGGGTGACCTGGAGCGCCAGTTCCCTAAGCTTGGGGTCTAGAGGAGAAGCAGAGGTTGGCACAGGCACTACAGGGGACGTAGCCCGTGGGACCGATAGTGGAGCTGACTCACTGGCCAGCACACTCCTCATGACATTGAAGGCGTCCCTGCTATGATGCAGAGAAAGCTCCGGTTCCGAGGAAATCAGAATCTTTCTCCGCACTGAGGGAGATGGCTTCGAGGCTGATGTAGGAGCCGAGCTCACCTGTGCCGAAGCTCCGAGAGAGAGAACGGGGTCGGACAAGGGTCCGATGCCACTCGCCCCCTCGGAGCCGACGAGGGAACCCCGGCACCCAGATCCCTTCATGGACGGCACCACCAAGAGGATCGGAGCTGATGTCGGTACCGAAGGAGATAGAGTTATCGGAGCCGACAGTTCCACTACTAAACCCCCAACGAACTCCGGCTCCGAACTCATTGGAGTCGGAGGAGGAACATCGAGAGAAGTGGACGGAGCCAACACATGTTGAGGAGGGCTGGACAACATCTTGGCAAGTGCCTGCGACTTTAGCAACATACTGACCACTCTCTCCACATCGTGATCTGACAGCCTAGAGGATCGAGAGGAGTGAGAGAATCGGTGACTGCACTCGCTCTGAAGCAAAGGAGACCGAGGGGCCAAATGTACCGATTCCAGTGAAGGTGACCTCAGCCTCTTGTGGCTCCGCAAAGGCTGCAAAGTCTCTGATGGAGCCAACAGGGAGATAGTCTTATCGGTGCCAGCCGAAACCAAAGTAGAAGGTAGAGTGTGAACCGAGGACGTTTCCGAACTTGGAGCCGACGGCTTGGTAGATTTAGGGGAATTCACAAGCTGAGAGCTCTGGGCCGGTGAATCCTGGGGTTTTAAAAGACCCCTAAGAATAAGCTTATTTTTACGCTCCTGCAGGACTCTTGGACTAAAGGCATGGCAGACAGAACAAGAGTCCCGCAGGTGCGCAGCGCCTAAACAATAGACGCAAGAAGTGTGCCCATCTGTCAGAGACATCTTCTGACAGCATGAGTCACACTTCTTGAATCCAGACACTTTGGATTCCTTTGACATCCTAAAAGAAGGAGACAACAAATACAACAACAGCTACCAAAGCAAAATATAGTCTACACAAAAAACACACTGTACAACAAAACTATAGCTAAAAGTTTTTTTTTCTTTTCTTTTTTCTTTGTTTTAAATAGGAAAGCGTCTAACTTAAACGGCTAGCCTATGAAGAAGGGTAAAAGGAAAGCCTCTAACCTAAATGGCTAACTTGACAAGAAGAGGATGGGGGGGGGGGAGAACTCTCTAATTTAAACGAGTTCTACAAGGAAAAGAAGGGATACTGCAACTAAACAATAGCTATCACAAAAAAAAAAAAAAACAAGACTAATTGTTAACAATAAACTCTGAAAATATAGAATTCTAAAGTAATAAAGTTATACAAAAAACTTTATACGGGCCTGAGCCAGAAAAACGACACCTCATAGCTGAAGCGGCAAATGAGATCTGGGTAGCTATCGCTAGGCATCATGGGATAAGGGGTAGCCTCGAGCCAGTAAACAGCTCTCGAGCTATAGAAGATGGTCGAGTCGGAGCCGAGGATCGGCTCCAATCCCAACCAGCAAGAACGAAGGCGAGATAGACATCTTAACATTAAAGCTTTCTAGTAGAAGCTTTATGGGAGGACATTAAAATATGTTTAACAGTGGGAGTGAAATTGTGAAGCCTGACTAAATTGGGAAGTGGAACAGCCAAGCTGTCAATTTTAGGGTGTGGAGAGAAGGATGAAGCTCTCCCGACATATGAGTCAGCAGATCTGGTACTGGGTCCAGGATCCAGGGCTTCTCCTGAAGGTGGCCCCACAGGAAGGGGAACCAAACTTGTTGAGGCACATAAAAATTTCAAGACCTACTTCTAAACAAACATTTTTGAAAGATAACAGGTTAAAAGTATGTATTCCATATACAAGAGATGTCGGTATGTATACTGACATTATTAATAAGCACTGGGAGGTATTAATGACTGAACCTAATATCTCTAGCCTAGTAGGTTTGAAGCCCCAGTTTACATATAGGAATAAAAAGAATTTACAGAGAAGACTTTGTGGAGTTAAAGAAGTTGCAGGTGAAAAATTCATGCCTGGTACTAAACCCTGTGGTAAATGTGGACAATGCAGTTTTATAGATACATCTTTGTCATTTAAGCATCCAGATACAGGAAAGTTCTATGACATTAGAGTCAATGTTACATGTGCAAGTTCACATGTTGTCTATCTTGCCCACTGTATCATTTGTCAAAATTTTTATGTGGGCAAAACAGATCGCACTCTAAGAGAGAGAATAAGGGAACATGCTTATCATATTAAGAAAGGATCCAAGATTAATGCACCAGCTAAGCATGTTAAAAGTATGGGTGAATTTCATAAATTTCAATTTAAGGTGCTATCCAAGTCCTTTGAGAGTAATAGAGGGGGGGATATTGGACTTAGGACTGAAGAAATAGAAGCAAGATGGATAGTGATGCTGAGATCTAATATAGGACATGGTCTCAATGAATGCATACCTATGAAACCCATACTTTACACCAGAGGTCTGAAAAGATGATTTTATATATACATTTTTTACATATTTATATTTACTTTTTTATATATATCATTATGAAGTAGATATAATTAAATACTTTATATCTATTATTTTTTATTTTTTAATATGAATGTATTTATTTGTATATATTTTTTAAGATAGCTTTGCACCTTTAATATAATTGATATGTGAACATGTGACTTGTTTCTTATATATAAAGGTGTGTTCTTTAGTTGATTAATATGCACCTGAAGAAGCTATGTGAAAGCGCTTGTGTTTGTGAATAAAGGCAATATTGCGAAGTATCTATTTTCATAATTTTATGTTCTGTTTTGGATTTTGGAGCCTTATCCCAGCATTTTTCTTGCTTTCAAGTTATTCTTATTCAGTGTTGGGACATTTAGTGTTTTTGGGCATTTTTGACTTTTATTTGTTTTACACTAACAAGATTAAGAAAGGAAGTTTTTATAATATGATGATTATAGGTGTAACCATTTTAAATTGATTCATGATAGTGATTGGTTTATTAATGATTAATTAATGTGAATTACTTTTTTATATAAAAACAGAGCTACGTGGAGTGATTTTTGTCTGATGAAGGCTGGGCATTTGCTTAGCTGAAAGCGCTTACCTTGAATAAAACAGTCCGTGCCGTTTTTATCCAGCTTGGTTCTGCTTTCCAGTTTTGTTTTTGGTTTAAACAGTTTGAGTGTATATTACTTTACTGTAATGCCCAAATGATTGCAGATGTCCAAAGTTAGATCCCTGGCTTGTAGGAGTAGATGCTTGGTGGTGGCAGACAGGAGCCAGCCATCATGATAGGGAAACACACGGAATCCTAGACGCCTCAGGTGAGCTGTGACTACTGCCATACATTTGGTGAACACTCTGGGGGCTGTATTGAGGCCAAAGGGCAGAGCTCTGAACTGATAATGGCTGGCTCCCGGCCAAAATCGTAAGTACCTTCTTGATGTCCTGTCCATTTTTATGTGGTAGTAAGCATCTTGAAGGTCTATTGAGCACATCCAATTGTCTTTCTCTAAAAAGGGGAGTATAGACTGCAGTGTCACCATTCGGAACTTTGACTTCTTGACAGATTCGTTTAACTTGCTTAGGTCTAATATGGGCCTCCAGTCCCCTGTTCTTTTTGATACTAAAAATAATCTTGAGTAAGTTCTGAATCCTATTTGATCTGTGGGGACTTCTTGGATGACTCTTTTTAAGAACAACTTTTGAACCTCTATAGTTGCTTGTTCCTTTAGATTGGGTGGAACATCCGGGAGAGTTTTGGTCTTTGGGACAGGTAAGCAAAAGGGAATGGTGTATCCTCTGGATATTATATTTAGTATCCATTTGTTGTTTGTGATATTTCGCCAGGCTTCTGGGTACATCGATAAACGTCCCCCGACTGCCTCCAGAGTTGAGCAGTTGGGCCTCCTTTCAGAAGCACTGATAAGGGTGTCCTCGAAAAGAATCATGGTCACCCTCGTTTTGCGGACCCACTCTGCCTCTGGGGCGGCGTCTGCCATTATTACCTCCCCCTCTGCCCCTGGGGAAGGTATCACCCCATGTGTCCTGGAAAAGTCTCTGGGATCTTTTGAACCACATCTTCCCACCCTTCTGACCTTTGGGATAAGGTCTTGAAGGTACGGAAAAATGTACTCCAATGACAGAGAGAGTTTTTCCTTCCTGTTCGCATCAGGTTAGAGTGTCTTTTACTTTAGGTCCAAAGAGTGAGGAACCATCAAAGGGGGTGTTAGTGAAGGTAGACTTGAAGGGCTCTGAAAATTACACAAGCGCATCCAGGAGTGTAGAAAACAAGTCACAAACCCAGAAATACACAAAATGAGGTAGATGATCAACCAGCACCACGGGTACGTGTAAATCCACTCAAAATTTACTGTTAAGCACAAGCTTTCGTCAAAAAGTATATGACTTCTTCAAAACAATGAATACAAATAGTACAAAAAAAATCACTCAATTTAAATACCCTCCCCCAGCAGAAGTTATTACATCACATCCTACCAATTAATTATTTAAAAGAGATACACTTATAAAAATTTAAAACCCATTGTGCTTCGCATAAAGTAAACAACACAAATCAACTATACTTATAAAATACAACTATTGCATGAAAAATGTAATTCTTCCATAAAATACGATTTAAGTTTCAACAGGGACATAATGCTAATCCTTTCATTTAGACCAGGACTAACACTGGCATTCAACTTAATCTGCTACTTTAGTTTTAAAAATTCCAAATATTCTTCTACTGCCCCCCCCGGACCCTAAATCAGCACGATCTATTGCACAGAATTTAAATTTATGTGTGGAAAACATCTGAAAATGGTTAAATAAAGCATTTTTATCATTATTCTGTTTGGTGTCATATAAATGTTCATATAACCTTTGTTTTAGGGCCCTTTTTGTTTTTTCCCACATAAAATCCATCGCAGGAATCACATTTAGCAATGTATACCACACCTTTTGAATAACAACAATACTTCTTTTTGGGGTAAATGACTCCAAAATTCTTAATATGAACATTGTCACTTTCCAATATGTGGGGACATTGGGTACACCTACCACATCTAAAACACCACCTATCTTTATGTACCTTCCTAGTTGTTTCCAACAAATTCTTAAAACATGCATCCTTCTTCTATACTATAACTGGTTTGTCACCCAAAGTTCTATTAACCTCTTTGTCTAAGGAAAATACCATCCAAAATTTATTTATGATGTTTCTAATATCATAAAAATTAAGCATATAGGGAATGACAAGGGCCCTTGAAAATTTGCCCTGTCTATCCCTACTTGGACTAACTGATGTCTCTATCACATTAAACAGGAGCTTGGCAAATGTACCTGCTTGCCTCTTAGCTTTGATCTCATTTTCTATTTGATTAACAAATTCCAAAGGGTAACCTCTTCTTGTGAGCATCTGACTTAAAATCTTACACTCTCTTAGAAAGTCATCCTCCACAGAGGTCATTCTGGCAATCCTGACATAGTGCCCCTTGACCATTGCCCTTTTTTGGTGCACAGCATGCCAACTTTGAAAGTGCAATAGTGTGTTTGAATAAGTAAGTTTTCTATACAGTTTTGATAGAAAAGTCTTACTCTTATACTCTTTTATAATGGTCACATCTGGAAAGTCAAGCTTGTTATCATCTTTGCTGATTGTAAATTTAAAAAAATCTGTGGTAGTGTTAATATAGGTTACAAACTCATTCAAACTTTCAACACCACTTTTCCACAAAAGGACTATATCGTCAAGGTAGCGGCCATATAGAGCCCACGACTCTCTAAATTTTGAGTTCATAATATATTGGTCCTCCCAATAGGTCAGTACTATGTTTGCAAATGCTGGTGCACAGCATGCTCCCATGGCCACCCCGTGTCTTTGCCTGAAAATGTGCCCTTCAAAAGACAAAAAATTATTTTCTAGAACAAGTTCCATAAAAGTTCTTAGGGTTAAAATTGTGTTGTGCCCCATTTCCGTGCTGAGACACAAGTAGTCATAGAACCATTCCAACCCTTCTGTGTGTGGTATCACTGAAAAAAGGTCCTTGATATCCATGGTGACCATAATCAAACTATCCTGGTATATTTCAGGTCTGATTTTACTTAAAAAATCCCATCAATCTTTAAAGACCCATTTCCTTTGATCCAGGATACCTTTTACTTTACTGTCAATGTATCTAGCTAAGCAGAAAGTTTTTGATGCCTTTGCATCCACAATTGGGTGAAGGTAGGTAGGTTACCAATAGATTTATGGGTCTTTGGAATGCCAAAAATGGTTGGCGGCCTAGGGCATTTCAAGTCCAAAAAATCATGGGTATCCAAACATATTTGCCCATTAAGCAAAAGTTCATCCACTGTAAGGTCAATTTTTACCCCAAAAAGAAGTATTATTGTTATTTAAAAGGGGTGGTATACATTGCTAAATGTGATTCCTGCAAAGGATTTTACATGGGAAAAACAAAAAGGGCCCTAAAACAAAGGGTATATGAACATTTATATGACATAAAACAGAATAATGATAAAATGCTTTATTTAACCATGTTCAGATGTTTCCCACATGTAAATTTAAGTTCTGTGCAATAGATCATGTTGATTTAGGGTCCCAGTGGGCCAGTAGAAGAATATTTGGAATTTTTAGAACAAAAGTGGCAGATTAAGTTGAATGCCAATGTTAGTCCCGGTCTAAATGAAAGGATTAGCATTATGTCCCTGTTGAAACTTAAATTGTTGTATTTTATGGAAGAACTACATTTATCATGCAATAGTTGTATTTTATGTTATAAGTATAGTTGATGTGTTGTTTACTTTATGTGAAGCACAATGGGCTTTAATTTTTTATAAGTGTATCTCTTTTTAAATAATTAATTTATTAGGATGTGATGTAATAACTGCTGCTGGGGGAGGGTATTTAAATTGAGTGATTTTTTTGTACTATTTGTATTCATTGTTCTGAAGAAGTCACATACTTTTTGACGAAAGCTTGTGCTTAACAATAAATTTCGAGTGGATTTACACGTACCCGTGGTGCTGGTTGATCATCCAGGAGTATCTCCTAAGGGAAACTCCGGAACCTGCAGCCTTGCTCGCTCCATCTGCTGAGTAAGATATGAGCCTCATGGAGTAGTTGACAATTGAATTTAAGGTGGACAGCTGGGAGGAGACCTTCTCATTCATCCCCGCAGCTACTGAACCTTGTAGAGTATCTCCTAGCTCTTTCAGGAGATCTCTTTGTAGACTTGTAAAATGGGATAAGTAATTCAGTGATCGCAGAGAAAAAGTCGCTGAAGAAAAGATACACTTCCCGTATCTGTCCATCATTCTCGAATCTTTGTTCGGAGGATGAAGAGATGAGGAGTTTCTGCAAGTTCCTTTTTGGTGGCTGCTGCCACTACCATAGCATCTACAGGTACTCCCTTTGTTAAGAATTCTTTGCCCAGAGGAGCTGACAGAAATTTGTTTGGTCCTAAGAGGGACCGGTTCCAAAGCGTCAGGAGACTCACACGCCTTTCGACTAACCAGGTCCATTAGTTCATCTAAAGGTGGAGACACCCAGGAGGCTGAAGGTTGAGACCCGAAAGCCTTCAGGTACACTGACTCCTCATCAGAAGGTGTAGTGGTCTGCCACCCGCCTCTTTGCTTAAGAATATCTAGAATATCTGTGAATGAGATATTGCAGGAGCACGACTTTGGGGACCCTTCCGACTCATCGATGTCAGTGTCTGAAGTAATGGACTCATCTGGGGAGTCAACATGCTTCCTCTTGCAGGTTCTCTTCCGAGGTGGCTCCTCAGAAGGATATTCTGGGGAGGCCTTGGATGAGAGGGGTTCACCTAAAGGGGGATCCTGAGGCTCTGGGTCTCTGCTATCTTGAGGAATGGGTGGTGCTGAGACAGTAGCTGGTGCCTTGGGGGGACGAGTACTGGTAACCCTCTGAGGTGCTGAATTGGAAGACAACACACTCCTCATCAGCTCAAAGGCAGATCCCGCTGGCTCTGAAGACTCCCCCGGCTCCAAGGAGACAGAGGAAGGCAATGGAGCCAACGAGATCAGACCTGAGGCTGATGTAGGAGATGAGCTACCCCGAGCCGACACTCCAAGGGGTAAGCTCAGCACCAAAGAAGATCGGGGCTGAGAATCCCCCTCGGGGCCGACCAGGGAATCCCGGCTCCCAGACTCACTGGATGGCGCCGAGAGAGTCAGAGCATATGTCAGCTCTGTGGAGACCAAAGGGAGTTCCAGAACCGACAATTCCACAGAAAGTGGCACCGAGCACTCCGGCTCCAAAGGACCAGCTTGGCTCAGAGGAGGGACAGTAGACTCGGAAACCAAATGGGTGGGAGCCAAGAACAATTTAGTCAGCACCAGCGACTTGAGGCGTCTATGCATCACCCGTTCCACGTCCTCATCAGATAAGCTTCTTGTAGACCTGGAAGATAATGAAGGAGATCACAACCTATGGAGGATTGGCAATCTCAAGGTCGAAGAAACCGGCGAAATTTCAATGGACCGGCTCCGAGTGGAGGTATCTTGCGGATCCGAATGCTTTGGAGCTGAAGAACTAGGCCTGTCAACCATAAAAACTTCCGACGACTCCACGGACTGTGGAGCCGAGGAAGTAGTGGCCTTAGAAATTTTAGGGAGTTTGACTGGTGGCTCCGAATGGGGCGATGCAGCTGGAGATTGTCTCTTGTGTGATTTTTTCCTTTTTAGAAGGAGATGAAGAAGAAGAGGAAGAGCTATGAATGGCCTCTTCAAAGGAAGGCTTTTAAACCCCTTTAACAATCAACTTCTTTCCTGAAGAACTCTGGCACTAAATGAATGACAGAAGGTGCAGTCCTCTTGGAGATGGATAGCACCAAGACATTAGACACAAACAACATGCCCATCAGTGATGGACATCTTTTGCGAGCATTTCTGACATTTTTTGAAACCTGAAGGCTTGTGTTTTCTTTCCTTCTGTTCTTTAGACATTTTGACACAAACAAAAGAACCCTAGAGGCTATATCAAACACAACAAATAATATTTAAGGACTAATATACTACTAAAGACAATACAAAGGAGGAACCACTAGGGAAAGAAAATTAGAACCTCTAACTCAGATGGTTCTGATTTTCAAACACAAACTATCAAACAGTACAAGCCCTCTAACTAAAGCAGGCATATTGCTCTCTAATTTAAACGAGCTATGAAAGCACAAAACCTACAACAAACAACCACTACAGGGATACCTAAGACCTATAAAGCAACGGCAAAAGTTGTGACTGAAGGGAAAAAAAACGATATTAAAGTAAAAACAGCAAAGCGATGCCAACGAATACAATCTATTAATAACAGAACTATATATAAGCAAAATTATTCAGTTTTGACAAGAAATATAGAAAAAAGTTTCACAACTTAGCCACGACCAAGATGAGCACATCCAACCTCGTAAAGCGGCAAACGAGATCTGGGGAATTGCACCATTGTGTTGTGGGATACCTTCTTGCCACAAGCCAAGTTTGAGATCTTCAGCTAAGTATTCGGCTGAGTCAGACCCGAGGATTGGCTCCGAACCCATCATTGTAACAATGAAGGCGAGATAGCACAACATAACATCTGAAGTTATTGGAAGCTGAACAGTCACTGTCTTAAGTGTTTCACACCCAAACCCGTAGCACACACACATCATGCGGGTCCTGGGGTGGAATTTTATGACTGCATTACTTACATTTTTTTGTACCTCTGCTTATGATCATTATACATGAGTAGGTCTTATCACAAAAGTGTACCACTAGCACTATAACAGTGATAAAAACAACAACTGACCAAAAGGTGCCATCCAGAACAAGAACAATTAACAATTATTCCCTTATGAAAAAGTCACTAAGGTAAAAAGACAAATTATATATATATTTGCAACAAAGGACAGAAAGGGAATAAGAGAGGGAAGAATATGGATGAAAACAGATAAGAAAATCAGCAATAACAATCAGAAAGAAGCATTAGGCTTTTAGAATGTTCTGTAGACAAAAAGAGAAGAAAAAAATCAACTTATTTATTTATTTACTTATTTTATTTTACATTTGTTTACCGTGGAGGTATGACTGGACAGAGTTGTCAGTTTTCAGCAGAGGCCCGGGGGAGAAAAGGTGCACAACGACTGCTAACATACTAACATAAGGTATTTATATAAGCATTGTGGTTTAGACATACAGTTATAAAATAGAGAAGATAATAACCTATGATTGTATAAGATATTTACATAAACATAGTGGTTTAGACATACAATTAAAAATATAGCAGGTAGTAACATATGATTGTTGTTCATATAGTATGTTAAGTAGATCTTGAAGATGTAGTGAAGACAAGACAAGAAAGGAAAAAATAAAAAATACTAGCCAGTTTGTCAAAGGAGGAGAATATAGACAAGCTCATATGAGATTCATTAACATTTTAAAGGGAAAGGTTTTTAACATAGTCTAGGGGAGAGTTAGTGGGTATAGATGGGACAGTGGTGAGTAGGTGGTGGTGAGCTGGTAAGTAATGTGTGATAAGATATAGTGGATCTATGGGAGTTTTAAAAAGGAAGTTGGATAATGGGTAGGAATGGGTAGGGGAATGGTGCTAGAATATGTCTAAAATGTCATCTTAAAAAAATGCTGAATTATACCCTCACTCACTCAAGCTCACTAAAAGTGACATTGAAGTTGCAATGGTGACAATGAGATCTAGACCAAATATACAGTGTGTCAAAGAACATGGTGGAATTGTGTGCACTTAACTATTGTCAGCACTTATGCTTCTGTATTACTGTATGTAGTCAGTTATGCCAGATGATTTACACTATAGTACTGGTAAGACCTTTTATAACCAGCACATTATCATCATCTCTAAGGCTATGGATAAAATGATACAACACCTACCTGTTTGTGATGTGATGAGCTTCTTCTCAACCTTTCTTTCCTGGGCTTTTCCTTCTCTTCATCTGTGCTGTCATTATTCTGAAACACAAAAAATCACATGTCCCTACACTATTGCTAAAAGTAATGAGACTACAGCACTGGTGATGCTTACGGATCTAGATAAGCTGCTATACCATCTACCTGCTTGTGATACGATGTGCTTTTTCCAAACATTTCTTTCCTGGGTCTTCCCTCCACTTCATCTGTAACATCATCATCCTGATTACAAAAAAAAAAAAAAAAAAAAAAAAAAAAAAAACAGGATCAGTTTATTTATGTTCACACCCCTATGGAGAATTACCATCAACTACACAAATCACCCAGCTGGATGTTCCGCTGCTTCTGCCCATATATTTCTGCTTTTACAAATGTCTGTTACACAAATGAAAAGAAGGGTAAATGGCTGCTTAAAAAGGTCAGAATTTCACAAATAGTTAAGCAAATGGATGAGCTGTGGCACTCTGTACTGTTTTAGGTTACTAATACTACTAACTAACTACTACTCTGGAATAGAATTCCAATTCATGTTAGGCAGAGCACCTCACTGACTCTCTTCAAGAAGAATCTTGATGAGTGGATGGGGGATCGTAGGTTTGTCCCAGGGATTACTTCCGTGTCACTATTAGACAGAGGCACAGTAAATTAGAAGTTATGTACCTACCATAACGTTCCATGTTAGTTGTCTTCTTCTCGCCTTCTTTCTTGCTGGATGGGTTCAGAGCCGATCCTCGGCTCCGACTCGGCCACTCTAAAAGCTCGAGAGCTAGTTCCACCGGCTCGAGGCTCCCCTATATCCCCACAATGCTAGGCGGTAACTCATCAGATCTCGTTTGAAAGCTAAGCCCAGCAAGGAAATTCCATAAAAGGAACAAAACAAACTCCTCTAGGTCTGTCCAGGCTAGGGGGAAGGAGGGTGGGACGCAAGAAAGAAGGCCAGAAGAAGACAACTAACATGGAACGTTATGGTAGGTACATAACTTCTAAATGTTAAGTTGTCCATCTCGCCTTCATTCTTGCTGGATGGGACCGCGTCCCTAGCACCTTGTCCCGGGTGGCCTATCGGGACAGACTCTTGAGTACAGTGGAACCAAAGTTGGCTCGGTCCCTAGAGGCCAAGTCCAACTTATAATGAGAAATGAAGGTATGGGGAGAAGCCCAAGTAGCTGCAGAACAAATCGAATCAATAGGCAGCCTATCTTGGAAAGCTATAGATGTGGCTAAAGCTCTAGTTGAATGAGCCCTGGGTTTGGATGGCAACTGTTGATGTCTGATCTCATACACAAGGGTAATAAACGAAGTAAGCCATCTAGAGAGATACTTTAGAAACTGGAAGGCCCATTCTACCTTCTGCATAAGAAACAAACAGTTGATCAGACTTCCTGAATTGTTTGGTCCTGTCTAAATAGTACCTAAGTTGGCGATGAACGTCTAAGCAATGTAATTTTTGTTCTGACCTGTTCGAATAATTAGGGAAGAACACAGGAAGATCAATGGTTTGATTCAAATTTGCCAGTGAAGCTACCTTAGGCAAAAAGAACGGGTTAGTACGTAAGGACACCCTATCCTTATGAAACAAAAGATAAGGGGGTCGACTACACAGAGCATGGAGTTCAGAGACTCTTCTAGCTGAAGTGATAGCTACTAAAAAGAGTGTTTTCCAAGATAGTAACTTCATTGAACATGAAGCCGCAGGTTCAAAGGGGGAAAGAATTAAGGACGCTAGAGCCAAGTTGAGATCCCATTGAGGAGGAGGATCCCTGATAGGTGGTTTGAGGAGAAAAACTCTCTTTAAAAAGGCTTTGCAGAGTTTGTGAGACATAATGGAGGACTCTGAGACTCCAACATGAAAGTTCGATATTGCTGCCAATTGAACTTTGATGGTAGACGGAGACGAACCTGAGTGGAAAAGTTCGGCTAGAAAGTCTAAAACTGATTGAATGGAAACAGTGAAAGGATCTATATTCTTTGACTGCGCCCAACAGGAAAAACGTTTCCGCTTACTATGATAAATCTTCCGAGTGGAAGATTTATGAGAGGCTATCAAAATATCTCGAACTGAGTGAGATATTAGAGGAAGCCTGGCTAGAGTTGGAATTGGAGGAACCATGCTGTGAGGTTCAGAGAAGGGAGGGAGTGGTGCAACTGACCCGACTGATGGGTCAAGAGGTCTGGAACTGGGTCCAGATGCCAAGGTTGCTCCAACAGATAACAGTGGAGAAATGGGAACCAAACCTGTCGAGGCCAGTAAGGGGCAATGAGGATCATGGAAGCTTTCTGAGCGATGGCTTTCTGTATTAGCTGAGATATCAGTGGGAAGGGAGGAAAAGCATACAGAAGTCCCCGGGGCCAATCGTGTACTAGAGCGTCTCTGCTGGGGTGGCCTGGTTGGGGAAAGAGGGTGAAAAAATCGTCGCACTTGCTGTTTTGGGGAGTAGCGAAAAGGTCGCAGCAAGGCCGGCCCCACTTTCGAAAAACTTTCTCCAACACTGAATTCTTCAGAGACCACTCGTGAGGCATGAGAATAGCTCTGCTCAATTTGTCTGCAATCACATTGGACTTCCTGGGAATGTGCGTTGCTAACAGAAACCGCTGAGAAGAAATCGCCCATTGCCACAGTCTGAGTGCCTCTCGACATAGGGGGTAAGATCTGGTTCTGCCTTGTTTGTTGATGTACCACACTACAGACATATTGTCTGTCTGAATTGCTATAGTTCCCTTGGGAAGAGAGTCTTGTAAGGCTTGCAACGCTAGAAGCACTGCTCTCATCTCTAGGACATTTATGTGCAAGTGGCACTCGAAAGGTTGCCACATGCCTTGGACCGTCCTGCCCTGGTAATGCCCCCCCCCACCCGATCAGGGAGGCGTCCGTTGTCACTGTAGCAACCGGAGGGGAAGGGACGAAAGGTCTCCCTAGGTGGAGCTGGGGAGATGTGATCCACCAAGAGAGATGATTCTTGCACAATTGTGTTATCCGAATAGGATGGGACATTGGAAGTCGTTGGAAAGACCATTGTGTGAAGAGCATCCATTGTAAGATTCTCATATGGAAGTGAGCTAATGGTAGAAGAGGGATGGCTGCCGCCATAATCCCTAAGACCTTCAGGATCGATCTGGCTTTGACTTTGTTGCTCTGCAAGACAAGAGAGACCTGTCTGTGTATGTCTGCTATTCTCTGCTCTGTGAGTCTGGCTGACATGTTGACTGTGTCTAGATTTGCGCCTATGAAGGTAATAGCACGACAAGGCGACAAGACAGACTTTTCGTAATTTATTGAAATGCCTAGTGTCTGACATGTGTGAAAAGTGTAGTCTCTGGCAAGAAGCAAAAGATGCTTGGTGGGGGCTGTAAGGAGCCAGTCGTCTAAATACGGAAACACCTGGAATCCTTGTCGTCTCAGATGAGAGGCGACCACTGCCATGCATTTGGTAAACACTCGGGGGGCTGTAGTGAGTCCAAAGGGCAGGGCCCTGAATTGGAAATGACTGGTTCCCAGCCTGAAGTGGAGGAATCTCCTGGAGCGTCGACTCATTCTGATGTGATAGTACGCATCCTGGAGATCTATTGAGCACATCCAGTTGTCCCGCCCCAAAAGGGGTAGAATGGACTGCAGCGTGACCATCCGGAACTTTGTTTTCTTGACAAACTTGTTCAAGTTGCTGAGATCCAAAATGGGTCTCCAGTCCCCTGTTTTCTTTGGAACCAAAACGAATTTGGAGTAGATTCCGGATTCTTGTTGGTCTGCTGGAACTGGTTGAATGGCTCTTTTTGCAAGCAGCTTTGAAATTTCTAGTGCTGCTTGCTTCCTTTAACTGGGTGGAATGTCTGGAAGAGATTATTTGGATTGCTTTGGAATGAAAAAGAATGGGATTCTGTAGCCTTCGGAAATGATAGACTGTACCCACTTGTCTTGAGTTAGGGATAACCAGGCTTCTGGGTACAGAGATAATCTTCCCCCGACTGCCTCCGAAGGTGGACAGTCGGGCAACACCTCAGGGATGTTGAAAGGGCTTGTCGGAAAAGGTTTCTCGACTGCCCTGATTCTGCGGGCCCCCTCTGCCTCTAGGACGGCGTCTACCATTATTGTTCCCCCCTCTGCCTCTAGAGGGGAATTGACTCTGTGTGTCAGGCAAATCTCCCTGAGATTGTTTGCGGAACCACATCTTTCCCCCCTTCTGGCCTTTGGGGTAAGGCCTAGAAGGAGTAGAAAAATGGACTCCGACGGCAGAGAGAGTTTTGCCATCAGTCTCGCACCTAGTCAGGGTTTCCTTCACTTGAGGACCAAAGAGGGATGATCCATCAAAAGGGGAGTTAGTGAAGGACGCCTTGAAAGGGTCCGCAAAGTTACATAGCTGCATCCAGGCGTGCCGACGCAAGGCCACACCTGTACCTGCCGCTCTACTCGCTCCATCCGCCGCATATGAAAGGAGGCGCATGGAGGAGTTAGTTATAGAATTAAGGGTCGCCAGCTGAGAGTTCATCCTATCCTGAAAACCCGCAGCTGTTGGGTCCTTTAACATTTCGCTCGCTTCCTTGAGCAAATCCCTCTGAAGACAAGTGAAATGACACAGGTAATTCAGCGAGCGCATAGTAAAGGTCGCTGACGAGAACATCCGCTTCCCGTACCTGTCCATAGACCTAGACTCCTTGTTAGGAGGATGAACAGGCACCGAAGGATCAGCTAACTCCTTCTTGGTGGCCGCAGCCACCACCATAGCATCAACAGAGACGCCTTTGGTTAAAAATTCTTTGTCCTTGGGGGCAGTGATAAATTTTGATGGTCTCCTGGGGCTGGGTTCCATTGAGTCAGGAGCTGTCCAGGCCTTCTTTGCCACCACTTGCATGAGGGGGTCAAAGGGAGGGGACACCCAGGAGGTGGAAGGGCAAGAGCCAAACGCCTCAAGATACACCGATTCATCCTCTGAAGGGTTGAGGGCTGGCCAATTCCCCCTCTGTTTTAAGATTTCGAGGATGTCTGCAAAGGAGACATCTTCAGAGGGGGAATGAGGGGAACCTTCAGAATCCTCTAAATCAGTGTCAGAGGTGACAGACTCAGGGGAGTCAATGTGCTTCCTCTTGCACTGCCTCTTCCCAGGGGGCTCTCCTACCAGGTCAGGAGAGGCCTCGGAAGAGGAGGAGAGCCCCACTGGGGATACTTGAGCTGGCTCTCTACGGTCCGGGATGAGAGAGTGAGCAGAAATCACCGGAGGCACCATGGAGGGAGGGGCAGACGGAGCCGACTGTGGAGTTGAACCAGGTTCTAACACGCTCCTCATGACCTCGAAGGCACCCCTGTCAGGCAGAGCCAGAGGTCTCCGCTCCGAAAAGCTGAAAACCTCCCCCGGCACCGACAGTGATGGCTCCGAGGCCGATGTCGGAGCCAAACTCACCAGCGCCGAAGCACCGAGAGGGAGAGCAGGGTCGGACAAGGGTCCGATGCCACTCACCCCCTCGGAGCCGACGAGGGAAGTCCGGCGCCGAGATTCTTCCAAGGAAGACATCGGAGCAGACGACGGCACTGAAGACAACGGTATCAGTTCCGACGCCACCACAGTCTCGGGTCCGAGCCGCCCCGGCTCCGAACTCAAAGGAGTCAGAGGAGGAACATTCTGAGTAATGGGAATAGTCCTCGACTGTTGAGTCGGACTTTGAAGCATCTGGGCCAGTGCCTCGGACTTAAGAAGTCGACTCACTACCCTCTGAAGGTCATGATCTGATAGTCTCGATGACCTAGAGCAGTGAGATCTATGGCTCCGTTCAGACAGCAATGGTGATGCTGGAGCCGAATGAACGGAGCCGATAGATGGTGATCGGGACCGTTTCTGGAGGTCGGTTCCGACAATTTGATCAGAGCCGACTCAGCGATGTCTTCCTCGGCTCTGGCCGGAGCCGAGGAAATAGTAGGGGCATGAGTTCGAGAGTCATCGGCTCCGGCTGGAGCCGATGTTCGAACAGCCTTCGGAGCCCCAGAAGACGACTCAGAGACCGGAGCCGAAGGTCTGGGAGGCTTCGAGGGTTTCCCCGAGGATTGAGTCGGGGGACCCTCAGGCTTCAATAAGCCCCTTAGAATGAGCTTATTTTTACGCTCCTGCAGGACTCTAGGGCTGAAGCCATGGCAAACAGCACAAGAGTCCTGCAGGTGCAAAGGTCCCAGGCAGTATACACAAGAAGTGTGACCGTATGTCAGAGACATCTTCTGACAGCACGAGTCACACTTCTTAAAGCCTGAGACCTTTGATTCCTTAGACATGTCTAAAGAAGAAAAAAGTGTAACCACACACTCACACACACACACACCGATTACACTTATTAAAAATTAAATTAAATTATAAGTAATTTAGAAAAATTAAATCCCTACAAAAACACAGTCACTCCAACTACTAGGAAGGGAGGGACTGGGCCTAAAGCCCAAGGGAAGAACTCTAGTGAGTTTAGGAAAAAAAGGGGAAAAATTGAACTAGGAATGGAAGGAAATTACCTAATTTATAAAATTATGAAGAAAACTAACTTAAAAGGGGGTCTATCTAAGATAACAACTAGTTTTCTTAAAACTAACCTGACGAGCCGGTTGAAAAGCACCTCGATCGCTATAGCGGCAAACGAGATCTGAGGAGTTACCGCCTAGCATTGTGGGATATAGGGGAGCCTCGAGCCGGTGGAACTGGCTCTCGAGCTTTTAGAGTGGCCGAGTCGGAGCCGAGGATCGGCTCCGAACCCATCCAGCAAGAATGAAGGCGAGATGGACAACTTAATATCTAAACTTTAAAAAGGGCACAGTATACTCAAATCAAGGGGTGGCGTAAGCCAAACACAATCGGGCTAGGCTTATAAATGCCCCAGGGCAGATAGCCTAGTATGAACCTATGAACCTATAATACTGGGCTAGTGGTTAGTTGTCTTAATGTTTTTGGACAAACCTGCATTTCTTGGACTACTGATTTTCACAAATTAAGATTCCAAATCAACAATCTGTCAGGCAAACATTTATTTTCCTAGATGAACAGCAATGGAGGAGCAGGAAGAATCTACCTATATGACAAATTTAGTATTTTTGTTTTCTCTGCCATACTGCCTTAGAGTTAAGTTTAAGAATGCTGGGCACAAAACCCTCAGAATGTCCAAGACTTTTTTTTTTTTTTTGCATTCATGGAGCTGAATTTCATCAAGTTCTTTTAGTTGTGTTGACATTTAGTGAATTATTTTCTACTGATGTGGCCAACACCCTGACATAGTTACTTACTTCCTCTTGAACATTCAAACTAGCAACTACATCAGAGTCCTAAGACATGGACAGTTGTTTGACTTTCGGCTTTTCACGGTTAGGGGTCGCAGCTAGAAAGCAGGATATTAACTGTGTACCTTGCAAGACGTTAGTCAGTTGATAAGATGCAGTTTTCTTTTGCATTTCTTTGTATATGTAAACATAAATCTGCATCACAGTACAACCTGTTGCCATGTATATGAGAGGATGTATGTTTGCTGTTATCCAACAAATTCTGCTTACCAAATGTCAGTACAAGAATATCCAGAAGTGTATACAGTCTTATCAACTGCTACAGGTGATTACTTTGTAGATGGCTCTTCCCTTTTACCCAACCCCTTCTACATGCCTCATTCTTTTTACTGACCAAATGAAAAAATTGTCTTTCATGAGTTTGCCTGGGAATAGATTACGGGCATCACCACTTTTCCTTCACTTTACATTCCTGACTTCTTTCTTACTGTTCTTTCTTCTTCTTATCAAATAAGCATTCTATGTTTTGGTACACAGAATATATGCAGTAGCAGAGGGAAGAATTGTTAAGTTTCCCTTCCTGCATGCCCTCAAGTGTACTAACCAGTTACAGTAGTGAACTGCTGCCACTCACGATGGTATGAATATACATTATATGCATACAGTGGAATATTACAGTCAGAGCTGAATGACTGCTTAACTCCATGCAACAGTTCTCTCTCTCTCTCTCTTCTAATTTGTTAAAATAAATTCAGCAGAAGAGTTGAGAAATAAAAAGTCCTTGTCCACAGGACCATTTAAAAGTCTCAAACTGACATCATCTGAGAAGGTCTGAAGTCTAATCCAAGCATGCCTTCTTATCAATGGCATAGGAATAGCAGCTATGGAAAACAGCATCCACTGCATCATAGCCATATTTAATTGCATGCTTAGTCACCTCAGATTCAGAGTTAAGCATTGTTAAGCATTTCTATGATGTTAAATTTTAAGCAAGAGTTTGGTAAATTGGTTAAAGATTGTGCTATCTTAGTTAAGACAGATAACAGAAATCTGGACGTATAAGCTTGGCAATCATTTGTTCTAAAGGCTAATATGGAAGAAGTATACATACTCTTCTCATTTATATGAAATCCAGTTCTATCTTTACTGACATGAACTGGATTAGAAGATAAGAGAGTTCTAGTCCCCTTGTTTGCATCCAAAAAAATAATGGCAGGTTCAGTAGAGGGATTTTTGTAAAGCTACTTATGTGAATCTGGGACCCTACTGAAACTGTCTGACTTTTTAGGTGCTGAAGGCTGACAGTCTGGAATGTAGAAAGAGTGAAGAAGACATCCTCTAAAGCTTCCAAAACAGGAAGTATAGCATTCAGCTTAGAGTGTGTCCATATTCAGTAAGTCAGAGCACCTTTTCATGGAGTCAGAAACTTCACTACTCTACCAAATGAAAACATTTTACATTTTTGGTACTGTGTTACAAATGGAGATTTCCTCATTAGAGGCATCAGTGGATAATGTGTCCTCTGCCTCAGATTCACATCCAGTGGTGGAAGAAATCTGAGAAACAAGAATAAGGAACTCTATTCCTCTTAAAAGGTGCACAAGTGAAAGAAGAGGATTGAAAAGACTGAATACCTTCAAACAGCCCTCGAGCAAAATTATATTAATCTTCCCTGTTCCTATTCTGAGAGGAAGGAGTAGAAGGAGGGACATATGCTTAATTTTCTATGTATGCTTTTTGGGAGTATCCAGATGCATGCTCTTTGGTGAAGAAGCCATAGGTTTGACCTCCATGAGTGAGCCTCCGCCAGCTTCTCTCACAAAAACCTAGTGGATACCATCCTCACCCTTAAATAAAATAATCCTTGGTTCTCCTTTCCCAAATGACTCTGCCAGATGAAAAGACTGTTTAAAAGTATGAAAGTTCTAGCCCATAGCTGCCTCTGAAAAAAACACACTAGCCAGCACTGGAGAAGTAGAGAGAGAGAGAGAGAGAGAGAGAGATGGTCTGGAGAAATTTGGTGCTAACATTTGCAATTTTCTTTTCTGATAAACATAAGAAAACATTTTGAGAAAATTTCATTAGAAAAGGAAGAGTCCCAAACGGGGTATTTATCTGCCTAAAGACAATGTGCTGAAGCTGACCATACAGTTACATCAGACACGAAGCTGACAAGAGTCTGCATATATAGACAAACAGCAAGAAAGTTCTAAGTTTTAATGCATATGTATTTCCCATTTATACTAACATGCATTTTCAAGCTAAGAAAGGAAATACTGCACACGAGGAAGGAGCTTAAAATTTTGAAGATTGGCTGGATTTACAGTATTTTTGGTAGGATATATCCCATATGTTATGGCTACAGCAACAGTGATGTAAAGAACCGAACAGTATGATGCTCCTCATCCAGGATGGCTGAAAGTTTCTTTGCTAGATAAAAATTCTTTATAATCTTCATCCTTTGACTCTTGGCAATGTTACTAATCATGACACAAACTGAGCACTGTACTGTGCCATGCTGCAGTCTTAAAAAATGGCACTAGATGTTTCAGTTGTTGGAATTTGTCAGCTATATGCAAACCTGAAGAAAAGGAGGATGTAATATGAAAAGAAATGATGGGGCTTAGCCTACCAAATGAATGAAAAGATAAAAATGGAAAGAGGATTGGTAGAAGCAAAGAAAAAATTGCTCATGACAATAGTAAACGCAAAGAAATAAATGAACAGAAAAAAATATACTCATCCACCCAAAGATAGACAGGTTCACTAAAAAATCCAAAATGCAGACTGGGATCATTTCTTTCAGTACCAAATGCTTTTCTTGGTGGGAAAAAATGGAGATGGGGATGCTGAATAAATGGAAAGGAGAGAAATGGAAAGAACCTGAAAAGTTCTATGTGCCTAGAGGTCCTAACACCTAAAGCATTGGTTCTAACAATTTCTGAAGATGGATTTCTTCTAGGGTCATGAGTTGTTATCAGGTGGAGACTGTGTTCTAGACTCATTTCCCAAATCTGAATTATCTCTTTGCAAAAGTACAATTGTGTAAGAAAAATAAGAAGTTATGTACTCACCATAACGTTCCATGCTTGTTGTCCATAAACTCGCCTTCATTCTTGTGGTTGGGTTCGGAACCAAGCATCGGTTCCAACTTGGCTTATTACTAAAGCTCGAGAGCTTCCACTGGCTTGAGGCTATACCCTATCCCATCATGCGTAGGGAAGATTACAAAGATCTTGTTTGCAAATTACTAACACACATTGAAATCATATACAAAATCCCAGTGGTAATAATTATTAGCCTATTTTTCATGAGACAAGAAGGGAAGCAGAAAACACAATTCACAACCAATAAAAAATTCCTCTTGATCCTCCAGGAGCGAAGGCAGGGGGAAGGAAGGTGGTACGTAAGAACGAAGGTGAGATTATGGACAACAAACAGGGAACGTTATGGTGAGTACATAACTTCTTAACGTTATGTTGTCCCATCCAGCCTTCATTCTTGCTGGTTGGGACAGCATCCCTAGCACCTTCTTTCTTGGGTGGCTGAAAAACTCTTCAGAACAGTGGAACCAAAGGAAGTCCTGTTCCAGGAGGCCACGTCTACTTTGTAATGAATGATAAAGGTATGAGGTTTGACCCATATGGCTGCAGCACAGATTGAGTCCATAGGTAATATGGCCTGAAAGGCAGCCGAAGTTGACATAGCTCTTGTTGAGTGGCCTCTAATCTCTCCTGGCAGTTGTTTATGCTGAGAATTATATGAGTAGGTAATAGTGTCAGTAAGCCATTTTGACAAGGTAACTTTTGATATTGGCGCACCGTTCCTGTTATCTGAGAAGGAGACAAATAACTGGTCAGATTTTCTAAATTCCTTTGTTCTATGCAAGTAGAAGCGTAACTGCCTGTGGACATCCAACTGGTGTAGCTTACATTATGTGTGGTTGTCATAGTTTGGAAAGAAAACAGGCAGGTCTATGGACTGATTCAAACTGGTCTCAGAACATACTTTGGGAAGGAATGAAGGATTTGTTCTAAGAGAGACTCTGTCTTTGTGAAAAACTAAATAGGGACATATGGACAGAGCTTAAAGTTCTGAAACCCTCCTAGCTGAAGTAATGACTACAAAAAAGACTGTTTTCCAGGTTAGAAATTTTAGTTGGCAAGAGGAAGATGGTTCGAATGGTGGGAGAATCAGAGTAGTCAGTACCAAACTGAGGTCCCAAGGAGGGGTGGTTCCCTTATTGGAGGCCTTAGTAAAAATGTACCTCTCAGGAAAGCTTTGCACAATCTGTGAGACATTATTTTTGACCCCATGTCTCCTATGTGGTAGCTAGATATGGCGGCTAATTGTATTCATATGGTAGCTGCTGCTGCACCTTCATTAAAAATTTCTGCTAAGAAATCTAAAGTTGTACTTATGGGGGCTGTGAAGGGGTCTGTGTGATTCTTGGAAGCCCAATGAGAAAATCTTTTCCATTTGCTAGCATAAAGCTTTCTAGTTGTTGTCTTATGAGATGAAACTAGAATGTGTCTCACTGCAGGGGATATGTCTGGAAGCCTGGCTAAGATTGGAAGTGGAGTAGCCAAGCTGTCAGTTTGAGGGTTTGGATAGAAGGATGGAGCATTCCTGACTGATGAGTCAGATCTGGTACTGGGTCCAGAATCCATGGCTCTTTTCCAAGATGGGGCCATAGGAAAGGAAACCAGATTTGATGAGGCCAGTATGGAGAGATGAGTATTAACCTGCAACTCAACGATTTGGCTTTCTGTAGAACTTTGGGGATTAGTGGAAACGGGGGAAAGACAGAAATGAGTCCTAGGGGCCAATCATGAACGAGTGCACCCCTTGGTGACTCCCCCGGAGGGGGGGATTAGGGCAAGGTAGCTGCTGAATTGGGGTTCATGGACATGGCAAAAAGGTTGCAGCAAGGCTGGCCCCACTTGCGAAAAATATGGTTCACAATTTCCTGTTTTAGGGACCACTTGTGAGGCATTAGAATTGATCTGCTCAGTTTGTCCACTATCAAGTTGGATTTCCCTAGAATATGCGCTGCAATCAGAAAACATTGAGAAGAGATTGCCCATTGCCATACTCTTTGAACCTCTCGACACAGGGGGTAGTATCTGGTTCCACCTTGTTTGTTGATATACCACACTACCGACATATTGTCTGCCTGTATTGCAATCGTGCTTGGTGGAAGAGAGTTCTGGAATGCCTGAAATGCCAGAAGCACAGCTCTCATCTCTAGGACATTGATGTGCAAGCGGTACTTGTGTTCCTGCCAAGTTCCTTGGGTGGTCTTTCCCAGATAATGCCCCCCAACCCTATCTGGGAAGCGTCCATGGTCACTGTGGCTACTGGTTGAGGGAGAGTGAACAGCCTGCCTAGAGTTACCTGCGTGGAATGAAACCATCAGCATAGGTCTTTCTTGCAGGAGTCTGTAATGAAGATCTTGTGGGCTATGGGTAGCTCCTGCATAGACCACTGAGCGAAGAGTAACCACTGTAGGACTCTCATGTATAGACATACCAGAGGTGCTAATGTTATAGCAGCTGCCATGGTGCCTCAGAACTTTAGAACAAATTTCGCCTATACTTTCTTTTTCAAGAGCAAGATGGACACTTGATGGCACAGTGTCTGTACCCTGTCTTCAGGCAGTTTTGCTACCATGTCTTCTGTGCTTAAGTCTGCTCCTATAAATGTAATATGCTGTGATGGCAACAAGGCAGATTTTTCGAAATTTATGGTAATGCCCAGTTCCGAACAAAGATGAATGGTGGTGTCTCTTGCTTTGGTTAGTAGATGCTTGGTGGTGGCAGTCAGGAGCCAGTCATCTAAGTATGGAACACCCGGAATCCTAGACACCTCAAGTGAGCCGTGACTACTGCCATGCATTTGGTAAACACCCTGGGGGCTGTAGTGAGATCAAACGGCAGAGCTTGGAATTGGTAATGACTGACTCCCAGCCGGAAGCGTAGATGTCTCCTGGATCCCCTGTCCATTTTTATATGGTAGTACACATCCTGAAGATTGATTGAGCACATCCAATTGTCTTGTCCTAGAAAAGGGAGTATAGAATGCAGTGTCACCATCCGGAACTTTGATTTTTTAACAGACTTGTTCAGCCTGCTGAGATCCAAGATGGGTCTCCAGTCCCCTGTTTTCTTTGGAACTAAAGAGAACCTTGAGTAAATTCTGGATCTGATTTGGTCTCTGGGGACTTCTTGGATTACTTTTTTCTTAGCAACCTATGTATCTCTACGGTTGCTTGATCCCTTTGACAGGGTGGAATGTCTGGGATTGATCTTCTTTGTGGGGGTGGGGTGGAGAAGGGTATGTTGTATCCCCTGGATATTATTGACTGTACCCATTTGTCTTGAGTGATGTTTAGCCAGACTTTTAGGTACAGTGATAGTCTGCCCCTGACTGCCTCCAGAGGTGGACAGGCGGGCCTCTTATCAGGAGCGCTGGAAGAGTCTGCCAGAGAGCGTATCTCTGTCACCCTGATTTTGCGGACCCCCTCTACTGCGAGGTCGGCATCTTCCATTGTTATTTCTTCCTCTGCCCCTGCGGGAAGATTCATCACGTGTGTCTGGCGAAGCCCTTTGGGATTTATGGAACCACATTTTCCCACCCTTCTGGCCTTTGGGATAAGGCCTGGTAGGGAGGGAAAAACATACTCCCTCGGCAGACAGAGTTTTGCCTTCTTGTTCACACCTGGTGAGAGTCTCTTTAACTTTTGGCCTGAACAAGGACGAGCCATCAAAAGGGGCGATAGTGAAATAAGACTTGAAGGGCTCAGCAAACTCGCAAAGGCACATCCAAGAATGCCTCCTCAGAGCGATTCCTGTACCAGCTGTCCTACTTGCACCACTGGTTGCATAAGAAATGAGCTGCATAAGAACTGACTACTGAATTTAAGCTAGCAAGCTGGGTGGTCACCTTGTCTGGAACCCCCTCCAGCTGTGGAATCTTGGAGGGTATTACCTAGCTCCTTTAGGAGATCCCACTGAAGTCTGGTAAAACTGGTCAAATAGTTCAGCGACCTGAGTGTAAAGGCCGCTGACGAGAACGTACACTTTCCATACCTGTCCATCGTTCCAGACTCCTTATTTGGCAGATAGACAGATGAAGAAGTCTCAGCTAACTCCTTTTTAGTGGCTGCTGCCACCACCATAGCTTCTACTGGGACACCTTTGGTTAAGAAATCTTTGTCTGATGGTGCAGTTACGAATTTGTTGGGCCCTTATCGGAACAGGTTCCACGGATTCTGGAGAGCCCCATGCCTTTCGACTAACAACATTGAGGATCTTGTCGAAGGGCGGAGACAACCAAGAGGTGGAGGTTCAAGAACAAAATGCTTCCAGGTATACGGACTCATCCTCAGAAGGGGTAAGGGTCTAACAGCCACTTCTCTCTTTCATGATCTCTAGGATGTCTGAGAAGGAGACATCCTCAGGGAGTCTAGATGTTTCCTCTTACATGTTCTCTTCTGTGGGACCTCTCCGGAGGGGTCCTCTGGGGAGGTTTCAGAAGACAGTGACTCACCCAAAGGGGCATCAGTTCTCTACGCCTGGGAGGGAGGAATGGTAGAGAGGCAGACACTGGCAGTTTTGGGGGAAGAGTGCTTGGATCCAAGAATATAGCCATCAGAGGTGACAGCACACTCCTCATGACATCGAAGGCACCACGACCTAGGCCTGAGGGAGCCTCCGGCTCCGAAGAACCAGGAGACTCCTTTCGTACCAAGCAGGTGGGCTCTGAGGCCAATGTAGGTGCCGAGCTCACCCGCGCCGATGCCCCGAGAGGCTTTTTTGAATCCAACAAAGGCTGATCCGACTCTCCTCCCAGGACCTGACGGGAGAGCATCAGCTCTCAGACCCTTCAACAGAAGATGGCATCGAAGAGGTCGGAGTGGAAGTTGGGACAGAAAAACCTGGGGTAGGTCTTGGACCCGACTGTTCCACCACAAACACATTCAAGCACTCCAGCTCCGAGACAACTCGGGTCAGAGGAGGAATACAAGAAGGGGCAGTGGCAGTTGCCAGTTCCAATTCCTTCTGGGCTGGACTCAAAAGGATCTTGGCCAGAGCCAGAGTCCAAAGCAACCTCCTGACCACCCGCCCCATGTCGTTGTCTGACAGACTCCTGGAGGATTGAGAGGACGGGGTCGAGGATTTGATGCTTCTAGCCACCAACTGCAAAATAGGTGACTGTGGAACTAAAGAGACCGGCTCCAAGGTTGGGGACAAGCTCCACCTATGGCTCATAGTTGGTTCCAAAGAAACTGGTGGAACCAAAGGAGTTGTCTTTTCAGGCCCGAACGCCTTCGAGTCTGAAGTCGTGTCTTTTGCTAGCTTTTTTACTGGCTCAGAAGTAGGAGCCGAAGAAGACGCTCTTTTGATTAACTTATCCGATTTTGGGGATTGAGAAGATTTAGAGGAGGTCTGTTGCCCTTCTATTGCCTCAGAAAAAGGAACTTTAAGCAATCCCCTGAGTATGAGCTTGTTTTTGCATTCCTGCAGGACCCTAGAACTAAAATTGTGACAAATGGAGCATGAATCTTGAAGGTATACTGCACCCAAACAGTAGACACAACTAGTGTGCCCGTCAGTTAATGACATTTTTTGTGAAGAGGAATCACACTTTTTTGAAGCCTGACTGCTTCACTTCTTTTCCTTTCTTGTACATAATAGTAAGCAACAATAACAACAAACACTGTCCAGGAAATTAGATTAATAACAATAACATGGATAACTATGAAAAAACTATCCAAACTATTTAACACAGTAAACTAGTAAAGAGTAACTGTAAATATATATCTTATACTTCACTTTTTTCTTTTCTTCAACAGTCACACAGGGATGAGAAAAAAGCTAGAGGAGAGGTCTCTAACTACAATGATGATCTCCTCTAGCCAGAGGAGACTTCTATAATTTAAACAACAAAAACCTCTTTAGGAAGGGGAAGCAAGTAGAAGGGGAACCCTCTAATTTAAATGAGCAAGGAAAAAAAAAGGCGAACCCTCTGACTAAACCGGGTTCATCAAAGATAATAGAAAGTTTTTAGTGAAAACGGGATAGGTGAGGAGCTGTAGGCCTAACGAAAGCGACGGCCAGCCACAAAAAAACACAATAAGCGAAAAAACTAGTAATTCACCACAAGGTGAGACCTAAAACACTGTAACTAACTACAAGAACAATATTTATCTAAAAATTATTATTGAAAACAGAATAAAATTGAAAAATGATTTTCACTTAGTCTGAGCCTAGTGAGAAGCACCCGATCTAGTTTAGCGGCAAATGAGATCTGGGTAATGTTCCCTAAGCATGATGGAATAGGGTATAGCCTTGAGCCAGTGGAAGCTCTCTAGCTTTCTTAATAGGCCAAGTCAGAACCAATGCTCGGTTGCGAACCCAACCAGCAAGAATGAAGGAGAGATGGGACAACATAACATTTATAGTTATGTACTCACCATAACTCGGCATCTGTGTTGTCTGTTTTCGACCTTCCTCAACTGATGGGTCTCGGATCCAACATCAGATTTGTCCTTAACTACTCTGACAGACTTTAGGTTCTGTAGCTCAAGCTCCTCCCCTTACCTATAATCCCTCTCTTCTCCTTAGTTACCTCAGATCGAGTTTGCCCTCTATTCAATTAACCATAACATGACAAAGTAATATGAGTCACTAACAATTTCTGAGACAAAAAAGTAAAGGTATTACTAAAGAGTAGAAAGGGTGAAGAAAAACTGAGAAGAGAGTTCTGGAGCCCACATAGCAAGACTATGGCAGAATATCCCTCAGGGCATACTTGAGATAATCAGAAAGGACAAAGGACTGGAGGATGGGAAGTTGAGGAAGGACGAAAAGAGACAATGCAGATGCAGAGTGATGGTGACTACATAACTATATCTGATGTTGTAATTTTTGTGTGTTCCTCAACTGATGGGACACAGTCCCCAGTTAGAGTGCTCAGGGGTGGTCCTCAAGGAAGGATATTCTAAAGTATAGTGAAGCCAAAATATGCCATATTCCTAGATAAAATGTCTAACTTGTAATGAGCTATAAAGATAAGAGCACTGGACCATGTAGCAGCTGCACAAATGACATCTATGGATGCTTTTGAGCAAAAAGCAGATTATGCAGCCATAGCTTTGGTGGAGTGAGCTTTAGGATATTTCAGTAATGATAATCCTTTACCAAAAGAATAGAATATAATCAGTGATCCATCTGGACAGGGTTATTTTTGACACTGTTTTACCCAATTTAGACTTGGAAAAGGAGGCAAACAGTTGTTCTGACTTCTTTTCGTCTTTAGTTCTGAGAATGTAAAATCCGGGTTGTCTGTGTACATGTAATAAATGAACCATGTATTTCCCCCTTGTTAGAAAAATTTGGGAAGAAGACTGATAGGTTAATTGACTGGTTAAGGTTAGCTTCTGACACCACTTTAGGCAGGAAGGAAAAGTTAGTCCAAAGGGATACTCTTTCTTTATGAAAAATTAAATAAGGTGGCTGGGAAGACAGTGTACGGAACTCTGATACCCAACTAGTCAATGTAATGGCGACCAGGAAAAGGGTTTTCCAGAATAAATACTTAAATTCTGCCCTGGCTGCAGGCTTGATGGGTGTATGAGTTAAGGCCCGAAGGACAAATGTAAGATCCCAGAGAAGTATAGGGTCCTTAATAGGTGGCCAAAGAAGCAAAATGCCCTTAAGAAAGGCTTTGCACAATTTCAAAGAAGCTAAATAAGAATTATTTTCGGCTAAGTGAAAACTTGAAATTGTAACCAGTTGTATCTTAACTGTCAAACAAGTAGCCCCATTATTTAAAATGGAGGCCAGGAAATCAAAAATATCTGGAACTGGTACTGAAAAGAGGTCTAAGATGTCTCTGTTGGGCTCAGACAGAAAATCTTTTCTCCATGCTCTTGTAAATCTTTCTGGTAGAGGCTTTCTAGGGTGACATAAGAATGTGGTGAACGGGGGAAAGAAAGCCTGGAGTTTCTAGCCATTACTGGAAGTGGAGAAACCATGCAGTCAGCTTAAGAGATTGCATGTCCAGTAGAGGCAGAGGGTCTTGAGTAGGATCCATCACCCAGTAAGGGTTAACTAGGTAAGGCCAAAGGAAGGGAAACTACACCTGACAAGCCAGAATGGGACAATACGGATAACCTTGCTCTTCCTCTGTAATACTGTCTGAATAAACTTGGGGATGAAAGGAGATTGTGGGAAGGCATTTAACAGACCTGGGGGCCAAACATGAACTAGAGAGTCTCTTGGTGACTCCTCGGGGGATCAGAGCAAAGTACCTGTTGCACTTGGTATTGATGGGAGAAGCAAAGAAGTTGCAGCATGCCTGAACCTACTGACAAAATATCACTAATGCCACTGATTGATCAAAAGCCCAGTCATGAGGAAGGGAGATGGACCTGCTCAGTTTCTCTGCTAGCACTCTGGTTTTCCCCGGAATATGTATTGCCAAGAAGAAGGGTAATTGCCAAACTCTCGTTCACTCCTGACATAGTGGGTAGGATTGAGTCCCCCCCCCCCCCCGTTTGCTGATGAACCAGACCACAGACATGTTGTCTGTATGAATAAAAATTATCCCTAGAGGGAGAACATCTTGAAACACCTGCAACCCTAACAGGACTGCATTTCTAGGATGTTTACGTGAACACTGGCCTCTGTTTGGAACTATGTGCCTTGGACTTTCCTTCCCAAATAACGCCCCCCCCCCAACACTAGTTGGGAGGCGTCTGTAGTCAGTGTGGCTTTGAGCATGGTTAGAGTAAAACGGTGGCCCCATACAACTTCTACTGTATCAACCCACCACACTCTGTGATGCCTGCAGACTTTCATGATACAAATAAGTGCTGTCAGTGAATGGTATCTTATTTACCACTGTACCACTTGAGTCCAGTGTAGTGCCCTCATGTGAACGCGAACCAAAGGTACCAATACTATCAAAGCTGCCATCAACTCCAGTAGTTGTAAGATTAATTTGACTGGAGGTGAATGAAGAGTAACAATGTGCAATGCTTGTTTTCGTAAAGTGTCCACTCTTGTCTACAGTAGAGATCCTATTTCTGTTTGCATATCTAGATAGGCACCAGTGAATTCCAGAGATTGCATCGGGTATGGCTGTGATTTGTTGTAGTTTACAGTAATGCTTAGTTGGAGATATAGGTAGAGTAAGTAGTTCCTGGCTTGAATTAGTGGATACCTGGTGGAAGCAGATAGGAGCAGTCATCTAGATAAAGAAATACTCGGAACCTGTGCAGGGTCAGGTGAGCTGCAACCACTGCCATACATTCGGTGAACAGTCTGGGGGCTGTGGTAAGACCAAAGTGCACTGCCTCCAGCCAGAAGTGCAGCCATCTCCTTCAGCACCTGTGTATTTTGATAAAATAGTATGCGTCCTGGAGGTCCCATGGAGCACATCCAATCGTCCTTCCGCAACAGTGGTAGGATGGACTGCACTATGACCATGCGGAACTTTGAATATTTTGCAAAGTGATTCACACTGTCGATAACCCAAACTGGTCTTAGGTCCCCTGTCTTCTTTGGCACTAAAAAGAATCTTGCATAAAATTTGACCTGTTAGTAACAGCCTGTATTTAATTGCTGGAACCTGTGTTCTGAGACACTGCCTTCCAGACTATCTGCAAATATACAGAGCTGAGTATATTTTTTTGGTTATAGAGTTTGTTAATTGTTGCTTAGATCTCTGTTGAAACTGTTGTCTCCCTGCTCTGAGAGACTGATCTGCAAATATACAGAGCTGAGTATATTTTTTTGGTTTTAGAGTTTGTACTGTTAGTTGTTGCTTAGATATCTGTTGAAACTGTTTTGTTCCACCCGCCCTCCCTATTTTTGGTTTGTAGTTTAAATTTGGTGGCTCTTGCAGTTGCCTGCCCCACTGTAGATTTGATCTGGGAGACTCCCCCAGTACCATCTCTTTACCACAATCTACCTAATAAACTCTTTCTGCACTTGCTTTTAGTCCTTTTTAATTTAATTGCATTTTTTAAACTGTGTTTGGTCTAATATTGCTACATATTCAAGTGTGCTAGCTTGCACTGCATGTGAATTGTTTTTACTACTGTTTTTGCTACTTTTCTGTAAAAAAAAAAAAAAAACTGTAAGCCTGTTTCTTACCTTTCCTGTAACTAGTGTTCCAGATACAGATTTGCTGTATCCAGGACTGTATGTAAGCTTCTGAGCCCCCCAAGCCTTTCTGTGTTGGAGGGAAGCCTTCTAGCTTATCAGTGGGAGTGGTAAGCACTAGGTAACCTGTCTACCACATAAGGAGTGGTTCTGGCCCAGAAATTGTAGTTAATGGCCGTTTGGGCAATCTCTCCCATCTCTCTCAACTTTCTGATTTGAAAGCCTGCATTTGCACTTGTTTCGGTCCTGTAACTCGTCTAGTGCAGACACAGATTCTTAGTTTTAGCACTTAAATTTGCTTATTCATGCTCAGCACTTGTTTAGAATTTGTAAGCACTAAATAAGCTACTAATTATTATAGCACTCAGTCTTCCTCATTACCTAAAGGAAAACAGTTTTTGTACTTACTTTTCTCACTTGCTTAGAGAAAAACAGCTCTTGTACTCACTTTCCTCACTTACCTAGAGGAAAATAGTTTTTTTTTATTCTGGCATGTCCAAGGGTCAGCTCCCAGTGTTCTCTCCTGTCTATCTGATGAATATGGGCATCTTGAGGAAATGTAGAAATTGCCTCATGTACACAGACAACCCTCTCCTCCAACCACCCAGCACTACAACCTGTGAGAGATGCACTTATCTAGCCAAACTGGAGGTAAAGCACTCTCCAACCAAGACTGAACTTGACAGTCATGAGGAGAAGGTAAACATTTGCACCATACCACACTCATCACATAGGCTCACTAAATCTATAACACCAAAATCCAGACATGGTAACACAAAAACATTTGCGGAGGCTCTCAATAATAATCTGTCTAAGTAACAGAGACCTCCAAAGCAGAAACGCAAGCAAATTCCATCTCCCAACACAACCCAAATGACACATAGCCCACAAACTCAGTGTGCCACTCAACCACAGCCAATAAGGCAAAACAACGTACCCAACACACTAGTCATAGGTGACTCTATAGTCAGGCACACTGATGTCCCACTCACCAGGCTAAACAAGGAGAAGGTTACTGTCAGCTGCCTGTCGGGTGCCAGAATCCGCCACATCACTCCACAACAAGTACAAATATGACTCTGTCATTGTCCATGTTGGTGTGAATGACTTGAGACGAACCTCCCTGGACTACATGAAAAGAGACATGGGAGAGCTCTCCATTCTTGTAGCTCAGGCAGGTATAACCCTAGCCCTGAGTAGCATTCTGCCATCGCCCCGAATGATACCGCAGTACAAGGACAAAATGATTGACTTCAACAATTGGCTAAGCTCCTGATGTCATTCTAAGGGGATCCAGTATATGTCTGCTTGGGATGACATGGTCGACAGACCACGATGCTTTGCCACAGATGGCCTGCACCTGTCGCCCCTGGGATTCTGGATACTGGCTAAGGCTCTTGCTGCCCCTATAATGCCTTTTTAGCAAGGTTCAAATAACAAATTCACCACCGTAACAGGAACAGGCAAGCAAAAACTGAGGGTAATGTTACTCAGTGCTAGAAGTCTAAATCTCAAAATGCACTCACTCGAGGCACTCCTTAAAATGGAGAACATCAATATCTGTGCAGTGACTGAGACCTGGCTCAAGGTTCCAGAGAGCACCCCTGCACTACCAGATTATAACTCATACCACACTTTTCGGTCATGTAACCTGGACTGAAACACCAAAAGCGGAGGTGTGCCCATATTCATTAAGGATATCCACACCTCCAGGGTAGTTGCTCAGCATAATGCATCCGAGGTTATCCAAGTGCAACTAACTCTGGGCAAAACTGTAATCCAAATTGTAGCTTGCTACAGATCCCCCACCATGCCCCAAGATTCCCACTCCTCTTTTCTTGATGTACTGGAAAATATTAGGGTTCAACCAAACACCCTAATAATGGGTAACTTCAACTACCCCACCATTAACTGGGAAAACGTGTACCAACTCCTTAGCTCAACGTTTTCTGGAATTCATAAACTCCAATGCCCTGGATCAACTTAATCACACCCCCACCAGGGGCAACAATATCCTAGACCTAGTCATTACCAACATGACTGACCGGTGTTCCACACCTGAAGTCAACTCCTCGTTGGTCCTATCCGACCATAAGCTAATCACCCTTGATATCCATATCCAGCCTCCACCCCCCATTAAGGAAACCATGGTAAAAAATTTCTCCAAAGCCAACGTTATGCTTTTTAAGACAGAAGTGGTGAACGTCATGACACCCATGCAGATGGACAATACAGTTACAACTGCTGAAGCCTACACAAATGCACTCTATAAGCACTTACACAACTGCATGGATAGTGCTATCCCAAACAGAACCAAGATGCTATCCTCCAAAAAAAGGAAGCCAATCTGATGGTCCCCTGCCATAAACAAACTGTACAACAGAAGGAAGAAACTGCTGCAAAAGAGAATAAAATCCCATGAGTGTAGGAGCTCCCCGGTCAGCCTCAGCAAGAAGCTGAGATCCCTTATAAGATCCTCAAAAGCTAGCTACGAAAACAAAATTAGAAGTTATGTACCTACCATAACGTTCCATGTTAGTTGTCTTCTCTCGCCTTCTTTCTTGCTGGATGGATTTGGAGCCGATCCTCGGCTCCCACTCGGCACTTGCTAAGCTCGAGAGCTAATTTTACCAGCTCGAGGCAACCCTATATCCCATGATGCAAGGCGGAGACTACCCAGATCTCATTTGGTAGCTAAAGAAATAGCAATATTTTCTTCCAACTGAAGAGGAGGAAGAAAAATAACAACACTAAATAACATCATAACCCTCTAGAAAGGATCAACGTAATCTAGTGACACTAGAAGTTGAACAGCTAGAAAAAGGTAATAACCTCTTAATAGAAAATGCATAATCTTCCCGGTCTGACCAGGCTAGGGGGATGGAGGGAGGGACGCAAGAAAGAAGGCGAGAGAAGACAACTAACATGGAACGTTATGGTAGGTACATAACTTCTAAATGTTAAGTTGTCAATCTCGCCTTCATTCTTGCTGGATGGGACCGCGTCCCTAGCATCTCTATCCTGGGTGGCTCAATGGAGCAGACTCTTGAGAACGGTGGAACCAAAATTCGCTCTGTCTCTGGAGGCCAAATCTAATTTGTAATGTGAAACAAAGGTATGAGGAGAGGCCCATGTGGCTGCTGCACAAATAGTGTCTATTGGAAGTCTAGCTTGAAAAGCTGTAGATGTAGCTAGAGCTCTGGTAGAATGGGCTTTTGGGTTAGAAATCAACTCTTTGCCTCTGAGCTGATAAATGTAAGTGATCACAGAAGACAGCCATCTAGATAAAGTTACCTTAGAAACTGGAAGGCCTTTCCTGTTCTCTGCATAGGATAGAAATAGTTGATCAGATTTCCTAAAAATTTTAGTCTTGTCCAGATAATATCTGAGCTGGCGGTGAACATCGAGATAATGTAACTTTTGTTCCGCTCTATCAGAATAATTCGGGAAAAATACCGGAAGATCAATGGATTGATTTAGGTTCGTCTGCGATGCCACCTTTGGTAAGAAAGACGGATTAGTCCTTAGATACCCTGTCTTTGTGGAATATTAGATAGGGAGGGCGAATACAGAAAGCATGAAGCTCAGATACTCTCCTGGCAGAAGTAATGGCAACTAGGAAAAGTGTCTTCCAAGAAAGCAATTTCAAAGAACAGGCAGCTGCAGGTTCGAACAGGGGAAGAATCAAGGATGTTAAAATTAAATTTAGATCCCAGTGTGGTGGGGGGTCTCTAATCGGAGGTTTCAATAAAAAGATACCTCGAAGGAATGCCTTGCAAAGTTTATGTGACATAATGTTGTGGTCCAAAAAGCCAATATGAAAATTTGAAATGGCTGCCAGTTGAACTTTCACTGTGGAAGAAGAGGATCCTGAATGAAAAATGTCAGCTAGGAAGTCCAATACCGAATGAATTGGAGCAGTATCGGGGTCTATGTTACTAGCTTTTGCCCAGAAAGAGAAACGTCGCCATTTACTAGTGTAAATCTTTCTGGTAGAAGATTTTAGGGAAGCTACTATGATATCCCGTACAGGATTAGAAATCATAGGAAGCCTGGCTAAGGATGGAAGTGGAGCAACCAAGTAGTGAGGTTGAGAGAAGGTATGGATTGGTGCAGTTGACATGACTGGTGGGTCAGAAGATCTGGAACAGGGTCCAGATGCCATGGCTGTACCAAGAGGTAATGATGTAGGAACGGAAACCATATCTGTCGAGGCCAATAAGGGGCAATGAGAATCAACTTGGCTCTCAAGGCGGTTGCTTTCTGAATTAGCTGAGGTATCAGCGGAAAAGGGGGAAAGGCATAAAGAAGTCCCCAAGGCCAATCTTGGGTTAGAACGTCTCTGGGGGGATGGCCTGGAAGGAGGAAGAGAGAGAAGAGGTCTGGGCATTTGCTGTTTTGAGGTGTAGCGAAAAGGTCGCAGCAAGGAAGGCCCCACTTCTGAAAAATCTCTTCCGTCACTGATTGTTTGAGAGACCACTCGTGAGGCATGAGAATAGCTCTGCTCAATCTGTCCGCTATGATGCTGGATTTCCCAGGGCTGTGTGTTGCTATAGAAACCGGTGAGAGGAGATTGCCCATTGCCAAAGTCTGAGAGCCTCTCAACACAGTGGATAGGACTTGGTTCCGCCCTGTTTGTTTATATACCACACTACGGACATATTGTCCGTTTGGACTGCAATAGTTCCCAGGGGAAGAGAGTCGTTGAGGGCTTGCAACGTTAAAAGCACTGCTCTCATCTCCAGAACATTTATGTGCAGATGGTACTCGAAAGGTTGCCAAGTGCCATGGACCATTCTGCCCTGATAATGCCCCCACCCCCACCCGATCAAGGAGGCGTCCAATGTAACTGTTGCAACCGGGGCAAGAGGAACAAATGATCTGTCTTGATGGATTTGAGGGGCGATATCCACCAAGTCAGATGTCTTTTGCAAGTTGGAGTTACTATGATCTCGTGACGCATGGGAAGTTGTTGAAAAGACCATTGGGTGAATAGCATCCATTGTAGAAGACGCATGTAAAAGCGGGCGAGGGGAAGAAGTGTTATGACGGCTGCCATAAGACCCAGTACCTTCAGAGCAAATCTGGCCTGAATTTTGTTGCTGAGAAGAATCACCTGGATGTGTCTGTGAATGTCCAAGATCCTTTGGTCTGTTAACTTTGCTGAAAGTTGTACGGTGTCCAATCTTGAGCCTATAAAAGTAATAGATTGACAAGGCGACAAGGCAGATTTTTCGAAATTTATAGAAATTCCTAGCCCTCTGCAAGTGTGAATGGTGTAATTTCTGGCTTGGAGAAGCTGATGTCTGGTGGTGGCAGTGAGGAGCCAGTCATCTAGATATGGAAACACCTGGAATCCTTGACGTCTCAGGTGAGCCGTAACCACTGCCATGCATTTGGTGAACACTCTGGGGGCTGTAGTGAGTCCAAAGGGCAGGGCTCTGAATTGGAAGTGACTGGTCCCCAGCCGAAAGCGGAGAAATCTTCTGGAGCGTCTGTGAATTTTTATGTGATAGTATGCATCCTGAAGATCTATCGAGCACATCCAATTGTCCTTGCCCAGAAAGGGCAGAATGGACTGAAGCGTGACCATCCAGAATCTTGATTTCTTTACAAACTTGTTGAGTTTGCTCAGATCTAATATTGGTCTCCAGTTCCCTGTCTTTTTTGGAACTAAAAAGAACCTTGAGTAGATTCCGGATCCTATTTGGTCCACGGGGACTGGCTGGATGGCTCTTTTTACTAGCGGTTTTGATATTTCTAGTACTGCTAGTTCCCTTAGACCGGGTGGAACGTCTGGAAGGGTTCCCTTTTGTTGAATTGGGGTTTGAATAAAGGGAATTTTGTAACCCACGGATATAATTGACTGTACCCATTTGTCTTGAGAAAGGGAAAGCCAGGCTATTGGGTACAGCGATAATTTTCCCCCGACTGCCTCCGAAGGCGGACAATCGGGCAACATCTCACGGATGCTGGAAGGGTTTGTCAGAAAGAGGCTCTCTGCTACACTGATTCTGTGGACCACCTCTGCCCCTAGAGCGGCGTCTATTATTGTTACCCCCTCTGCCTCTGGGGGTAAACTGACTGCGTGCGTCAGGTGTGACTCCTTGAGATTTGCCGAACCACATTTTCCCTCCCTTCTGTCCTTTGGGTATAAGGTCTAGAAGGGGTGGAGAAACGGACTCCTAGGGCAAAAAGAGTCTTGCCATCTTGTTTGCATCTAGTCAAAGTGTCTTTCACTTGAGGTCCGAACAAGGTCGAGCCATCAAAGGGGGAGTTTGTGAAGGACGCCTTGAAGGGGTCTGCAAAATTACAAAGCCGCATCCAGGACTGACGCCTTAAAGCCACTCCTGTGCCTGCGGCCCTACTCGCTCCATCGGCTGCATAAGAAATGAGCCGCATGGAGGAGTTAGCAATGGAGTTAAGGATTCCTAGCTGTGAGCTAATCTTATCCTGAGACCCAGCAGCTGACGGATCCTGTAAAACTTCTCCCAACTCTTTAAGAACATCTCTTTGAAGGCGGGTGAAGTGGCATAAGTAGTTCAGTGATCTCATGGCAAAAGTTGCCGAAGAAAAAATCCACTTACCGTACCTGTCCATAGTCCTAGAATCCTTGTTAGGAGGATGGACAGGTACTGAAGGATCAGCTAATTCCTTCTTGGTGGCAGCAGCCACCACCATGGCATCAACTGGGACACCCTTTGTTAAATATTGTCTATCTTGTGGGGCCGTAATAAATTTTGAAGGCCTCCTAGGGATAGGTTCCAAAGAATCCGGAGACATCCACGCCTTCCGAGCCGCTACCTCCATGAGAGGGTCGAAAGGCGGAGACACCCAGGAGGTGGAGGGTTGAGATCCGAACGCCTCCAGGTATACTGACTCGTCCTCGGAAGGATTAAGGGAGGGCCAGTTCCCCCTCTGCTTAAGGATTTCAAGGATGTCCGAAAATGAGATATCCTCAGAGGAGGACCTTGGGGATCCCTCTGACTCATCCAAGTCAGTATCTGATGTAGTAGACTCAGGGGAGTCTAGATGTTTCCTCTTACATGTCCTCTTACGCGGGGGTTCTCCTGACGGATCAGGAGAAGCCTCGGAAGAGGAAGATATTCCCAATGGGGAAACCTGAGGCGTTGGATCTCTGGGTCTGGGAGCAAGAGAGTGGGAAGAGACGTCAGCAGGCACTGTAGTGGGAGGAGCTGATGGAGCTGTCCGTTGACTAAGCCCAGGGGCTAGTACACTCCTCATCACCTCGAAGGCTTCCCCGTCAGAGAGACCAGAAAGTTCCCGCTCCGAAGAGATAGGAACCCCAGGCCTCACCGAGAGGGAAGGCTCAGAGGCAGATGTCGGGGCCGAGCTCGCCAACGCCGAAGCTCCGAGAGGGAGAACGGGGTCGGACAAGGGTCCGATGCCACTCGCCCCCTCAGAGCCGACGAGAGAGACCAGACGCCTGGATCCCTCCAATGAAGGTCTCAAGGAGGAAATCGGAGCCGAAAGGGGTGGTATCGGCTCCGAAGTCACAACGGTGCCGGTTCCGAGGAGCTCCGGCTCCGAGCTCTGTAAGAGAGTCGAAGGAGGAATGTTTGGTGGATGAGAAATAGCTACCGTCTGTTGATATGGGCTATGGAGTATTTGGGCCAATGCCTGAGATTTTAATAGTCTACTCACCACTCTCTCGAGGTCATGATCAGACAGCCTGGATGACCGAGAAGAACGGCTCCGATGGCTCCACTCAGAGAGCAAGGGTGATCTCGGAGCCGAATGTATAGATTCCACTGAAGGGGATTGAGATCTCTTTTTTGAGATCAATGGAGCCAACGGAGCCGAAGATACGTCGGCTCCAGCCGGAGCAGACACTGAGTGTCTGGATTTGACAGTATCGGCGCCGGATGGAGCCGATACTGAGACTGGTATGGATGGATCGGCTCCGGCCGGAGCCGATCTCGAACCTGGTGAGGATGAACCCAAAGCCGACGGCTTGGAAGTCTGAGCCAAAGGCTTAACAGGTTTCGAGGGCTTCCCCGGCGCCGACTTAGTCGGGGAGCTCTCAGGCTTTAATAAGTCCCTTAATATCAGCTTATTTTTTCGCTCCTGCAGGACTCTTGAGCTGAAAGCATGACAGATAGCACAAGAGTCCTGCAGGTGTGAAGGTCCCAGGCAATAAACACAAGAAGTGTGACCGTCTGTCAGAGACATCTTCTGACAGCATGAGTCACACTTCTTGAAGCCTGAGACCTTAGTGTCCTTCGACATGACTGTGTCGAGGAAACACAATAGTAACACACACACACACAAAAACACTCAGTCCAACAATTTAAAATAAACAGGGATAACACACAGTCATACACAAACAATCCCTGACAGGAAAAAATTTAGGGAGGGGAAGGCCTAAGGCCTAACTAGGGAAAAGGGAATAAATTACTTGAAAAAAAAAGGGAACACTGACGGCAATAGGGCTAAAGTAAGTCATTAGTTAATAAAACACAAATATATATATATAAATTTAAAGGGGGGTAGACGAAAAGTCTGAAAAACTATTCACTTACCTAGAGCTGGTAAAAGAAGGCACCTCGTTAGCGAAGCGGCAAACGAGATCTGGGTAGTCTCCGCCTTGCATCATGGGATATAGGGTGGCCTCGAGCTGGTAAAATTAGCTCTCGAGCTTAGCAAGTGCCGAGTCGGAGCCGAGGATCGGCTCAGAAGCCATCCAGCAAGAATGAAGGCGAGATTGACAACTTAACATTTGCCACTAATTCTAAGGACAGCCACACAGCATTCTATAGCTATGTCAAGAATCTTGATGGCAACACCCAGATCTGCTCTGAATTACAGCGCAAAGGCACGAAAATTACAGAACCAACTGATATTGCCAACATCCTGGCAGATAGGTTCAGTGCTAACTTTATCCCCCCTCACCCCCTAAAGGATCCATATCTATACAGGAAGAATGCAGAGTCCCTGTAATCACAACTATGCGGGTAAAAGCTGCACTCTCTAAAGCCAAAAACACAGCATCCATGGGACCGGGCAACATCCCAGGCTGTGTTTTACAAGAACTTCAAAACGAACTGGCTCCCCACTTAAGCACCATGTTCAATAATAGCCTCACATCAGGTTTTCTGCCCACTGAATGGTGCACAGCAACAGTTATCCCACACCACAAAGCGGGAGCCACCACTGATCCCGGGAACTATCGACCTATTAGCCTGACGAGCCTGGTCTGCAAGGCCATAGAACGTATCATCATGAAACTCATAAACAAACACATTGGTAATCTCCACACTCTGGATCCCACCCAGTTCGGGTTTGTGAAAGGCAGATCATGCCTCCTGAACCTTATCGACTTCTTTGAGGCAGTCACTAAAGCCGTAGATGAGGGGAAGGTGGTTCACACAGCCTATCTTGACCTCGCCAAGGCTTTCGACACCATCCCCCATTCTGGAATTATAGCTAAACTCACTAAACTAGGTATGAATCCCTATGTCACAAGATGGGTTGCCAATTGGCTCACTGACAGAACCCACACTGTAAAAGTTGCAGACTCCAAATCTAACCTCAAAGCAGTGACAAATGGAGTACCACAGGGTTCCGTCCTGGGACCTCTCCTGTTTAGTATCTACTTCTCTGAAGTACAGGCCAACACAGAAGGCCTCTGGCTAATGAAGTTCACAGATGCCTGCAAACTAGGAGCCGTAGTCAAGTCCCCAAATGATGTGGACATCTTACAGAAGGGCCACGCTGAGACAGATGCCTAGTGTTAGAACTATGGCCTCAAGCTCAATGCCAAAAAGTGCAGTGTCATCCCCTTTGGTAAAAACTCTGTACCCATGAACTACCACATAGGCAGCAATCTACTTAACACCAAATGTGTGATAAGAGACCTTGGGCCCATGTGGACAGTAGTCTCTCCTTTGATAGTCACATCGCCACAGTAGTCAGGAAGTCCTTCTACGTGGCACACCTCATCATAAAAGGGTTCTCATCCAGGATAAAAGAGGTCATTGTTCCCCTCTACTCGACACTCATTAGACCCATTAAAGAGTACAACGCCCCTTTTGGAATGTACCTCACAAGACATCTGCAGCAGCTGGAAAGGCCACAGAAGTACCTCACAAAGAGGATTACTGGCCTCAAACAAATGCACTACACTGACCGCCTCAAAAAACTCCAGCTTTACTCCGTAGCATATCGCCTACTCCGAGGTGATCTCTGCCTAACATATAAAGCTATGTCAAACCCAGAGCTATTGGACATGCTACACCTAAAGAAATCCCAATCCCTCCGAGCTACATGCTCTAGGGACTTAAACCTTGTCACCACAATAAACAGGACATGCTGGAGGGATAGATTCCTGTCCCAGAGACTTCCCATACTCTGGAACAGGCTACCCATCTAAGTCAAGCAAAGTTCTTCATTAGCACTCTTCAAGAAAAATCTTGATGAGTGGATGGGAAATAGAAAATACACCCCGGGGATCACTTCTGTGTCTCTGCTCGACAGTGGCACAGGAAAATAACTTTCTTGGGTAGCGCAAGCCAGGGAATTTTGTTGGCTAGGCTTACATAGACCCTTGAGCTGATAGCCTAGTACCTACCTAAGAACCTATGAGTAAATTCTGGATCCTTGCTGGTCTTGGGGGACCATCTGGATGACATTTCCTCAGCAGCTTTGCTATTTCTATGGCTGCTGCTTTCCTCTGACTGGGTGGAATGTCGGGAATTTTTTTGTTGCATTTTGGGGGTAGAATGGAAAATTGTATGTAATAACCTCTGGATATTATACTCTGCACCCAAGTATCTTTGGTAATGGCTATCCAGGCTTCTGGGTGTAGAGATAAGCACTGCCCAACTGCCTCCAGAGTGCAGCAATTAGCTAACCATTCAGGGATGCTGAAAGGGCTTCTCAGAGAATAGTCCTCTGAAGCCCTGATGTTACAGGCAACCTCTGCCATAAGGGCAGCATCTTACATTAGAGTACCACTCCCTGCTTCGAGGAGATCTATCCCCACAGGAGTCCTGGGAAGAACTTTTTGTTTTTCTGAATCACAATTTTCTTCCACCTCTCTGGTTTTTGGAGAAGGTCCTTTACGGGAGAAAAATGGATTCCAGTGGTAGACAAGGTTTCCCCATCTTGTACACTCATAAAGAGAATCTCCTTTACTGTGGGGCTGAATAAGGTGGATCCATGAAAGGGGCACTGATGAACGAAGACTTAAATGGTTCCAAAAAATCACAAAGGGGCATCTAGGCATGCTTCCCAATGGTTATTCCAGAATCCGCTAATCTAGATATTACCAATGAAGCAAAAATCAATCTCATGGAAGCAATGAATGGTGAATAGCCAGTTATGAAGAAAATTAAAGTTATGTACTCAGCATAACGATAGTTCCATGTTGTCTATCTCCATCTGGATCAGCCTATGAAACTTCGGACCTGACTCCGATCCAACACCAGCCAATTGAAAAGCCTTTAGCCTGTTTTAGCTCTGCCTCCCTTACCCATAACTCCCCAGAGCTCCAACAGCTCCCCACAGCAAGTTTGCCCCATGTGTCAAAACATGATGGTACAACATATCTAACTTTATCCACGCATCTCCCAACACTGGAAAGAAACCACCCAGGGGAAATGTGAGACTCTAACAGAGTTGAATGAAGAATCTCCACTGCCAGGTCATCACAGAGAGGAAAACTTGCCAAGTTGGCAATAGGGTCAGGGGCAGAAGGGTGGGGAGGTTGAACCAGAAAGAGACAGACAACACGGATCTATCACTGTGGTAAGTACATAACTTTCGTATCCAATGTTGCCTGCTCCATCTGGATTCAACCTATGGGACAGTCTCCAACCATGACAATCCTTCAGAAGGAATTAAGAGAGGATATTCTGCAGCACAACAGAACCAAACAGAGCCCTGTACCTGAACTGAATGTCCAGCTTATAATCCAACACAAAAGTCTGGTGGCCCAACTAAGTAGCAGCAGCACAAACATCGTCCATAGGCAGTTGTTATACCACGTCTAATAACCAGTGACACCTATTCCAGATGAAAATCTGTTTGATTCCACAGCGAATCTGGCAATAAAAAACACAGTGAAAATTTCACCAATAAAACTCCTAGCGCCTCGGCCGTAACAGCCTTTACAGAGTAAAATGCCTGCTCACAGCATACCTATTTATATCAAAATCCAATACAATTAATCAATTAACTAATTAAAATTTAAAGCAGAATCTACATTATTAACAACTAAGCAACAGAAATCAAATAAAACTCCACCAATGACATTCCTTATTTAGCCCATTGGGCTGTAAAGTATTATATTTCACTATAAAAAATGGATTCCTTTTTTCTTAGTAAATATTTCAGTAAATCTTCATCAGAAAAATGCACAGAAATATGTTCCAAAACTGTTACCGCTAAACTATCAATTTCACCCCTGTGTACTGAATTAAAATGATCTGCTACAGGGCTGATCATTTTTTCTGTTTTTAGTATCCCTAACATGCTCTTTAATTCTTTCACTTAAACTTGTTTTACTCTCACCTATGTAAAAACAGTTACATGAACATTTCATTGAATAAATTATGCCCTTTGTTGTACAAGAGAAACAATCTTGTGTTTGAAAATTTTTCCATTGATATAATGGAATGTAGGCACTATGTACTGGCAAATAGAACATCTGCCACAAGGACTAGTGCCCAATTTTATTATATTTCCATTTATCAATTCTTGTGGTCTTTTGTATCTACTATGTACTAAAAAATCTTGTATGTTACGTCCCCTCTGATAGGATGTTCTAAGTTCTAAATTAGACACACAAGACACTTGTCTCAATTATTTTCCAATATTCTCTTAATATATTATTAAATCTGTTCGAAAAAAAATGTATATTTGGTAACAAAAAATATGATGTTATTTTCTATTATTCGATTTCTGTTTACTATATTACCCCTATACTTCATTTGTCTATTGATGTTACAATTTTCATAAATTTTCATATAACTGTCCACTATTATTTGTTCATCATATCCTCTGACTACGAACATTTTCATAGCTGTTATTGCTTCCATTTTTGAATCGTTATTCTCACTACATAGCCTACTAATTCTTAATAGTTCTCCATATGGAATGGAAGCCAAAGTGTGCGGTGGATGGCAACTAGTAGCCTATAAGATAAAATTTTGTTGATCAAATTTTCTATGTATTCTGGTTTTAATTTTCTCTTTATTTATTCCTTCAACAGTAATATCAAGAAAATTAACTCTCGAACCAACTTGTGCTTGGCCATATTTAATTCCAAATCTATTATTGTTGAAAAAATTCAAAAACTCATCTACCTCTTTTCTACCTTCATAACATATAAAAATAAGATCATCTATAAACCTATCGTCCATAGGCACTCTAGAAAAAAAAAATCTGTAAAGGTAAAAAGAAGTTATGTACTCACCATAACGTTACATCTGGGTTGTCCATTTTCATTATTCCTCAAACCTGTGGGTTCAGATCCGATCCTCGGTTCCAACTCGGTCGCTGCAATAGCTTATGGCAACCAAAAAGCTCTTCCCTTACCGAGAATGCACCATTCTAAGACATCTCAGATAATTTGCTGCTAGACAGATGAGAAAAAAAAATATATATATACATATATATATATGTGTATATATATATATATATATATATATATATATATATATATATATATATATGTGTGTGTGTGTGTGTGTGTGTGTATATATATATATATATATATATATATATATATATATATATATATGTATATATATATATATATATATATATATATATATATATACACACACACACAATTATATATATATATATGTGTGTGTGTGTGTGTGTGTATCTATATATATATATATATATATATATATATATATATATATATATCTATATATATATATATATATATATATATATATATATAGAGCTATAGATATAAATAAGTATAATTAAGTACACAAACAGAAAGGTGAAACTTATTCTGGAGCTCACTACACAGAAATGACAATTTAGGACCACTCATAAGGTTGAGGAATGGAGGGTGGGTTATTTGAGTAAAAATTAAAAATGGACAACACAGATGGAACATTATGGTGAGTACATAACTTCTTTATCTGATGTCAATTTTCATTCTATCCTCAAACCTGTGGGACAGAGTCCCCAGCTACCTTATACCCTGGGTGGACTCATGGAAGGATGGCCCTCAGTACCACAGAACCAAATGAAGCTCTTCCCCTGGAAACCAAATCCAATTTGTAATGAGTGATACAGGTATGGGGATGAAAGATCAAATATGGTGGTTGAGATGATAAGGCTTGAATCTCTGAAATTCTTCTTGCAGATGTAATGGCTACCAAAAATATGGTTTTACAAGAAAGGAACTTGAGATCAGATGTAGCTGCTGACTCAAAGGGGGATTGTATAATTTCGTGCAGCACCAAATTCAACTCCCAAGGAGGAGTAGGTCTTTATAAGGAGGTTTAAGCAAAACAGTTTCTTTTACCTTTAGCCCAAGTAGCGGCTGCACATATATCATCCATGGATGCTCTACAGTGAAATACTGACAAAGCCGCCATGGCACTGGTTCAACGGGCTCACAAATGTTGAGATAATTTTAGACCTCGCTTCTTGTAAATTTAAGAAGTACACTCTGAGATCCATCAAGCTAATGTCACGTTGGTCACTGGATTTCCCAGTTTTACATCTGAAAAGGAGACAAAAAGTTGGCCAGATTTCCTTATAGTTTTTGTTCTTTGAAGATAACAAGGTAATTGTCTGTGACCAATTTATAAGTGTAACAGGTATTCACCTGTATTTGAAAACCTTGGAAAGAATACTAGTAAATTAATGGATTGATTGATATTATTGTCTGACAGTATTTTAGACAAAAAAGATGGGTTAGTATGTAACAAAACTCTGTCTTTATGAAAGATCAAATATGGTGGTTAAGATGATAAGGCTTGAATCTCTGAAATTCTTCTTGCAGATGTAATGGCTACCAAAAATATGGTTTTACAAGAAAGGAACTTGAGATCAGATGCAGCTGCTGGCTCAAACGGGGATTGTATAATTTCGTGCAGCACCAAATTCAACTCCCAAGGAGGAGTAGGTCTTTATAAGGAGGTTTAAGCAAAACAGTTTCTTTTACCTTTACAGAGTCTGTGTGAAGCAAGTGAAGATACTTGATATCCAATGTGAAAATTGGAAATTGCCGCTAGTTGTATCCTTAATGGAGAAGAAACTGCACTACCATTAAACAATTGGGCCAAGAACTCCATGAATCTATGAATCAGAGCTGAGAATAGATCCAGGTCATTCTGCTGTGCCCATAAAACAAATCTCTTCCATTTACTAGATTTAGTTTACATGCAGATGGTTTATGAGAGGACTAGAGAATGTGACAGACTGGAGAAGAGAGTATAGGTTGGCTGGCTATTAATTTAATTGGAGAAGCCAAGCAGTCAGCTTGAGGTTTGGAATGTCTGGATGAACCATGCCAGTCAGGTGAGACAGGAGGTCCGGAGTTGGATCCAGAATCTACGGTTCCATCAGTAAATGAGGCCAAAGGAAGGGAAACCAAATCTGTTGAGGGTGGTATAGTGCAATGAATAATGTTAAGTTGTCTATCTCGCCTTCGTTCTTGTTGGGATCGGACCCGATCCTCAGCTCCGACTCGGCCATCTTCAATAGCTCGAGAGCTGTTTACTGGCTCGAGGCTACCCCTTATCCCATAATGCCTAGCGATAGCTACCCAGTTCTCGTTTGCCGCTTCAGATGCAAGGTGCCGTTTTTCTGGCTCAGGCTTGTATATACGGGTTTTTTGTGTAAATTTTTCACTAGAATTTAACTTTTCTAGTATTTTATTATTAGCTATAGCTTTGTTTCTGTGATAGATAATTGTTTATCTTATAGTATCCCTCCTTTTGTAGAACTCGTTTAACTTACAGAGTTCTCCCCCACCCCTCCTCTTCTTGCAGGTTAGCCGTTTAAGTTAGAGGCTTCCCTCTGCTTTTTTCTTATAGGCTAGTCGTTTAAATTAGATGCTTTCCTATTATCTTTCAAAAAAAAAAAAAAAAAAAAAAAAACCTTTAGCTATAATTTTTCTAGTAGGTGTGTTTTTTGTAGACTGTATACTGCTTCCTGTTATTGTTGTCATAATTGGTTTCTTTCTACTGTAAAGGATGTCAAAGGAATCCAAAGTTTCTGGATTAAAGAAGTGTGACTCATGCTGTCAGAAAATGTCTCTGACAGATGGGAACACTTCTTGCGTCTATTGTTTAGGCGCTGCGCACCTGCAGGACTCTTGTTCTATTTGCCATGCCTTTAGTCCAAGAGTCCTGCAGAAGTGTAAGAATAAGCTGATTCTTAGGGGTCTTTTAAAACCCCAGGATTCACCGGCCAAGAGCTCATAGCCTGTGAAATCCTCTAAATCCACTAAGCCGTTGGCTCCAAGTTCGGAGCCATCTTCGGTTCAGGATTTACCTTCTATGTCGGTTTCGGCTGGCACCAACAAGACAATCTCCCCGTCTGATCCATCAGAGACTTCAGAGCCATCATGGAGCCACAAGAGGCTGAGGTCCCCTTCACTAGAGTCGGTGCATTAAGCTCCTCGGTCTCCTTTACTTCAGAGCGAGCATAGTCACCGATCCTCTCACTCCTCTCGATCCTCTAGGCTGTTGGATCATGATGTGGATAGAGTGGTCAGTAGGTTGCCAAAGTCACAGGCACTAGCTAAATTGTTGTCCAGCCCTCCTCAACAGGTATTGGCTCCGTCCACTTCTCTCGATGTTCCTCCTCCGACTCCAATGAGTTCGGAGCCGGAGTTCGTTGGGGTTCGAGAAGTGGAACCGTCGGCTCCGATAACTCTATCTCCTTTGGTTCCGACGTCGGCTCCAATTCCCTTGGTGCTACCTTCCATCGAGGGATCTGGGCGCCGGGGCTCCCTCATCGGCTCCGAGGGGGCGAGTGGCATCGGACCCTTGTCCGACCCCTTTCTCCCTCTTGTAGCTTCGGCACAGGTGAGCTCAGCTCCAACATCGGTCACGGAGCCGTCCCCCTCGGTGCGGGGAAAGATTCCTATTTCTTCGGAACCGGAGGTTTCTCTGCATCGTGGCAGGGACGCCTTCGATGTCATGAGGATTGTGCTGTCCCCTGAGTCAGCTCCACTATCAGCCCCACCGGCTCCGTCCCCTGTAGTGCATGTACCAACCTCTGCTTCTCCTCCAGACCCTAAGCGTAGGGAACCAATGCTCCAGGACACCCCGTTGGGTGTTTCCTCCTCTTCTGAGGCCTCTCCTGATCACTCAGAAGAGTCCCCTCGGAAGAAAAAGTGTAAGAGGAAGCTCATTGACTCCCCCGAGTCTGTCACTTCTGATACATGCTTAGATGATTCGGAAGGGTCCCCAAGATCCCCCTCTGAAGATGTTTCCTTCTCGGACATCCTAGAAATGCTTAAGCAGAGGGGAAACTGGAATCCCCTAGCCCCTTCTGAGGATGAGTCTGTATTTCTGGATGCCTTCGGTTCCCAACCTTCCACCTCCTGGGTGTCTCCGCCTTTCGATCCACTTATGACAGTGGTGGCTCTAAAGGCTTGGTCAGCTCCGGATACAGTGGAACCAACTCCAAGGAGACCTAGTAAATTCATTACAGCACCCCAGGATAAGCAGTTCCTTTCGAAAGGTGTCCCTGTTGATGCTATGGTGGTAGCACCAACCACCAAAAAAGAGTTAGCGGAGACCTCTTCATCTGTCCATCCCCCTAACAAGGAGTCTAGGACGATGGACAGATACGGGAAGTGAATGTTCACTTCAGCGACCTTCTCTATGAGGTCACTGAACTACCTGTGTCATTTTACCCGACTTCAAAGGGATCTCCTTAAAGAGCTCGGAGATACCCTCCAAGATCCAACAGCTGAGGGAGCACAAGCCAAGGTAGCTTCTCAGCTAGCGACGCTTAATTCTGCTGTTAACTCCTCCATGAGGCTCATTTCCTATGCAGCCGATGGGGCGAGTAGAGCCGCAGGTACCGGGGTGGCCCTTAGGAGACATGCGTGGATGCGGCTGTGTAACTTTGTGGATGTCCGAGTCGGAGCCGAGGATCCCAACCAGCAAGAAAGAAGGCGAGATGAAGACAACTAACATGGAACGTTATGGTAGTTACATAACTTCTTTTTTTTTGGGCCCACAAAAAGAAGTTAGACCCTTTTTCAGCACTGATAACAATGATTCTTGATTTTTTGGCTACAATTTTCAATGAAGGCATTAACTCCTCCACTACCAGAGCCAATTAGCAGCCATTTCCAACATTCACATTCGAATAAATAATTATACTTCAGCTTTCTCCAAACTTTGTAAAGTCTTTCATAGAGGAACCTAGTTACTCAGACTTCCTTTAAAAGGTCCTCCCCCTCCTTGAGATCTACAATAAATATAGTTCTTCAGACCTTGAATCAACCCCCTTTGAACCATCAGCTAGGTCTGATCTGAAATTTTTGACTTGGAAAACTCTTTTTCTGGTTGCCGTCACTTCTGCCAGCGCATTGTCCTCAAAACCTCCTTATTTAATTTTTCACAAGGTTATGATTTCCTTGTAGACTAATCCTTCCTTCTTACCAAAGATCGTGTCAGAATCTAGCATCAATCAGGTCATCAGTCTCCCTGTCTTCTTTCCTAAGTTTTCAAACAAAGGAAAGTACACGGACTTTGATGAGGGCAAAGGATCTCCAAGGTTATCTCCTGATGATGTCTCCTCTGAAGACATCTTAAAAATCCTAAAACAGAGAAGTGGCTAGAAGTCCAGCAATCATTCATCTGAGGAATCTGTGTATCTGGAAGCATTTGGTGCCCATCCATCTACATTCTGGGTGACCCTGCCCTTCAGTGAGCTCATTAGGTTGATCTCCCAGTGGGCATGGAATGTCTCAGGTACCATCAAACCTATTCCCCAGAGACCAAACAAAATTATTACGGCCCCAGAGGACAAAGAATTCTGGATGAAAGGTGTACCAGTAGATACCATGGTAGTGGCAGCAGCCACCAAAAAAGAACTTGCCAAAAATGTTCTTCTATCCGTTCCCCTAACAAGGAGTCAGTCATCCAAGTATGGAAACATTTGGAATCTTTGCAGTCTGAGGTGAGCTGCTACCACTGCCATACATTTGGTGAACACTCTGGGGGCTGTGATGAGACCAAAGGGCAGTGGTCTGAACTGATAATGCCTCATGAATGCTCCCACAATCAGACAGTGGCAGAAAGGATATTCCACAAATGGGGCCAACCTTGCTGCAATCTTTTCCCCTCTCCCCTAAACAAAAAGTGCAGCAGCTATTTTTGTCTTGATCCCCCCACGAGAGGGAATCCCTGAGGGATGCTCTTCACAACTGACCCCCCCCCCCGGTCTCCTGTATGCCTTTCCTCCGACCCCAATAATCCCCAAATTTCTACAGAAAGCGAGCAGGTTGGAGTAAAATAAAGAGAAGTTATGTACTTACCATAACGTTCCATGTTAGTTGCCTTCATCTCGCCTTCTTTCTTGCTGGTTGGGATCGGAGCCGATCCTCGACTCTGACTCGGCCATCTTCAATAGCTCGAGAGCTGTTTACTGGCTTGAGGCTACCCCTTATCCCATAATGCCTAGCTATAGCTACCCAGATCTCGTTTGACATAGCTAACTCCAGAAATAATAAAAGAATAAACCAGTCAAAAAATCAGTTGACTATACCTGCCATATTCTCTAAGTCAGTAGAGGAAACAAGAGAACACACAGCCAGGGGAAACAGGAAAAACTCCTCTCGGTCCACTAGGACAGGGGGACGGAGGGTGGGATGCAAGAAGGAAGGCAAGATGAAGACAAATAACATGGAACGTTATGGTAGGTACATAACTTCTTTATGTTAAGTTGTCTATCTCGCCTTCATTCTTGCTGGTTGGGACAGTGTCCCTAGCACCTACAATCCTGGGTGGCTCATTGGAACAGACTCTTCAGAACAGTGGAACCAAAGTTATCTCTACTCCTGGAGACCAAATCCAACTTGTAATGAGAAATAAAGGTATGAGGATTTGCCCACGTAGCAGCGGCACATATAGAGTCCATGGGCAACCTAGACTGGAAGGCTACAGAGGTGGCTAAGGCCCTAGTAGAATGACCCTTCGGTTTGATAGGCAAGTCTTTGTTCCTTAGTTGATAGATAAAGGTAATAATGTGAGACAACCACCTGGATAAGGTCACTTTGGAAACTGGGAGACCCTGTTTGCCTCGAGCATAGGAGAGGAATAGTTGGTCAGACTTCCTAATATCCTTCGTCCTATGCAGGTAGAAATGCAATTGTCTATGAACATCCAATTGATGTAACTTGTATTTTGCCATGTTGGTGTGGTTAGGAAAAAACACAGGTAGGTCTATAGATTGATTCAAATTATTTTCTGAGCAAACTTTTGGAAGGAAAGAGGGATTAGTCCTCAGAGGAACCCTGTCCTTATGAAATACTAAGTATGGAGGATGAGCACATAGTGCCTGAAGTTCAGAGACTCGTCTGGCTGAAGTAATCGCTACCAGAAAGAGAGTTTTCCAAGATAGAAACTTAATGGAGCACGACGCTGCAGATTCAAAGGGGGGCATAATCAAGGATGTTAGTACCAGATTAAGGTCCCAAGGCGGAGGGGGATCTCTCAATGGGGGTATAAGGAGTGTAGTCCCTCTTAGAAAGGCTTTACATAGCATATGAGACATAATGTTTGCATTAGACCACCCAACATGAAAATTTGAAAAGGCCGCTAATTGAACTCTGATTGTAACAGAAGCGGACCCCGAATGAAAGAGTTCTGTTAAGAACTCCAAGATTTCGTGGAGAGGGGCTGTGAAGGGATATATGTTCCTGGCCTCTGCCCAACAAGTTTCCATTTGCTAGCATAAGTCCTTCTAGTGGCAGACTTATGGGAGGAAACAATAATGTCGCATACTGCCGGGGAAATGCTGGGAAGCCTGGCTAAGGTTGGAAGTGGAGCAACTAAGCTGTAAGCTGGAGTGTTTGAAGGGATTGATGCAGCCCTCCTGATTGATGGATCAGTAGGTCTGGAATCGGATCCAGAGTCCAGGGCTGCTCGAGAAGGTAATGGTGCAGGAATGGAAACCATATCTGTCGAGGCCAGTAGGGGGCAATGAGGATCATCTTGCAACCCAACAAAATTGCTTTCTGTATGAGTTTTGGTATCAGGGGAAATGGAGGGAAGGCATAAAGAAGTCCCTGGGGCCAATCGTGGACTAGAGTATCTCTGGGAGAGTGACCTGGAAGCGGAAGAAGGGAGAAGTAGTTGCTGCATTTGGTGTTGAAGGGGGTGGCAAAAAAGTCGCAGCAAGGCTGTCCCCATTTGCGGAAGATCAGATTCGCAGCTACCTGAATCAGAGACAACTCGTGAGGCATGAGAATAGCTCTGCTGAGCCTGTCCGCTATGACGTTGGACGTCCCAGGGATGTGTGTCGCAATCAGAAATCATTGGGAGGAAATCGCCCACTGCCAGAGTCTGAGCTCTTCTCGACATAAGAGGTAGGACCTGGTTCCGCCCTGCTTGCTGATGTACCACACCACTGACATGTTGTCCGATTGTATTGCAATGGTCCCAGAAGGGAGAGAGTCCTGAAGAGCTTGCAACACTAGGAGCACGGCTCTCATTTCTAGGACGTTTATATTCAGATGGTACTCGTGAGTCTGCCAAGTGCCTTGGACTGTCCTTCCTTGATAATGCCCCCCCCCCCACCTTATCAGGGAGGCGTCTGTGGTCACTGTAGCAACCCGGAGGGGGCTGAATGAAGGGTCTGCCCTGAGTCACTAGAGGGGAGACCATCCACCAGGAAAGGTGTCTTTTGCATGCTTCTGTAATCATGATCATATGAGACATGGGGAGCTGTTGGAAGGACCACTGTGTGAATAGAAGCCACTGAAGGATTCTCATGTGAAAGCGGGCCAAGGGTATCAGAAGAATTGCCACTGCCATAGAGCCTAGAGTTTGAAGGACATACCTGACTTGTACCCTTTTGCATTGCATGAGGAACTGAACTTGCTGGCAAATTGTGGACACCCTTTCCGAAGGTAGCTTTGTGTACATGCTCCTTGTATCTAAGTCTGCTCCTATATAAGTAATAGATTGTCAGGGCAACAAGGCAGATTTTTCGAAATTTATAGCAATGCCTAGCCAGGAGCAAATTGAAATTGTATAGTCCCTGGCTTGAAGAAGTTGACGCCTGGTAGTGGCAGTGAGGAGCCAGTCGTCTAGATATGGAAACACCTGGAATCCTCGACGTCTCAGGTGAGCCGTGACCACTGCCATACATTTGGTGAACACCCTGGGGGCTGTGGTGAGACCAAAGGGCAGAGCTCTGAACTGGTAATGACTGGCTCCCAGCCGGAAGCGAAGGTACCTCCTGGAGCGTCTGTCCATCTTAATATGATAGTACGCATCCTGGAGATTTATGGAGCACATCCAATTGTCCTGACCCAGAAAGGGTAGAATGGACTGTAGCATGACCATCCGAAACTTTGTTCTTTGAACAGACTTGTTCGGTCTGCTGAGATCCAAAATAGGTCTCCAGTCCCCTGTCTTTTTTGGTACCAAAAAGAACCTTGAGTAAGTTCTGGATCCGTGTTGGTCTGCCGGGACTTCCTGGATGACTCTTTTTCTAGCAGTTTTAAAACTTCTATAACTGCGTGGTCCTTCAAATTGAGTGGGACATCTGGGAGGGACTTGCATGACGGTAAAGGGGGTTGAAACAATGGGATTCTGTAACTTCCGGATATGACTGAATGTACCCATTTGTCTTGCGTTCGGTTTAGTCAGGCTTTTGGGTACAATGAAAGTCTTCCCCCGACTGCCTCCAGAGGCGGACAGTTGGGCAACACTTCAGGGATGCTGGAAGGGCTTGTCAGAGAAAGATTCTCTGCTGCCCTGGTTCTGCGGACCCCCTCTGCCACGAGGGCGGTGTCTGTTGTTATTGTTATTTCCTTGTCCGCCCATGGAGGAAAAATCACTATGTGTGTCAGGTGAAGCTCCATGGGATTTCCGAAACCACATTTTCCCACTCTTCTGACCTTTGGGGTATGGTCTGGAAGGAGTGGAAAAACGAACTCCCACAGCAGAGAGAGTCTTGCCTTCCTGCTCACACCTAGTGAGAGTGTCTTTCACCTGTGGTCCAAAAAGAAAGTAAACGTCAAAGGGAGTGTTGGTGAATGACGCTCTAAAGGGTTCCGCAAAATTACACAGCCGCATCCATGCATGTCTCCGAAGTGCCATGCCTGTGCCTGCAGCCTTACTTGCACCATCGGCTGCGTAGGAAATGAGCCTCATGGAGGAGTTGACTACTGAGTTAAGGGTTGACAGCTGAGAAGCCACTTTAGCCTGAGCCCCTTCAGCTGATGGATCCTGAAGGGTATCTTCGAGCTCTTTCAGGAGATCCCTCTGAAGCCTGGTGAAATGGCATAAGTAATTCAGTGACCTCATGGAGAAGGTCGCTGAAGCAAACATTCGTTTCCCGTATCTGTCCATGGTCCTGGACTCCTTGTTAGGAGGATGGACAGACGAAAAAGTTTCTGCTAACTCCTTTTTAGTGGCTGCTGCTACCACCATGGCATCCACAGGAACACCCTTAGCAAGGAACTGCCTGTCCGGGGGGAGCAGTGATAAACTTACTTGGTCTCCTCGGGGTTGGTTCCACTGTATCCGGGGCTGACCAAGCTCTTCGAGCTACCACTGACATTAGTGGATCAAAGGGCGGAGAAACCCAGGAGGTGGAAGGTCGGGAACCAAACGCATCTAGGAATACGGATTCATCCTCGGTAGGGGCTAGGGTATTCCAGTTCCCCCTCTGCTTAAGCATTTCTAGGATGTCTGAGAAGGAAACATCTTCAGAGGGGGATCTCGGGGACCCTTCCGATTCATCCAAATCCGTATCCGAAGTGACAGACTCGGGGGAGTCAATGTGCTTCCTCTTGCACTTCTTCTTCCGAGGGGGCTACTCTGAATGATCAGGGGCGGCTTCGGAAGAAGAGGAAACACCCAATGGGGTGCCATGGAGCGCTGGTTCCCCACGCTTGGGGTCTGGAGGAGGGACAGAGGTTGACGCAGGCACTATGGGGGACGGAGCCAGTGGAGTCAAAGGTGGAGCTGACTGGGAGGCCAACACACTCCTCATGACATCAAAGGCATCCCTGCCACGATGCAGAGAAGGCTCCGGCTCCGAGGAGACTGGAATCCTCCTCCGCACTGAGGGAGATGGCTCCGAGGCCGATGTAAGAGCCGAGCTCACCTGCATCGATGCTCCGAGAGGGAGAGCGGGGTCGGACAAGGGTCCGATGCCACTCGCCCCCTTGGAGCCGATGAGGGAGTCTCGGCGCCCAGATCCCTCGATGGAAGGCACCATCGAGGGGATCGGAGCCGACGACGGATCCGAAGGAGAAATCGTTATCGGAGCCGACGGTTCCACGACTCGAACCCCAATAAACTCCGAGCTCAATGGAGTCGGAGGAGGAACATCGATAGAAACGGACGGAGCCGACAACTGATGAGGAGGGCTGGACAACATTTTGGCCACTGCCTGCGACTTCAACAACCTACTGACCACTTTCTCCACATCGTGGTCCGAGAGCCTACAGGACCGAGAAGAGTGTGAAGATCTGTGACTGCGGTCACTCTGCAAAAGGGAAGACCGAGGAGCCGAATGAATGGACTCTAGCGAGGGGGACCTCAGCCTTTTTTGGGTCCTTGACGGCTCCGAGGGTACTAGTGGAGCCGACGAGGAAACAGTCTCCTCGGTTCCAGCCGGGACTGAAGAAGTAGTAGGCAAGGCTTGGGCCAATGATGACTCCGAGCTGGGAGCCGACGATTTGGCCGGTTTAGGGGATTTCACTGGCTGAGCCTTGGCCGGTGAATCCTGAGGCTTGAGAAGACCCCTCAAAATAAGATTATTCTTGCGCTTCTGCAGAACTCTTGGGCTAAATGCATGGCAGATAGAACAAGAGTCCTGCAGGTGCACTGCGCCTAGGCAATAGATGCAAGAAGTGTGCCCATCTGTCAGAGACATTTTCTGACAGCATGAGTCACACTTCTTGAATCCCACACTTTGGATTCTTTAGACATATCCAGCAAAAAGAGAAATCACAACTCTAAACTACTTTGGCCAATAAGCCAGACAGCACTAAGAACTAAAAACAGAACACTACCACAAAAAACACAATATAAGATAGATTTTTTTTTTTCTTTAAGACTAGGAAGCCTCTAACTCAAACGGCTACCTAACCAAAAGACTAACACACTACTACAGAGGGGAAGGGGGGAGGACTCTCCAATTTAAACGAGTTCTAAGGGGAAAAAATACAATACACTAAACTACATCTACTAGTTATCTCCTATAAAATAACAACAATTACAATACAAAAAAACCCTAATCTGACGAAAAAAAGGCAGATTAATAAAGTTATACTAGCCTGAGCCAGTAACCAAGAACCTCGCAGCTGAAGCGGCAAACGAGATCTGGGTAGCTAGCGCTAGGCATCATGGTATAAGGGGTAGCCTTGAGCCAGTAAACAGCTCTCAAGCTATAGAAGATAGCCGAGTTGGAGCCGAGGATCGGCTCCGATCCCAACCAGCAAGAATGAAGGTGAGATTGACAACTTAACATCAAACCTTTTCCATTTACCTTTATACATTTTCCAAGTAGAAGCTTTATGGGAAGATAACAATACATGATGGATGACAGAAGAGAGCCTCAGCTGTCTAGCAATCAATGGAACTGGAGAAACCATGCAGTCAACTTGAAGCCTGAAATGTCTGGATGAGTCATGCCTGTCAGGTGAGACAGGGGGTCTAGAGTCAGATCCAAAATCCAGGGAGGGTGCAGAAGATGAGGCCAAAGGAAGGGAAACCAGATCTGTCAAGGCCAGTATGGGGCAATGAGGATAATTATGCTCTTCAAGCAAGATGCTTTCTACAGAAATTTGGGAATGAGGTGTAATGGGGATAAGCATAAAGGAGACCAGAGGACCAATCATAAGGTAGGGCATCCCCAGATATCTCCCTCAATGAGGGGTTAGGGCAAAGAACCTGCTGCATTTGTTGAGGGGAAAAACTAAAAGATCACAGCATGTTTGGCCCCACGTGATGGCAAATCATTTCCAACACACTGATACTGACCATTTCTGACGCATTAAAATCAGCCTGCTTAACTTGTTTGCAATCATGCTGGACTTCCCCCGGATGTGCGTTGCTATTAGAAAGTGAGTGGAGGAGATTGCCCATTGCCATACTCTCATAGCTACTTGACAAAGAGAGCAAGATCTGGTCACATCTTGTTTGTTGATGTACCAGATTACTGATATATTGTCTATCTGAATCACAATAGTCCCAGTTGGGACAGTGTCTTGAAATACCTGCAACACTAGACAGCTCTCATTTCTAGGACATTGATATGCATGTTGGACTCTTTTGGGGGAACATGTGCCTTGGACAGTCCTTCCCAAGAAGTGCCCCCCCCCACCCAATTAGTGAGAGGTGTCTGTGGTCACTGTGGCCTTGGGTTGAAGGAGAACAAAAAGATGGCCTTCTTGTATTTGATTGGAATTAATCCACCAGAGAAGGTAATTCTTGCAGGCTTTTGTTATCTTGACTGGGTCGGATAATGGGTGTTGGAAAATTGACCATTCAGTTACAAGTGTCCATTACAGGATTCTCATATGGAACCTCACCAGTCGTACAAGAGTGATTGCCACTGACATGGATCCCAAAGCTTGTGGTATAAGATGCTCTGGTAGGAAGAATTTTAAATAATGTTTTTGACCTGGAATTGAATGTTTGAATCTGAGATAGAGGAAGAGAAATTACCAATGAATTCCAAAGTTTGAGTTGAGATTTGCTGAAACTGACAGATATCGCCAGATGAGAGCACAGCTGGAGTAAATAGTCATTTGCTTGAATTAACTGATGCCTGCTTGGAGCAGTCAGGAGCCAGTTATCCAGGTATGGAAACACTCGGAATCCCATCAGTCTGAAGGGAGCTGCTATAATTGCCATGCACTTGACAAGCACCCTGTGGAATGTGGTGAGACCAAAGGGCAGTGCTCTGAATCAATAATGACTAGCTCCCAGCCAGAAACGTAGGTACCTTCTGGATCACCTGTTCATTTTGATATGACAGTACGCATCCTGAAGATTTATCAAGCACATCTAGTCATCCTTGTGCAAAAATGGCAAAATGGACTGAACCATGACCATCTGGATTGCATACTGAATTGATTGATTTAGTTTGCTGAGATCCAAAACTATCTCAAGTCCCCTGTCTTTTTTGTCACTAAAAAGAATCCTGAATAAGTTTTGGACTCTCTCTGGTCTGGGGGGGGGGGTCTTTTGGATGACTCTTTTGTTCTGGCAGCTTTTTTATTTCTACTGTTGCTGCTTCCCTCTGACTGGGTGGAACAACATGGATTTTCTTTGAAACTGATGGGGGGATGGGAAAATGGTATTGTACAACTTTTGGATATTATCCTCTGCAGCCACATTTTTTTTGCGATATCTAACCAGGCTCTCTGGTGCAGGGATAGATGACTCCTGACTTCCCCCAGAGAGCAGCAGTTGGGTCTCCATTCAGGAGTGCTGACAGGATCTGTCTGAGAAGGAATCTCTAGAACCTTGATTATGCGGACCACCTCTGCCATGGGGATGGCCTCTTCCATTTGAATCCCCCCCGCCCCTCAGGGAAATCTCTCCACGTGTATCTAGAAAGGGACCCAGAGATTTCTTCAACCATATTTTTCTACCACCTCATTGGTTTCTAGAAAAGGACTACTGAGAAGTAGAAAAAAGTATGCTCACAACAGGGAAACTTTCCCCTTCCTGTTCGCATCTTGAAGGTCTGTCTTTCACTTTAGGGCCAAACAACGTGGTTCTCTCAAAGGGTGGACTGATGAAAGAAGATTTGAAGGGTTCTGCAAAATCACACAAGTGCATCCAAGTGTGTCTCCTAATGGAAATGCCTGAACCTGCCGCCCGTGAAGTACATTCAGCAGCATGAGAGATAAGCCTCATGGACGAATTAAAAATAGAATAAAGGATAGCCAACTGTGAGGAATGGTATTGCCTTCCTTGGAGGATATGGTCACAGAGAAAGAGAGATTTACTAAGTTCTTTGATCAAACCTCTCTGAAGCCTTGTGAAATGTGCCAAATAATTCAGTGACCTAAGTGCAAAGGTCACTAAATCATAGATATGCTTCCCAAATCAGTCAAGCACTTTAGACTCCCTGTTAGGGGGAAGGACAGGGGAACTTTGTTTTGCCAGTTCCCTTCTAGTGGCCGCCACTACAACCATGGCATCTACAGGTACTTTTTTACTCCAGCATGATCGATCTTTAGGTAGTGCCAGCATCCTGTCTGGTCTCTTGGGTATAGGCTCAGCTGTGTCTGGTTCCTTTCATGCCCACTGAGAAAAAAGAAGTTATAGGTTCATAGGTTGGTACTGGGCTATCTGCCCGAAGGCATATATTAGCCCAGCCATGTTGTGCGGTATTCACCGCCCCTTAAGTAGTTCCCTAGACCCTTGTACTAGCAGCTAGTACCCTTGGCCCCTATCTATAGTGCTGTTGGTGTGATCCCCGGTGAGAACTTTCTGTTACCCATCCACTCATCAAGGTTCCTCTTGAAGAGTGATAGTGAGGGGCTCTGTCTTATGTAGATCAGGACCCTGTTCCATAGTAAGGGAAGTTTCTGCGAAGGGAATCTATCCCTCCAGCATGTTCTATTCATTGTTGTGTTGAGGTTTATATCCCTAGAGCATGTAGCTCGAGTAGATTTGGTTTTGCTAAGATGGAGCATGTTCAACAATTCTGGGTTGGACATGGCTCTGTACTTTAGACAGAGATCGCCTCTGAGAAAGCGGTATGCAACAAAGAACAGTCTTAGCTTTTTCAATCGTGCAGCATAGGGCAACTGTTTGAGGCCAGTAATCCTCTTGGTTAGGTACCTCTGTGGTCTCTCCAGCTGCTGGAGATGTCTAGCCAGGTACATTCCAATTGGTGCATTGTACTCAATAATGGGTCTGATGAGGGAAGAGTAGAGGGGGCACCATTACATCCTTAGATCTTGATGCGAACCCTTTCGTGATCAGATGGGTCACAAAGAAGGATTTTCTAACCACTTTGGCAAAAAGGAAAGTTGACTACCTACTTGGGTCGCTAGATCCCTTATTTCTTCTTCAGATTTCAGGGGATTACCTCCTATGTTGTAGTTTGCGGGTACTCTGCTTTTTCCAAAGGGGATTACTACGCATTTTTTGCATTTAGCTTGAGACCATGGCTTTGACACCATGCATCAGTACTTATCATAATGTTCCATCTGTGTTATCCATTTTCATTCTTCCTCAACTGATGGGTTTAGATCCGATCTGTCAGATCCGACTCAGCCTTTGCAAAAGCTAGTGGCAACTTAGAACTCTCGAGCGTCTCCCTTACCCAGCATGCACCAACCCCAATTACCTCAGAAATTGTTTGCTGGCTATAGCCTAAAGAACAATTTCTTATACAAACAGATATAAATATAAACGCAGAAAAAAAGGATAGACAAGGCCATATCTGCAGCTTTATAATACTCAGAATATATAAAAATGTTTATATCCACTCACTCTTCCAGAAAAACTGAAAGGATGGAAGTTGGTGGGTCGGGACTTGAGGAAGAATGAAAATGGACAACACAGATGAAATGTTATGGTAAGTACATAACTTCTTTATCTGATGTTGTCAATTTTCATTCTGTCCTCAAGTGATGGGACAGAGTCCCGCAGCTACCTAAATCCCAGGGTGGACTCAAGGAAGGATATTCCTAAGCACCACTGAGCCAAATGGTGCTCTGTTTCTTGATATCAAATCTCATTTGTAATGAGTGATAAAGGTATGGGGGGAAGCCCCCATGGAAGGTCTTGAATGAAAAACAGAGGAAGTTGCAACAGACCTGGTTGAATGAGCACGTACCTGCCTTGGTAAAGGAATATCCACTTTTTTGAAAATAAAAGTGATGCAGCCTGTAAGCCGTCTGGCTAGGGTGACTTTGGACACTGGTATACCCAGTTTTACATCTGCAAAAGAAACAAATAACTGATCTGTAGTTCTGATATCCTTTGTTCTATCTAGACAGAGTCACATCTGCCTAAGAACACCCAATAAATGAAGTAAGTATTCCCCATTGTTCAAATAATTTGAAAAGAAAACCAGTAAATTGATGGACTGGATAATATGGGACTCTGATACTATTTTGGACAAAAGAATACATTAGCTCATAGTGTAACCTTATCTTTATGAAAAATTAGATATGAAGACATCACAGACAAGGGCTGAATTTCTGAAATTCATCTGGCAGAAATAATGGCCGGCAGAAATAATGGCCAACAGTAACATTTTCCAAGAAAGAAATTTAAGACTACAGCCATGTGCTGGTTCAAGGGGTGAACTGATCAAGGCTTGCAGTACCAGATTAAGATCCTATGGAGAGGTAGGATCTTTAAATGGAAGTTTCAAAAGAAGTGTGCCCTACAAAAAGGTTTTACAAAGTTTATGAGAAGCGAGTGATGAACCATTAAATCCACTATGGAAATTAGAAATTGCTGCCAATTGAACTTTAACTGTTGAAGCACTGGCTCCCTGACTAAAAAGCAATGTCAAGAAGTTGAGAATGCTGCGAACTGTGGCAGAAAAGGGGTCAGTGTGATGTTCAACAGCAGTGAGCAAATCTCTTCCATTTACTGGCATAAAGCTTCCTTGTTGATGGTTTAAGAGAAGATGACAAAATGTGGCGAACAGGAGATGAGAGCATAGGTTGTCTGGCTATTACTGGAAATGGAGAAACCAAGCCATCAGCTTGAGATTGGGAAGGTTAGGATGAATCATGCCTGTCGGGAGAGACAGCACATCTAGAGCTGGGTCCAGAATCTAGGGTTGATGGACTAGATGAGGCCATAGGAAGAAAAAACAAATCTGTCAGGGCCAATAGGGTGCAAGGAGGATGACTTTGCTCCTCAACCTGGCAGCTTTCTGTAGGAACTTTGTAATCAAAGTAATTGGAGGATAAGCATAAAGTAGACCAGGGGGCCAATCATTGAGAAGAGCATCCCTCGGTGACTCCCTATGTGGGGGGGATTAGGGCAAAGTAGCTGCTGCACTTGTTGTTTAGGGGAGATGCAAAGAGATCACAGCAAGGCTGGCCCCACTGTCAGAAAATCACTTCTGTTACGTCCTTGTTGAGGAACCAGTCCTGAGGGAGTAGAATGTACCTGCTCAGTTTGTCTGTCAATACGTTGAACATCCCCGGAATATGCTTTGTAATAAAAAGCTATTGGAAGAGAATGCCAATTGCCAAACTCTGAGTGCTTCTCAATACTGGGGGTAAGATCTGGTTCTCCCTTGTTTGTTGATGTATCAAACCACTGACATGTTGTCTGTTTGAATCACAATCGTTCCAGAAGGAACAGCATTCTGAAAAGCCTGCAATACTAAAAGCACTGCTCTCAGCTCTAAGACACTGATATGCAAATTGGCCTATTCGGGAGATTCTGTGGTCACAATGGCTTTGGGCTGAGATGGGACAAATAAATGTCCTTGTAGAATTTCTTCTGACTGCTTCCACCACAGTAGACCCCTTTTGCATATATTGGTGATTTGTATCGGAGCAGATAAAGGAAGATGACGAACTGATCACTGCAAGGCCAACATTCATTGAAGAATTCTCATGTCATATTTGCTAAGGGTAGTAATGTAACTGCTGTCACCATTGATCCCAAGGCCTGAATGACCAATCAGGTTGGGATTCTGGTACTGCAAACTATCTTTCTCACATGTGATCTTACTGTTTGAACTCTGGAGAGAGGGAAGTGAGGCTTTAGTTGGCTAATAGGTAGGTACTAGACTACTGGCTCAAGGGCCTAAGTAAGCCTAACCAACAAGGTTCCCTGGCTTACACCACCCAAGAAAGTTAATTTCCTGTGCCCCTGTCGAGCAGAGCCACAGAAGTTGATTTTGTATTAAGCAGTGCTCCTATAAACTCTAGACTTTGACTTGGTTCTTTCTGGTAGTTTATTGTGATTCTTTGTACAGCACATGTCTGAATCACTTTTTGTCTTGACATGATGAGCTGATGCCTGGTCAGGGTGGAAATGAGCCAGTCCTCTAAATATAGAAATACTTGGAATTTTGCAGTCTCAAGTGATATCACGGTACTTGCAATATAAAAAAAAAATTATTTATATTTCTATGTGCACTTTATGTAATGCCTACAATATTAGGCAAGACAAATAGAAAGCTAAAAGAGCGAATATGTGAACATGTATCAGATATACACAGGAATACTAAAACTAATGCACTTTATCGACATATTAAAGCAACAGACAAATCAGATTAATTTAATTTTTTTAATTTGAAAATTATACATGAAAGCATCAGAGGAAGTGACCTTAAAAATTACACAGACGTTTTAGAAAAACAAATGGATTATACATTTTAAAGCACATCTGCCCCCTAGATTAAATGAAAATGTTACCATAAAGCCAGTTCTAAAAGAAAAATTAAATAAAATTAAATAATATATAGCATTTATAATAGTATACTTCATTTTTTAACATTATGCTTTTATATATAAGTACCGAGTATTTTTGCTACAAGTCTTTATAACCATTTTCCTTTAAATAATACTTTTAAATTGTTTGACTCATCACATGATTTTAATTGTGCATTTAAAAGATATCTTTTTAACAGTCTGACTATTTGGCTGATGAAGCCTGCATGGTGAAAGTCTTTTAGTTACTAGCGCAAATCAATAAATATATTTGTTACATTATACCGAGTGTCGTGGTGCCAGTTTTACTTTTATTTTCTTTATTATGTTGATTTTTAGTGTTCCAAGCTTTGTCTAAGTGGTGGAACACTATTTTAGTTATCTAGAATACCGAAGAAGTAAAAGGTTTTCCCAGAAGCCCACTTATCTGCCCAGCCTTAGTGGAACACTAGCCAACAATCAATTCCACAAAGCTCACAGGGAGAGCACATTTCATCTGCAAAAAAGTTCTGAAGAGTTTCGCACCCAAACCACTGACTTTATGTGGCTTTCCTCAAGCCCACCAGCAGTTAGGGTATATGGAAGGCACCTTGAAGCTTTGAATAATGACCAGTGGTCATATCCTTGGCAGGATATAGTGCATACAGCTAAGGCTACTGCAACAGTGATCTAATGATGAACAGCTATCATTTTCCATGCCTTCTATCATTTTGTCTTATTTTTCATGCCTATATGCTTAAAAATATCTATCTATAGCTTAAACTAAGGATATTATTCTAGATATCTACATTAATAAAAACACGGGGAATTATTATCTTAGTTCTGCAGATAATATGATAAGTACACTTTTACACCCCCGCTGCAGAAGCCCAAGATCACAACATTTTATCAACTTTAACTTATTTCTGTCCAGCTTTGTCACAGTATAAAGCCTGGACACTTTACAAGTAAGAAAAAAAACACTTTCTTGCTTTAATATCTTTAATATATATAGCAGTCACTGACAGGACACCCTCACCTCACATTTGCCATATTCCTGCACAATGCACAAGGCTGCTTTACAATATAACTTGCAATTTAAATAATTAAGTTTTTATAAAACAATGAACATGAACAAAATTGTCTTACTTGCAGTTTCTTCTTCAGTGTCATTTTAAACATCAGTGACAAAATGGGGTATATGTTTTACAGTCGACCCACCAGTTTAACATAGTCAACAAAATTCCAGTCTTTTCTCAGCCATTCCTACAGCTAATAGGAATGATGATTTACAAACTCTCATTAATTCACTAAGTTCACAATGTTGCTGTTCTACTTGATCCTCTCCATCTCTCCACATCTCTCTGGTTCAAGTCCAAGGTACTTATAGTTCATCTAGTCAGCTCCTGTATTTTTTTCTGTTACTCAGGCATTTTCCTTTGAAACAATGAAAATGTTTCACTAATATTTCTGTATGAGCTTTGTGCTCAGTAGAAGCAGAAGCACAGTCCCATTCTGCTTGCTGGATCACTCTTTGCTGACTAAACTTTTTTTTTTTATTTCCTTCTTAGCCTGTTCTGCATCAAAAAATGTCTTTGATCCTGCAGGAAAAAAATATTTTCAAGATGGGTGGATATAGCAGTTTGAATCTCACACCTGCCTCTCAACATTTCCTGGTTACAAGGAAAAACTCAATTATCTTCTGTCTGGTGTATGGTGAATAATCATTTTGTAGAAACACTCTGCTATCCTCAATTTTTAATACTATTCTCTTCTTTAACAATTTTGTCAGAAGCAACTCTTTCTGCTGGTACAATTGCTTCTTTACTAATACAGTTCATGGCTGTTTTACATGGCAAGATTAAAAACATACACATGATATGCCCTCTCACTTAATAAACCCCGCTTTGGAAAACACCAGTCCATTTGCTTATTTGTACTTAATGCAGTCTGTTCCTTCTAGTTGCTCTTGTGCAGCAGAAAATCTTAGTTTATCTTTGCATGCTTTGCCTTCTAAATTATAGTTATATACTCACCATAACACTGCATCCTTGTTGCCTGTTTTCATCCTTACTCAACTGGTGGATCTCAGATCCATCCTTGGCCACTTGATAGACTTTAGGCTGTGTAGATTGAGCTCCTCCCCTTATCTATAATACCCTAACTACTCGTGAGTTACCTCAGATCGAGTTTGCCCTCAACTTATTCAATCACAATGTCGTAAGTGAAAGAGGCAGCCCATAGTATTTTCTGAGTAAAAACACACAAGGTAAAAAGGTGGGAAACAGGAAAGAAATCAGAGAACAAAAGTCTGGAGCTCACACAGCATTAGCTAGCCAGGTATATCATTCAAGTTATACCAAGGTCCAAACAAAAAGGGAAGGGGGAATGGTGGGTGGGAAGTTGAGGAAGAACAAAAACAGACAACACAGGTGCTGAGTTACGGTGAGTGCATAACTTCACTATCTGATGCTATATTTTTGAGTGGTTCCTCAACTGATGGGACAGAGTTCCCAGCTAGGGTCATCTTTGGTGGTCCTCAAGGAAGGATATTCCAGGGTACTGTGTAGTCAAAAGCTGCCCTGTTCCTAGATAATATGTCCAACTTGTAATGAGCTATAAAGGTATTCGTATTGGACTGTATAGCAGCTGCACAAATGCCATCTATAGATACTTTAGACTGGAAAGCTGAAGATGTGGCCAGAGACCATGTGGAGTATGCTTTAAGATGTTCCGGTAATGACAGACATTTGTTTTTGTAAACAAAGTTGATGTAATCAGTGAGCCACATGGCTAGAGTCACTTCTGACACTGCTGTGCAAATTTCACTTCAGAAAATGATAATAACAGTTGTTTTGACTTCCTGAAATCTTTAGTCCTTATGAATGTGAAATCTGAACTGTCTATGAACGTCTAGTATAAGAAGCAAATATTTTCCCTTGTTACAGAATTTTGGAAAGAAGACTGGTTGGTTGACTGACAGGCTGAGACTAGCTTCTGACACCACCTTAGTTAATAAGGAAGAGTTAGTCTGAAATGAAACCTTGTTCTTGTGAAAAATCGGGTAAAGTGGTTGAGAAGAAAGTGCTTGGAGTTCGGATACCCATCTAGCTGAGGTAATGGCAATTAGGAAAAATTGTCGTCCAGGACAAACATTTTTACTTTTTGAAGGGGGACTAAGTGAGGGACTGAAGAACTAGTTTAAGGTCCCACTGATGTACAGGATCTTTTATTGGAGGGTAGAGCAGTAAGGTACCCTTAGGGAAGGCTTTATGAGCAGTAAGGCACCCTTAGGAAAGGCTTTATGTAACTTTAAGGAAGTTACGGACCTAGTGTGAAAATTTGAGATGGAAACCAGTTGCACCGTAACAGTAGAAGATGGAAGCTAGAAAATCATGAATAGCTGGAATAGGCATAGAAAAGGGGTCTAACTGTCTCTGAAGGGCGCAAACAGACAAGTAGAAGCTTTTGGGATGACATAAGGATGTGGCAAACAGGGGAGGAAAGCCTGGAACTTCTAGCCATCGCTGGAAGTGGAGAAATCATGCATATCTGGGTGAGACAGCCCAGACGGATAAGACAGAAGGTCTTGAAGAGGATCCAACACCTCAGCAGGGTGAAGAAGATGAGGCCAAAGGAAGGGGAACCCTGCCTGGAAATGCCAGAATGGAGCAATGAGCAATTGCTCTTCCGATGGTAAGCTTTCTGAATAAACTTGGAGATACAAGAAGTTGGGGGAAAGGCACATAGTAGACCAGAGGGCCAATTGTGAACTTTAGCATCTTTCAGTGGCTCCCCCACTAGCGGGATGAAGGCAAAGTTCCTCTTGCACTTGGTATTGAGGGGAGAGGTAAAAAGGTCACAACATGGTTGACTTCACTGGCAACAGATCATGTCCACCACTGACTGGTTGAGAGACCACTCATGCAGGTTTGAAATGGACCTGCTCAGCTTGTCTGCTAGCACACTGGTTTACCCCAGAATAAGCATTGCCAAGGGAAAATAGTCAGAAGATATTGCCCACTGCCACACTCTCATTGTCTCCATGCAAAGTAGGTAAGATCTGGTTCCACCTTGTTTGTTGACTGTAACCATCCCTACAGGGAGAACATCTTGAAATGCCTGCAATGCATACAGGACTGCTCTCATTTCTAGGACACTGATGTGAAGGTTGGCCTCTGTCTGAGTCCACGTGCCTTGGATTCTCCTTCCCAAATAACGCCCTTCCATCTCAGTTGGGAGGCGTCTGTTCTCATTGTTGCTTTAGGGGAAGGAAATATGAAGGCGCAGCCTTGGTGAACTTCCTCTGCATGAATCTGCCAAGTTATGTGATGTCTGCAAACAGCTGTGATGCAAATGGGGGTCAACACTGTCCGATGTCCTATGGGCCCACTATATCGCTAGGGTCCACTGTAGAATTCTCATATGAAAACGTGCCAAAGGAACTAGAACTATGGAGGCCGTCATGGAACCCAACACCTTAGAACTAGTCTGGCTGGAGGATAATGAAGAGTAAGGATATATACTGCCTGTTTCCTTAATATGTCCAATCTTGGTTGAGGAAGGCTTTCCACTTGTGATTGTGTGCCTAAACGGGCACCAATGCACTCCAGAGTTTGTGGTGAACAAAGTTGAGACTTGGAAGACTTTATGGTACTCTCCAGCTGTAAACAGAGATCCAGCAAGTGGTCTCTGGCTTGAATTAGTAGAGGCTTGGTGGAAGCAGATAGGAGCCAGTTGTCTAGATATGGAAACACCGGGAATCTTTGCAGCTTCAAGCGACTTGCAGCCACTGCAATACACCTGGTGAACACTAGTGGGTTCTAGTGAGACCAAAGGGCAGGGGTCTGAACTGGTAGTTTCTGGCACCCAGCAAGAACTGCAGGTATCTTATGAAGCACCTCTGTATGTGTCCTGAAGATCTGTACAGCACATCCAATCATCCTGTCTTTAAAGAGGAAGGATGGACTGAACCGTGACCATTCAGAACTTCCAAGTGTTTCACAAATTGATTCAGACTGCTGAGATCCAAAATTGGTCTGAGATCCCCTGTCTTTTCTGTCACCAAAAATAATCTCAAATAACCATGGAAAGAATCATTATGGACCTTATTAACATGGACATAGGTAATCTCCAAACTTTGGACCCAACCCAGTTCAGATTCATTAAAGGTAGCTCATACCTGTTAACCATGGTTGACTTCTTTGAGAAAGTCACCAAGGCCCTGGACGAAGGAAAGAGTGCATACCGCCTAACTTCACCTAGCCAAGGCATTTGACACAATCCCCCACTCAGGTATTATAGAGAAACTCTCCCAATAGGGAATTAACCCCTACATTATCAGACTGGTAGTCAACTTGCTCATCGACAGGATACATACTGTAAAGGTCAGTGACTTCACCTCTAGCAAAAGACCAGTCACCAATGGTGTTCCACAGGGTTCTGTGCTGGGCCTCTTACTGTTCAGAATTTATTTCTCGGAGGTCCAGGCAAACTTGAACAGCCTGTGGCAGACCAAGTTCGCTGATGATTGCAAATCAGGAGCAATCACTGAGTCCCCCAATGATGTTAATATACTGCAGATAGGGTTAACGCAGACAAAATGATTGGTGTCAAAGCTGCAGATTAAAGCTAAATGCAAAAAATGTCCCTTTGGGAAAGCTGACATTCCTACTAATTACATTATAGACAGCACCTCCCAAGTGCAGACCCAGTGGTACATGATTTGGGTACTCAAATTGATAGCTATCTGAACTCTGACCACCACATAGCCACACTAGTAAGGAAATCCTTCTATGTGGTGGCACATCTTATAAGTAAAGGCACTGCATCTAGATCTAAGTAAAATTCCATTATACTCGGTCCTCATCAGACCAATAACTGATTACAATGCTCCCCTTTGCATGTATCTTACCAGAGAGCTGCAACAACTTGAGAGACCACAGAGGTTTCTCACCAAGAAATTACAGCTGAAAGCCCTGTCATTGTATTCTGTCTCATACAGGTTGCTGAAAGGTGACTTGTGCCTGGCTTACATGGCAGTCTTCGACTCGGCCCTGATGGAAATGCTATACATTCGTAAATCAAACTGCAGGAGGGCACTTGCTACAGGAATCTTAACCTAGCCTATGCCATGAACAGCTCATGCTGGAGAGATAGATACATCTCCCAGAGGCTACTACTTGTCTGGAACAAGCTTCCAATTCACATGAAACATAGCTTTCCCTGACCCTCTCCAAATGCAACCTAGATCAATGGATGGGTAACTGTAAATTCACTCCTGGGGTGGGGCCCATGTCACTCCTGGACAGAAGAAGTCAGTATTAACTACTGTAGACCCTTACCTCTGCAAACTTCACTCCCCTAACCATTGACAACTGGGGCAACTCTGGATAAATATGGCTAGGCTTGTAAGGGCTCTAGGGCCGTTAGCCTAGTAAACTCCTATGAACCCATGAACCCATCCTATTCCAGCAGGACCGGCTGGATGACTATTTTTTCTGTCAGCTTTTTATTTTTGTAGCTACAGCTTTCCCCTGACTAGGTGGGATGTTAGGAATTGTTCTGTTGCATTTTGGAAGAAAAAGGGAAAATGGTATATAATAGCCTCTGGATATGATATTCAGTACCCAGGTATCTCTGGTAATGACATCCCAGGCTTGTGGGTGCAGAGAGAGGGCCCCCCGACTGCTTCAAGAGTGTGGCAGTCGAGTAAGCCTTCAGGGACACTGCAAGGATATACCTGAGAATGCACCTCTGAAGCCCTGATGTGGCAGGCCATCTCTGCCGCAATGGGCTCTTTCTTCAGAGCAGTGTTGGGAAAAACCTTGAGATTTTCTGAACCACAATTTTCTACCTCCTCTCTGATTCTGGGAGAAGGTCCTATAAGGAATAAAATAACAGATTCCTACAGCATAAAGAGTCTTCCGATCTTGTTCACTCCTGGAGAGAGTCCCTTTCAAGTTAGGACCAAACAAGGTAGATCCATCAAAAGGGGCACTGATGAACGAAGACCTGAAAGGTTCTGCAAAATCACAGATGTGCTTCCAGGCATGCCTTCTAATGAACCCACCTTTCTAGAAGCTCCCTCTGAGGTGTGAGATATCAGTCTCATGGAAGTACTGCATAATGACTGGAGGGTGGCCATTAGCGAAGAAATTGTTTTCTTATCCTCCGCAGAAATGGACTCTGAGGGTACTGAAAAACTGCTTTATCAATTCCTTCTGGAATCAAGTAACATGTGACAAATAATTCAGATACCTGAGGGCAAAGGTCACTGATGCAACGACACGCCTCCTGTACCTGTCCAATGGCCTAGATTTCCTATTAGAAGGATGGACAGAAGAACTCTGTTCTGCTAGTCCTTTTCTTGTGGCTGCTACAACCACCACAGCATCCACAAGGGGGTCCCTTGCTCCAATAAGCACTATTTTTAGGTGCCACAAGATATTTGTCTGGATGTTTAGGGATAGGCTCCATGACATCTGGATTCTTCCAAGCCTGGCAGGAGATGAGGTCTACCATCCCATCCCTGGGAGGCCTACCCAAATCATAACTGAGCTGGTCCTGAAAACCTCAGGGAACACTGACTTTTCTTGGGAAGGGGGGTGGTGGACAGAAGACCAAATTCCTTTCCATTTCAGCAGTTTGAGAATCTCTCAGAATGAAGAATCATCAAGGAGTGATCTGGAGGATCCTTCCCCTTCATGAAGTCAGTGCCTTCAGTTAATGACTCTTGTGGAGAGTCTAGGTTGTCTCCTCTTGCATGTCCATTTCCGAGAGGGATCTTCGATTGGAGGCTACACAGAGGACTCGGAAGTGCCAGCAGTGTCATGAATGTGGACAGTCTCGAGGCATGATCTAGCCGGCTGTCTCGACAGGCAGGATGAAAAGATCCAGCTTCCACAGAAGACAGTTGAGTGTAGTATGGACCGGAGAGGGGTAAGGGTGCTATTTCCAACAAAGAGAAGAAAGCTCCTCCACTACCTCGAAGCTCCAACAAAGAGAAGAAAGCTCCTCCAATACCTCGAAAGCTGATACCAAGGGAGACCTCAGCCTCACACCCACCAGATCTAAAGGAACCTATGAGAGACCAAAGAAGGCTGTGACCCAGCTCTGCCCTTGAAGCAAAGGTTAGAGTTGAGCTGTCCAGTGCCAAAGCTAACGGAGGAAGGGATGGCTCCAAAACCATCAGAGTGCATCCCAAAACCCTGGATTTGTTGCTGATGCTACAGCCCCAAGATCATTCTGGATCCGACAAGATCAGACCCATCTGAGTCCCAGAAACTGTCAGAGTCAAAGAAAGACACATCTTCAGATCTGACACAGACACACTTGCAAATCTCAGGCCCCAAAACTCCAAAACCACAGGATGGATTGGAGTAGGAGCTAAAGCCTAAGGTTGAGAGGTGGAGAGGCTCACGGGTCCGATGGGAGATGGAGATGGTAAAACACCCAACTGAATCTGGGTTTTGAGAAACTTTCTCATCATCCTGTCCATATCTGCTTCTGATTGGCTTCTGGACAACATGAAGGAAGATGAGGGATACAGTGGACAGTAAGCTCTTTACGTCATATCCTGCAGGAAGGGAGAGTGAAGCCTTGAAGATATAGGTTCAGGAAAAAAACTCAGAGATTTAGATTTGAACCTCATCGGATCTAAATGAGGAGATGGAACCAGAGAACTTGATTGTGTTTTCGTTGGAGTTGAACTCTTGGAGATAATCAGACTGGACAATTTAACATATCTTCTCGGGTGGAGCTAAGCCCAATGAAGTTGAAGGAGGAGAGTGTTTAGGAAAGTGCTTCCTCGATTCTTTAGGGCTCTCTTCTGTATCCCCTAAAGATTTCTTAGATGAAGATGGTGGTCCAGAATCCAAAGAGGCAGAAGATGGAAACAGACCTTTCAGTATAAACTTATTGTTTCTTTCAACCATGGCTGTATTAATGAAATTATCACAAATGTCACAAGAAACGTCAAGACGTCCTGGACCTAAACAGTACACACACAGTGAATGGCTACCCAAATTTGGGATCTTATGCCAGCAAGAGGAGTACTTTTTGAAACCAGTAGGTTTCGCTGACATCTTAACACTAGTCAGAACTACCATACAGATAACCAGTACTAATGTCTAAAAAGTAAAGAAGGCAGTGAGAAGATAATGAAAAGTACCAACAATGGTAATCAAGGTATGCCACAAGGGTATCTAGAAAAATAGCAAGGAGAAACACCAGCAATGGTAATAAATACATGCTACACTGTAATTGAGAAAAGCAATAGCTTAAGGCCCAAGCATTAAAATTAGTATGAGGCTTAGAAATTTAGCTATATATTTGTATATATATATATATATATATATATATATATATATATATATTTTTTTCTTTTCTTTTAGTAATAAGATGAAAGAGAGGAGAGAAAAATAGTGAAAAATAGAGGAATACTGTGGAAAATGGAATATAACTTATCCAAATGAATCAATCAAATCACTCAAGCTAATGGTGATCTTTTCTTATTTCTAAAGTGGCAAATGAGATCTGGGGTAGCTCACAAGTAGATAGGATATTAAGGGGAAGGGGAAGAGCTTGAGCTACAGAGTTTAAAGTCTGTTGACTGGCTGAGGACGGATCTGAGGTTGGACCCAAGACCCATCAGTTGAGGAATGGACAAAAAAAAAGGCAACATCAGATCTCTACTATTTTCTGAATTAGCTTTTCCTGAAAAGCATCATGCCCAGTGAGCTTGTTATTCATTTCAGCCTCTGATTTTTGTAGTTATATCAGTTCATCTGAATAGCTTCTTCCATTATTTCATCCTTTATCATTTGACTTTATGTATTCCTTCACAGTGTTTCACTTATTCTAAACAGCTCTGAGTACATATGATTTAGTTTTTCTTCTAAATTACTGGAAGACATCTCCTGTACCTAAACTGAAACTTGAACTGCTTTTTGCTGAATAGCTGCAAGATTCATCCCAGCCAGATTTTTAACTCTTCTTTTCTGGTTTATTTTCGCTTTCTTTCTCCAAGTTTCCTATTATCTGGCATCCAGGGAGTGTAATTACTAGCCAGGAGCTGAATGACAGCAGCTACTGGCCTCCTTTTCTTAATTTCAAGTCTCACACTGGAAGAACTCTAATCAACCTTTGAATCAGTCTGCAGCCATTTTGGAAGTCCAGTTTATTTATTATCATTTTCTTCTCACAAATGTTTACTCAAAAAAAGAAGGAAAGTCTCTCCAAAAGTTGAACGAAGTGACCTCCAAAACTCTGAAAACACAGTGAAGACCAAGTCTGACACATCTTCAATGGCAATAAAATTCGAAATTTTGCCATCCATATATCTGCTTTTATACCGGCATGCTGTTGTGTTTCCTTAGACATACGGTGCAGAAGGAAGCCATCTAAAAACTTACGTGTATTAGCAGGATGTCCAGTCATTGGCAGGATACATTCCATATAGCTTTATTCTACTGCAACATTGATCTAATGATGAACACATATGTATACACGCATACACACACACACACACATATATATATATATATATATATATATATATATATATATATATATATATATATACACACATATATATACACACACACACACACACACACACACACACACATTGCTTAATGAACAGCAAAGAGCTATATTTTCAAGCAAGCAATAGCTAAAATGAAAGGAAACATTTACTTTTCTGGCTGCAGTCTTTACAATATGTCTGTGATGGAGGCAGTAACTCATATGCAAAGATGCATTTCCTTATCTGTTTTGAAAATTGCTTACTATGGCTACTGACATAATCTGTTTTGTTTTGTCATGGGAGGTAATACATCAAATGTTAAGTGTAGCTATGTAAAATAATGTTACAGCAAATAAAAAGTTAATAATAACACAAGACTTTATGTGTCTACATTTCACTGCTTTCAGGGAAATACTAAGCTATTGCTGCACTCATTCATATAACTTTTGTGCAAATTAGGCAACATATGCTTCAAATTCTTCATCAGTGATGCAGCTATGCCTTGGCCCTGATAAGGCTGGGATGCACAACTGTAACTCACCAGTCATGTAAGTGCTACTGAATTCTGATGTCACAAGTCAAGTTGCAAATTTTCACTTAAACGTGCCAATGCACAAATACGTATATCTGACTACTCTTCATAAATGCAAGTTTGAATATTGTGTATGCATAAGATTATATTTCAAATGTGCATGTATCCATGTATAGATAGCTAACTGTACATGTGGCTGTCGACTGTAAATATGTGAACATTTCAGCTTATGTTTGCATGCCCAGATGAAATGTTCCAACTAGAAACTAAATTCAGTGCAAACTGCATATAAGACACGAAAATGGGGTATGTGGTGTGATGATAGCAAGTATTATCTTACAGCACCATGTTCCACTATTGCCCTGAATACCTGAGGTCACCAGCAACTGAGACCCTCAGTTATATGCCAGTAAATGGACTCTTCCCTTGTAATTCCAAGCAGTAAGAAAACTAGCACATAACGCAAGTCAAAAGGCCTGGAAAAGCCCCTCAGAAAGTAGTACCAGGAGTGGGGTTTATATTAAAAGTTTCTGAACAAGGGGAAACCAAGATTTGAGGATGTGGAATATCACTTGATGGGACTAATAAAAATCAAATTTTTACAGTATCAATCTTTCACTATTTTTTTTTTTAATTTACTGTGCAGATAAATGTGTATGTTTATAAAACATGCCCTTACTTTAAATGGTGGTCACTTCAAACCTTTGTTCCTACATATCTTCTTTATAACTGCTATGTAATGTATGCTGCAGACTATAGTTGAATTGTCACACAAATTTGTTAAGGAATAACTGTGTGCATCATCTACTGTCCTTTATTCTATATCTGCATATTTTAATCCAAGTAACTGTACTGTTATTCCTCTTCTGTTTAAGACCTAGTTACAAAACTGTATCTGTCACGCTAGGTTTCTACTTGAGATTAAAGCAAGGTCAACAATAAATACTTACAACTTTAGAGCAACTTATTTTGTGGCAGGCTGACTTATGAGAAAGATCTGCTGAACTGAATTCTGGGCTGTCCTTCGAGTCCTCAGTCACAGGGTATAAGCTGGAAAGCAACACACATTCCAGTGAGTATGCTTTCTTTGCCAAACGAAAGAGCAACAGCTTGTTTCATTCCAGTTAACTCATTAACACAAAACCATGTCAAAAGCAACAGATTTATTAGTATTTTTATTTCAATATAATCTTAGGCAAATATTTTAGCATTTTAAGAAAACATAGTGAAATTGTAGAAAGTGAAGTTAGCATTTTTTCTCTTCTCCAAATTGAAATGATGGCACATATGAAAAATTTGAATTCAGGCATTCTTGCTTTAAAAGTCACCAAGCAGCTTAATGGTGGTGATTAGTATTTGCATAGCTGCAAACCAGATTCTAATGAAACCTTGCCACCACTTTTAGAAAACATCTCACTGCTGTCAAAACTTACTACGTTGAAAAAGAAAGGAAGACCATTTTTCTGTGAAAAGTAATGGTCAGGGTTAAGTTGTCCTGATTCTCACTGCACACAACAATAAATATGAGCAGGACAAGGGAATAGCTTTAAATCCCCAATACTACCAACCTCAAGCATAGACAATGAAAACAAACTAAATAAAATATAAAGGAAATTCTGTGTAATTAAGTAACTGAGACCTGACCTTCGCAGCGTTTAAGGTCAATGAACATCCACAGAACAGAATTGTAAGCATTGACTTATCAGGTTTTCACTCACTTCACTCTGAGCTCCTTACCTTATGCACCTTACAGTGTTAGTTTATCCACAGTAACTATACACTGATTAAGCTGCTACACACACACACACACACACACACACACACACACACACACACACACAAAAAACTATCCATGAAACGCTAATAATACCATTTGCTGCTACAACCATTTCCAGGTTGCATGAAGATTCTATTGGTAATGAAAACCAGTCTGGTACACTAAGATTGCTGGTACACTAAGATTGCCAGTTACTCTACCACAATTAGAAATAAGCCAAGAATATCCAAGGCTTTCCTTAATTTTTTTTTTTAATGCCTGCTCTAAGATCAGTGTCCAAATAACCTTATGTGGTCTATTCTTTCTGGCAAGGTCTACAAGTGGATTAGTTATTTTGCTATAATGGGAGAGAAAATTCCTACAGTACCCCACTGATCCAGGGAATGCCCTTTACTGCTTTTTGATAACAGATGTAGCCCATTCTTAGACAGCCTCCACCTTGGCATGCTCTGGCCAAATCACACTCACTTAATGACCTAACTAAGACACATCTGCCATTCCTACCCAATATTTTATTGCCTTAACACTTAACCCTAATTTTTTTGTCTGATCAGCAGCTCCATAATATGATGAATATGGTATTGGCAAAACTTGATGAAAATAGCAAGTCATCTAGGTAAGCAAGAGCTCAGTCTCCATCTCCTATCAGTACGTGATCTACAAAACACTGGAAAATTACTCAGGACACTTTTCATCCCGATGGAACATTCTGGTAAACCCACACAACCTGAAAGAGTTCATAAAAGCAGACCTTCTCCTTGTTGGTGGTGTCAACAGTACCTGCCAGTAACCCTTAATTAGGTCAATAGTATAGCTCCAGTGCATGACCTTTAAGGCTTCATTTGTCCTTTACATGAATACACACATAGCGCTGTGTGACTATTCAATTTCTCACGGTATATACAGAACCTGTTGCTGCCATGTTTCTTAGACTCGATCACTAAGAGTGAGATCTATGAAAGTACAGCTGGTAAGAAATTAGCATTACAGTAAATATCCTACTGATCACTGTTGCAGTATTATTGAGAGATGGGATATCCTGCAAAGGATAGCAGTACATCAGTTCAGCATACCAAAGCATGGCAGCCTTCCTCTTGTGCTGCAAATCTGTTGTATGACCTAAGCCCAGAGGCAGGAGACACATAAGGGAAGAACAGGTATGAATTACCTCAAAACTTATTTGCCCCAGACCAAAACACTGAAGCAGGACAGGTAATTATATACATATGTACGTGTCCACTATATACATATTTACCTGTCCACAGAAGAAAAGCAAAAAATAAGGAAGAGGTCCATTTCAGTCAGGAAAAGATAAAACAAGTCCATAGAGGGTCAGAAGAGTGGGATGTAATACTGCAATGGTGATCAGTAGGACATCTACCATTATGCTAAGTTCATACACAACAGTACTACATCCTTTGAATATCACCAGTTTAGTATTATGGACTGATGGGAGATTACAAAAGCTGTTCAGAAGAAAGGCTGGAAGAAAGAGCAGAGTTTTGATCCAACAAGAATCAGAAGATAGTTCTTGCAAATGCTACTCTAGCTCCAGAAAATACATCAGCCTTGTAATGCTTAGTTAATATTTGGACAGAGACACTATCACCAACACTAAGATCCAAGAAAGTATAGGTGTGTAAGAACTTAGCATAACACTAAATGTCCTACTGATCACTGCTTCAGTATTACTGACAGATGGGATATCCTGCCAAGGATGCTCTGAGGAGAAGGGAAGAAAAGAAGTGAGCTTGATAGACGAATTCAAGGACAACTCATTCACCACCTTGCGCATGAAAGCAGGATTAGTTCTAAGAGTGACCCTACCTTTGTGGAAAACAAGGAAGGGTGGAATGGTTATTATCACAGTTTGCAGCTCACATACTCTTAGCTGAAGCAAGAACCACTAACAAAATGGTTTTCCATGTTCACAACTTTAAGGAAGAACTAGCAGCTGGTTCAAAAAGTGCAAGGATCAGTCTTTCCATAACATAACTGAGGCCCTAAGATGGTGGAACAGGTTTTCTTGACTACCAAAAATTATTTGACCTCAAAGCATGCAGGAACAGGAAGAGCTATAGCCAGGCAAACTGATATGGCTGACAAATGAGCTTTATATTGAAAAGTATGCAAGTCCAGAATTGACCAGCTGAGACAAATGAGAAAGAACAGTAGGAATTCCCACTTGTAAAGGGTCCTGGTTATTCTTTTGACAAACAGAAAGAAAATATTTTCCATTCTAAAAAAAAAAAGAAGTTATGTACCCACCATGACGTTCCATGTTAGTTTTCTTCTCGCCTTCTTTCTTGCTGGTTGGGTTCGGAGCCGAGACTCGGCCATCTTCAAAAGCTCGAGAGCTGCTTACTGGCTTGAGGCCCCCCCTATATCCCATGATGCCTGGCGCTAGACACCCAGATCTCGTTTGGTAAGTCTAACTGCAGACATAGTAATAAATGAATGCTATCCTAGAATGCATAATTCCTACTGGGGAGACTACTAAGCTGAAGGAAACAGCCAGAGAAGACTCAGCCAGTGCAAAATCAAGAGGAACTCTTCTCGGTCCACTAGGATAGGGGGATGGAGGGTGGGACGCAAGAAAGAAGGGGAGAAGAAGACAACTAACATGGAACGCTATGGTAGGTACATAACTTATTTATGTTAAGTTGTCTATCTCGCCTTCATTCTTGCTGGTTGGGACAGCGTCCCTAGCTCCTAAAATCCTGGGTGGCTCATCAGAAAAGACTCTTCAGAACAGTGGAACCAAAATCAGCTCTGCTCCTGGAAACCAAATCCAACTTCTAATGCGAAATTAAAGTATATGGGTTGGCCCATGTAACCGCAGCACAAATAGATTCCATGGGCATCCTAGCCTGAAAAGCCACCGAAGTGGCTAAAGCTCTGGTGGAGTGACCTTTTGGTTTGACCAGTAATTCTTTACTCCCGAGTTGGTATATGAATGTGATGATAGAAGACAACCACCTGGATAAGGTCACCTTGGAGACCGGAAGACCCTGTTTTCCTACTGCATAAGACAGGAACAGTTGATCTGATTTTCTAATGTCTTTGGTTCTATGTAAATAAAAGCGTAGTTGCCTGTGAACATCTAACTGATGCAACTTATACTCCACCCTGTTGAAGTGGTAGGGAAAAACACAGGAAGGTCTATGGACTGATTCAAGTTACTCTCTGAAGAGACCTTAGGAAAGAAGGAAGGATTAGTCCTAAGAACAACCCTGTCATTGTGGAAGACGAGGTATGGAGGACGGGTAGAAAGAGCCTGTAGTTCTGAAACTCTTCTGGCTGAAGTAATAGCTACCAGAAAAAGGGTTTTCCAAGATAAGAACTTCAGTGAACAAGAAGCTGCAGGTTCGAAAGGGGGCAAAATTAGCGAAGCTAAAATCAAATTTAGATCCCAGGGTGGTGGAGGATCTCTCACTGGGGGCCTGAGCAGAGTGGTTCCTTTGAGAAAGGCTTTACACAGCTTATGGGACATGATATTGTTTTCCGACAGGCCAATGTGAAAATTTGAAATTGCCGCTAACTGAACTCTAATTGTAGCAGAAGCGGAGCCAGCATGGAAGAGCTCTGCGAGAAATTCCACAATGGAGTATACAGGGGCTGAAAAGGGGTTTATACTTTTTGCCTCTGCCCAGGAAGAAAAACGTTTCCACTTACTAGCGTTAAGTTTTTCTGGTCGCAGACTTGTGTGAAGACAAAAGGATTTTGCGCACAGAGGGGGAGATATCTGGGAGCCTGGCTAAGGTTGGAAGTGGAGCAACCATGCTGTGAGCTGGAGAGAGTGCAGAGATTGGTGCAGCCCGCCCGATTGATGAATCAGGAGGTCTGGAACTAGGGCCAGAGTCCAAGGCTGTTTGATAAGATAGCAATGCAGGAATGGAAACCATATTTGTCGAGGCCAGTAAGGAGCAATGAGGATCATTTTGCAACCCAAAACAGTAGCCTTCTGAATTAGCTTCGGTATGAGGGGGAAAGGAGGGAAAGCATAAAGAAGTCCCTGGGGCCAATCGTGGACTAGAGCGTCTCTGGGGGAATGTCCGGGAAGTGGAAGGAGAGAAAAGAAATTGCTGCACTTGCTGTTGAAGGGAGTTGCAAAAAGGTTGCAGCAAGGTTGGCCCCATTTGCGGAAGATTTGGTCCACAACTAACTGGTTCAGAGACCACTCGTGAGGCATGAGAATTGCTCTGCTCAGTCTGTCTGCTATGACGCTGGACCTCCCAGGGATGTGCGTTGCAATCAGAAACTGTTGGGAAGAGATCGCCCACTGCCAGAGTCTGAGTGCTTCTCGACATAGGGGGTAGGACCTGGTTCCGCCCTGCTTGCTGATGTACCACACTACGGACATATTGTCTGCTTGAACTGCAATGGTCCCGGTAGGAAGAGAGTCCTGAAGAGCCTGCAACGCTAAGAGCACGGCCCTCATCTCCAAGACATTTATGTGCAGATGATACTTGTGAGGTTGCCAGATGCCTTGGACTGTTCTGCCCTGATAATGCCCCCCCACCCGATCAGGGAGGTGTCCGTGGTCACTGTAGCCACTGGAGGGGGGAGAACAAATGGTCTGCCATGGAGCACTGATGTGGAGACCATCCACTACGCAAGATGCTTCTTGCATGCCTGAGTGATCATAATCATGTAAGACATGGGAAGTTGCTGGAAGGACCATTGGGTGAAAAGAAGCCACTGGAGAATCCTCGTGAAAACGAGCTAGAGGGACAAGTACGATCGCTGCTGCCATGAGACCTAGCGTTTGAAGGACAAACCTGGCTTGAATCCTTTTGCATGCTAATAAAACCTTGACATGCTGGCGAATCAGTGACATCCTGTCTGGTGGGAGGCTCGCTAACATGTGTTTGGTATTTAAATTTGCGCCTATAAAGGTGATAGACTGACAGGGCGACAATGCAGACTTTTCAAAATTTATTGTGATACCTAGCCTGGAGCAAGTGTCGATGGTGCAGTCTCTGGCTCACAGCAGGTGATGTCTGGTGGTAGGAGGACCCAGTCGTCAAGATATGGAAACACCTGGAATCCTTGCCATCTCAGGTGGGTGGTAACTACTGACATACATTTGGTAAACACCCTGGGGGCTGTGGTGAGACCAAAGGGCAGAGCTCTGAACTGATAATGGCTGGCTTCCAGCCGGAAGCGAAGGAATCTTCGGGAGCGTCTGTCCATTTTGATGTGGTAGTACGCATCCTGAAGATCTATGGAGCACATCCAATTGTCCTGACCCAGAAAGGGTAACATGGACTGAAGCGTGACCATCCGGAACTTCGTTCTTTGTACAGACTTGTTTAGTCTGCTGAGATCCAAAATGGGTCTCCAGTCCCCTGTCTTTTTTGGTACCAAAAAGAACCTTGAGTAAATTCCGGATCCTTGTTGGTCTGCTGGGACTTGCTGGATGGCCCTTTTTTTTAGCAGTTTTGAGACTTCTTGCACTGCTTGGTCCCTTAGATTGGGTGGAACATCTGGAAGGGACTTGTTTGACCTTAAGTGGGTGCGAACGAAGGGAATTCTGTGGCCTCCGGATATGACGGACTATACCCATTTGTCTTGTGTTATGTCTTGCCAGGCTCTTGGGTACAGCGATAATCTTCCCCTGACTGCCTCCAGAGGTGAGCAACCGAGCAACCCTTCAGGATGCTGGAAGGGCTTGTCAGAGAAAGATTCTCTGCTGCCCTGGTTTTGCGACCCCCTCTGCCACGAGGGCGGCGTCTGTTATTGTTCCCTCCTCTGCCCCTGAAGGGAAACTCACCACGTGTGTCCGGCAAGGCTCCTTGGGATTTCCGGAACCACATCTTCCCACTCTTCTGACCCTTAGGATATGGTCTGGAAGGAGTGGAAAAATGGACTCCTACAGCAGATAGAGTCTTGCCTTCCTGCTCACACCTGGTAAGGGTACCTACAGCAGATAGAGTCTTGCCTTCCTGCTCACACCTGGTAAGGGTATCTTTCACCTGTGATCTGAAGAGAGAGGAACCATCAAAAGGGGTGTTGGTGAAAGACACTCTGAAAGGTTCCACAAAGTGTGTGGCTTCACCCAACGACGGCTCCGAACTGGGAGTCGACGGTTTAGGTGGCCTGGAAGATTTCACTGGCTGAGCCTTCGCCAGTGAATCTTGGGTTTTAAGCATACCCCTCAGAATCAATTTATTTTTGCATTCCTGCACGACTCTTGGACTGAAGGCATGACAGATCGAGCAAGAGTCCTGCAGGTGCACAGCGCCCAGACAATAAACACAAGAAGTGTGACCATCTCTCAGAGACATCTTCTGACAGCATGAGTCACACTTCTTGAATCCAGAAGATGGATAACTCTTCTCAATCCTCCAGGAGGTGGAAGGAGGGTGGGAATGCAAGAAGGAAGGCAAGATCAAAGACAACAAACATGGAATGTTATGGTGAGTACATAACTTTTTTATGTTATGTTGTCCCTATCTTGCCTTCCTTCTTTTTGGCTGGGACTGCTTCCCCAGCACCTTCTTCTTGGGTGGAATGGAATATACTCTTCAGGACTGTGGAACCAAAGGATGCCTTGTTCTGGGAGGCCACATCTAATTTGCAATGAGTAATAAAAGTATGGGGGTTAACACACCTAGCTGCTGTACCAATTGAGTCTAAAGGCAGTGGAGGCAGACAAAGCCCTGGTTGAGTGTCCTTGGATTTTTCCTGGTAGTTGTTTGTTCTGTGAGTTATACACGTTAAGTACTGGTATCTGAAATCCATTTTGATAAAGTCACTTTTGATACTGAAGTTCCCTTTTTGTTTTCTGCAAAGGATACAAACAATTGGTCAGATTGTCTGAATTCCTGAGTCCTGTGCAAATAGAAACGTAATTGTCTATGAACATCCAATTGGCGGAGTTTATACTCTGCCTTGTTGCCATGGTTCAGAAAGAACACTGGTAGTTCTACAGATTGATTCAGACTGAACTCTGAACAAACTTTTTGTAGAAAAGAAGGGTTGGTCCTGAGAGAAACCTTATCTTTGTGGAAAATTAAATAAGGGGGACAAATGGAAAGGGCTTGTAATTCTGATACCCTCCTAGCTGAGGTAATGGTGATCAAGAAAATCATTTTCCAAGTCAAAAATTTTAGAGCATAAGAACTAGCTGGTTCGAATGGAGGAAGAATCAAGGCAGCTAGGACTAAATTTAGATCCCAAGGAGGACGTGATTCTATTATTGGGGGTCTCAAAAGGATAGTACCCCTCAGGAAAGCTTTGCATAACCTGTGGGACATAATGCTGGAACCCATTTCTCCCACATGAAAGTTGGAAATAGCAGCCAACTGAACTTGGATAGTTGCTGCTGCTGCTCCCAGGTTAAAAGTTTCAGCAAGGAATTCTAGTATCTTTGAAATGGGTGCAGTAAAAGGATCAATATTATTTTTGACAGCCCAACAAGAGAACCATTTCCATTTGCTGGTATACAGTTTCCTCATAGAGGATTAGTGTGAGGAAATGAGAATATGTTGTACTGCCGGGGAGATGTCAGGAAGCCTGGCTAAGTCGAGAAGTGGAAGAACCAAGCTGTCAGCTTGAGGTTCTGTAAAGAAAGATGGAGTGTACCCGACTGATGCATCAGCAGATCCGAAGCTGGGTCCAGAATCCAAGGCTTCTCCAGAAGATGGGACCATAGAAATGGGAACCAGATTTGATGAGGCCAGTAGGGGGCAATTAGGATTAGTTTCCAGCCCACTGATTTTGCTTTCTGAAGAACCTTGGGAATCAGAGGGAATGGGAAAGGCATACAGAAGTCCCGGGGGCCAATCGTGAACAAGTGCATCCCTGGGTGATTGTCCCGGTGGGGTGACTAGGGCAAAATAGCTGCTGCATTTGGCATTGATGGATGTGGTAAAAAGATACCAGCAAGGCTGGCCCCACTTGCAAAAAAATCTGTCTCGCAATGTCCTGTTTCAGGGACCACTCATGAGGCAAAAGTATAGCCCTGCTTAGCTTGTCCGCTATCACACTGGATTTCCCCGGGATGTGCATCGCAATCAGAAAATGTTGGGAGGACATCGCCCATTGCCATACTCTTAGGGCCACTCGACATAAGGGGTAGGATCTGGTTCCGCCTTGCTTGTTGATGTACCACACCACTGACATGTTGTCCGTCTGAATTGCAATCGTCCCCATGGGGAGAGAGCTGTGAAGTGCCTGCAATGCCAAGAACACTGCTCTCATCTCGAGGACGTTTATGTGAAAATGGTACTTGTGTTATTGCCAAGTTCAGTGAACAGTCTGTCCCAGATAATGCCCACCTCACCCTACCTGAGAAGCGTCCGTGGTCAATGTGGCCACTGGTTGGGGGAGGACAAACGGTCTGCCTATCGTCAGCTGGGTGGACTGAAGCCAGCATTTTAGGTCCTTCCTGCAGGTCTCCGTGATGAGAATTTTGTGGGACATGGGTATATCTTGCATGGACCACTGAGCAAACAGGAGCCACTGCAATAACCTCATGTGGAAACGTGCGAAGGGAAAAAGAAGTTATGTACTCACCATAACATTCCATCTGAGTAGGTAACTTCATTTGTCAGCAACCTGTGGGTATCGGATCCAAATCGGATCCGAGCTGGCAACTTTATTCAGCTAAGATCCAAGCTCCAAGCTCCTCCCCCTTACCCATAACCCCCTGCCATCCCTCTTTGTCCTCAAATCGAGTTTGCTTAGCATTACAGAATACTACAACCAAAGGATCAACTAAACATCCTAACCTGATGTCATCTGGCACAGGAAGCACAAAGATCCTAAAAAGGACGAGCTACAGGTTAGGGGGATGGAAGGGGAGTTGGCTGCTGACAAATGAAGTTACCTACTCAGATGGAACGTTATGGTGAGTGCATAACTTCTTTATCTGAAGTAGTTAACTTCATTTGTTCATCAACCTGTGGGACAGAGTCCCCAGCTACCAAAAAACTTGGGAGATCCTCATGGAAGAATATTCCAGAGCACTGCAGAGCCAAAGGACGCCCTCCCTCTGGAAATTACATCCAGCTTGTAATGGGTAATAAAAGTATGGGATGAAGCCCAAGTGGCCGCTGAACAAATGTCATCCAAGGACACTCTGGACCAAAAGGCAGCAGAAGTGGAAACCGATCGAGTGGAATGGGCGTGAACTCCGACAGGTTCTGGTCGGCCGGAACTCTTATATGCAAGAAGTATACATTGTGAAATCCATCTGGACAATGTAGCTTTTGACACAGGTTTACCCAAAAAAGGTTTAGCAAAGGATACAAGGAGTTGCTCAGATTTCCTATGTTCAGCAGTCCTGTGTAAACAGAACCTCAATTGTCTGTGCACTTCCAAAGAATGTAATTTGTATTCACGTTTGTTGTGATAATTTGGGGAAAAAAACGGTAAATTGATAGATTGATTAATGTTGGACTCAGAGAAAATGTTAGGCAAGAATGAGGGATTGGTCCTGAGGGAAACTCTGTCTTTATGAAAGACCAGATATGGAGGTTTGGCGCAAAGAGCTTGATGCTCCGAAACCCTTCTAGCCGAAGTGATAGCAATGAGAATAAGAAGTTATGTACCTACCATAACGTTCCATGTTAGTTGTCTTCTCTCGCCTTCTTTCTTGCTTGATGGGTTCGGAGCCGATCCTCGGCTCCGACTCGGCACTTGCTTTAGCTCGAGAACTCCTTTTACCAGCTCGAGGCAGCCCCATATCCCATGATGCAAGGCAGTAAGTACCCAGATCTCGTTTGTTGACAAAGGGCAATAACACCAAGCATAAAATACTTCCCAAAGGAAGAAGAAACTTACAGATGGAAAAAGGACCAGGTCTAATTGGTCTTTAGCATAATAGTTTCTTATACAAGGTCTGTCCAGGCCAGGGGAAGGAGGGAGGGTCGAAGAAAGAAGGCGAGAAGACAACTAACATGGAACGTTATGGTAGGTACATAACTTCTTAATGTTAAGTTGTCAATCTCGCCTTCATTCTTGCTTGATGGGACCGCGTCCCTAGCACCTCTATCCTGGCTGGCTCAATGGAACAAACTCTTGAGGACTGTAGAGCCAAAACTGGCTCTGTCCCTGGAGGCCAAGTCCAATTTGTAATGGGAAACAAAAGTGTGAGGAGGGCCCAAGTGGCCGCTGCACAAATAGTGTCCAAAGGCAGTCTAGCTTGAAAGGCTGTAGAAGTAGCTAAACTCCTAGTTGAATGTGCTTTAGGTTTTGAGCACAGCCGTTTTCCCCTGATCGTATAAATTTCAGTGATGACCGAAGAAAGCCATCTGGACAAAGTCACTTTAGAAACAGGAAGGCCTTTTTATTATCCGCATAGGAAACAAAAAGTTGATCAGATTTTCTAAATTCTTTTGTTCTGTCCAAATAATATCTAAGCTGACGGTGGACGTCAAGATAATGTAGCTTTTGTTCAGCTCTATCTGAATAGTTAGGAAAAAATACAGGAGATCAATGGATTGATTCAGATTGTTTTTCAAGCGACCTTAGGTAAAAGGATGGATTAGTTCTCAAAGATACTCTGTCTTTGTGAAAAATCAAATAGGGGGGTCGAACTGAAAGAGCATGAAGTTCAGACACCCTCCTGGCAGATGTAATAGCCACTAGAAATAACGTTTTCCAAGAAAGATATTTTAGGGAACAAGAAACAGCTGGCTCAAGGGGAAGAATCAAGGATGTCAGCACTAAATTTAGATCCCACTGAGGAGGAGGATTCCTGATTGGAGGCTTTAGTAGGAAAATTCCTTTCAAAAAGGCCCTGCAGAGCCTATGGGACATAATATTATGATCTGCTATTCCGACATGAAAATTAGAAATAGCAGCCAACTGAACTCTTACTGTGGAAGAAGAGGAGCCTGCATGAAAAATCTCTGCTAAGAAGTCCAGAACTGCCTGAACAGGGCAGTAAAAGGATCAATATTTTGGGCCTTGGCCCAATAAGAGAAACGCTTCCATTTGCTTGTGTAAATCCTCCTGGTAGAGGATTTTAGTGAAGCTACAATGATATCTCTAACTGGGTTAGAGATCAAAGGAAGCCTGGCTAAGGAAGGAAGTGGAGCAACCATGCTGTGAGGTTGAGAGAAGGGATTGACCGGTGCAGCTGACCGGATTGGTGAATCAGTAGATCTGGCACTGGGTCCAGATGCCACGGCTGCACCAAAAGGTGATGATGGAGGAACGGGAACCAAACTTGTCGAGGCCAGTAAGGGGCAATGAGAATCAATTTGGCTCTCAAAACGGTAGCTTTCTGGATCACCTGAGGGATCAGAGGAAATGGAGGGAAGGCATAAAGAAGTCCCTGGGGCCAATCCTGGGTCAGAGCGTCTCTGGGGGGATGGCCTGATAGAGGGAAGAGGCTGAAGAAGTCTGGACATTTGCTGTTTTGAAGAGTAGCAAAAAGATCGCAACATGGACGACCCCATTCTAGAAAAATCTCTTCCGCTACGGATTGTTTGAGAGACCACTCGTGAGGCATGAGAATAGCTCTGCTCAATCTGTCCGCTATAATGTTGGTTTTCCCAGGGATATGCGTTGCTACCAGAAACCGATGAGAGGAGATCGCCCATTGCCAAAGTCTGAGCGCTTCTCGACACAAGGGGTAGGACTTGGTTCCGCCCTGTTTGTTGATATACCACACTACAGACATGTTGTCTGTGTGGACTGCAATTGTCCCTACGGGAAGAAAGTCGTTGAGGGCTTGCAACGTTAAAAGCACTGCTCTCATCTCCAGGACATTTATGTGCAGATGGTACTCGAACGGTTGCCACGTCCCATGAACCATCCTGCCCTGATAATGACCGGCCCGACCCGATCAGGGAGGCATCCGTGGTGACAGTGGCTATCGGGGACGGAGGTACAAAGCACCTGCCTTGGTGAACCTGAGACGATGTGATCCACCAAGCAAGATGTTCTTTGCATGTTTGTGTCACCAGAATCTGGTGACGCATTGGGAGTTGCTGGTATGACCACTGTGTGAACAGCATCCACTGAAGGAGGCACATGTAGAATCGAGCCAGGGGAAGAAGAGTAATGGCCGCAGCCATGAGACCTAATACCTTTAGAACCATTCTGGCCTGTACTTTCTTGTTGGCCAGAATGATCCTGACATGAGTCTGAATGTCTGAAACTCTTTGTTCTGTAAGGGTAGCTGACATTCGAACAGTGTTTAAGTTTGCGCCTATGAAGGTAATAGACTGGCAGGGTGATAAGGATGACTTTTCGAAGTTGACTGAGATGCCCAAATGAGAACAAAGGTCTATTGTGTAATCCCTGGCTTGTATAAGCTGATGCCTGGTGGTGGCTGACAGGAGCCAGTCGTCGAGATACGGAAACACCTGGAATCCTTGACGTCTCAGGTGAGCCGTGACCACTGCCATGCATTTGGTGAACACTCTGGGGCTGTAGTGAGACCAAAGGGCAGGGCTCTGAACTGGAAGTGACTGGACCCCAGCCGAAGCGGAGAAATCTCCTGGAGCGCCTGTGAATTTTGATGTGATAGTACGCATCCTGAAGATCTATTGAGCACATCCAGTTGTCCTTCTGTAAGAAGGGCAGAATTGACTGAAGAGTGACCATTCGAATCTTGTCTTCCTGACAGACTTGTTGAGTCTGCTGAGATCCAATATTGGTCTCCAGTCTCCCGTCTTTTGGGGACCAAAAGAACCTTGAGTAGATTCCGGCTCTGAATGGTCTATTGTAACTGGCTGAATGGCTCTTTTTGCAGTAGTTTTGCGATTTCTAACTCTGCAATCTCCCTTAGACCGGGTGGTACATCTGGAAGGGAACTTGAGGGGAAGGGACTTTCCTCGAAAGGAATTATGTAACCCTTGGATATGATCGACTGTACCCATCTGTCTTGAGTGAGGGAATGCCAGGCTTCTGGGTACAGTGATAATCTTCCCCCGACTGCCTCCAAGGAGGGACAGCCGGGCAACACCTCAGGGATGCTGAAAGGGCTTATCAGAGAGAGGCTCCCTGTTTCCCTGGTTCTTCGGACCCCTCTGCCTCTAGAGCGCGTCTGTTGTTGTTACCCCTCTGCCTCTAGGGGTAAACTGACCACGTGAATCCGCGTGACTCCTTGGGATTTACGGAACCACATCTTCCCACCCTTCTGTCCTTTGGGATAAGGCCTAGAAGGGGTGGAAAAGCGGACTCCAACAGCAGAAAGAGTCTTGCCGTCTTGCTCACACCTGGTCAAGGTCTCCTTCACCTGAGGGCCAAACAAAGCTGACCCATCAAAGGGAGAATTTGTGAAGGATGCCTTAAAGGGATCCGCAAAATCACATAGCCGCATCCAGGCTTGGCGTCTAAGAGCCACACCTGTGCCTGCGGCTCTACTCGCTCCATCCGCAGCATAAGATATTAGCCGCATGGAGGAGTTGGCAATGGAATTGAGGGTTCCTAGCTGCGAAGCAATCTTTTCTTGAGCCCCTGCAGCTGTAGGATCCTGAACTACTTCTCCCAGCTCCTTCAGGATATCTCTCTGGAGTCTGGTGAAGTGACAAAGATAATTCAGCGAACGCATAGCAAAGGTCGCTGAGGAAAACATCCGCTAGCCGTACCTATCCATGGTCCTAGAGTCCTTATTAGGAGGATGGACGTGCACGGAAGGATCTGCAAGTTCCTTTTGGTGGCCGCAGCCACCACCATGGCATCAGCGGGACACCCTTGGTAAGGAATTGTTTGTCACTAGGGGCAGTGATAAATTTAGAAGGCCTCCTAGGGACTGGCTCTACAGAGTCAGGAGCTGTCCACGCCTTCGTGCAATAACCTGCATAAGGGGTCGAAGGCGGAGACACCCAGGAGGTGGAGGGCCGAGATCCAAACGCCTCTAGGTATACTGACTCATCCTCAGAGGGATTATTGGTGGGCCAGTTTCCCTCTGTTTCAGAAGTTCTAGGATGTCTGAGAAGGAGACATCCTCAGAGGGGATCTAGGGATCCCTCTGACTCATCAAAGTCAGTATCCGGTGACAGACTCGGGGAGTCTACATGCTTCCTCTTACAAGTCCTCTTCCTAGGAGGATCTCCCAAACATCAGGAGAATCCTCGGAAGAGGGGAAATTCCCAATGGGGAAACCTGAGGCGGAGGATCTCTGGGTCCTGTAGCAAGAGAAGTGGCAGAGATGTCAACAGGTACCATAGAGGGAGGAGCTACGGAATAGACTGCTGACTGATACCAGTGGCCAGTACACTCTTCATCACCTCAATGCTCCCTCCCAGGCAGGTCCGAGAGAACCCGCCCAAGAGCTAGGAACTCCAGGGACCACCGAAGGGAAGTCTCCGAGGCAGATGTCGGAGCCGAGCTCACCAAGGCCGAGGCTCCAAGGGGAAGAGCGGCTCGACAAGGGTCCGATGCCACTCACCCCTCGGAGGAGACCATGGAAGCCCGACCACGAATCCCTCTAAGGAAGAGGAGATAAGAGTAGGGGCTGAAGGAACAGAAGGGGTATCCGCCCTCCAGCCGTAGCAGTAACCATGCCCGAAGACTCCAACTCCAAGCTCTGGGGTAGAGTTGAAGGAGGAACTGTAACGGGTGTGGACCAACAGTCGCCTGCTGAGACGGACTGTGTAGCATTTGGGCCAGTACCTGTGACTTGAGTAATCTACTGACCACTCTCTCTAGGTCATGATCTGACAACCTGGATGACCTTGAAGATCGGCCCGATGGCTCCGTTCCGATAGAAGAGGCGGCCGAGCCGAAAGTATCGGCTCCAAGGAAGGAGACCTCGACCTCTTCCTGGAATGGGCCGTCGGAGCCGATACAGATCCTGTCGGCACCGACTTCGGAGCCGACAGAACGCGTCTCGATGTATCGGCTCCAGCCGGAGCCGATACAGCCACCAAAGTAACGGTGTCGGAGCCGATCGAGCCGACACCGATGCCTGTGCCACATGGGTGTCGGAGCCGATCGGAGCCGACATCGGTGGTCAGCAGATTCGCACCAATAGCCATCGGCCGAAAGCTTTGTGGATCCAGAATCGGCTCCAGCCGAGCCGATCTCGACTCACGAGTCGGAGCCGAGGCCGCAGGCTTAGGAACAGAAGCCTGGGCCTTGGCAGTTTTAGTTGATTTTGTGGAGCCGACTTAGCCGGAGAGCCCTCCGGCTTAAGAAGACCCCTGAGAATCAACTTGTTACATCTCTCCTGCAGGACTCTCTGGCTGAAGGAGTGACAAATAGCACAGGAGTCCTGCAGGTGAAGAGGGCCCAAACAATAGGCAAGAAGTGTGACCGCCTGTCAGAGACATCTTCTGACAGCACGAGTCACACTTCTTAAAACCTGAAACCCTCTCCTTTGACATGGTGCCCAAACACAAAACACACACACACCAGTCAAATAAAATTAAATTACACAAAATACCAAAGGTATTCTATAAAAACACCAACACACACACCCTAACAGGGGATGGGATAGGGATAACTAAGAACAAATTCAAAAGACAGGGAATTTCTGTCAGAAGGGATAGAAATTAAATTTAAACTATAAAAAAATTAGTTTTTGACTAAAAAGGGGCTTGAAAATCACAAAGTGAAACAACTTACCAGGAGCTGGTAAAAAGAAGACCTCCCAAGCGAAGCGGCAAACGAGATCTGGGTACTTACTGCCTTGCATCATGGGATATGGGGCTGCCTCGAGCTGGTAAAAGGAGTTCTCGAGCTAAAGCAAGTGCCGAGTCGGAGCCGAGGATCGGCTCCGAACCCATCAAGCAAGAATGAAGGCGAGATTGACAACTTAACATAGGCTATTTTCCAAGATAAATATTTTAGATCCACCAAAGCTGCAGGTTCAAACGGAGGGCCAGTAAGAGCCTGGAGAACAAGAGTTAAATCCCACGGAGGGACTGCATCCTTAACAGGAGGCCTTAACAGGAAGGTACCCTTTACGAAGGTCTTGCAGATTTTGGAAGAAGCTAAAGAACCAAGATCATTTCCCACATGAAAGTGTGAAATTGCTGCTAATTGGACTTTGAGGGTGGAGGAGCTGGCACATGGATCAAATAAGTACGACAAAAAATCCAATACAGCTGGTATCGGGGCTGTAAAGGGATCCAAATTTCTATGTTCTGCCCAGATCGAAAAACATTTCCATTTGCTCTTATAGACCTTTCTAGCAGAAGGTTTATGAGCAGCTACTAAAATAGCTTTAACGGAAGAGGAGATACCGGGAGTCCTAGCTATGACTGGAACTGGATCAACCAAGCTGTGAGCTTGAGATTGTCCAGGTTTCGGGTTGTCAACCCCAGGGGATGAGATATCAGATCCAGAATGGGATCCAAAATCCATGGAGGATTGACTAGATGAGACCATAGGCAAGGGAACCACGTTTGACGAGGCCAGAATGGGGATATGAGGATCACTCTGCTCCTCAACTGATGAGCTTTCTGCAAGAATTTTATCATGAGAGGAAGAGGTGGATAAGTATAAAGTAGACCGGATGGCTAAACATGAACTACAGCATCTCTGGGGGATTCCCCTGGTGGGGGTAGTAGAGCGAAGTACTCGCTGCACTTTGCATTCGAAGGCGACGTGAATAGATCACAGCAAGGTTGACCCCACTTGAGGAAGATTTGCTTCGCTACTCTCGGGTTCAGAGACCACTCGTAAGGTGAGAGGATGGTTTGACTCAGCCTGTCTGCCAAAATGTTCGACCGACTCGGAATGTGCGTTGCTATGAGAAAGCGGTTGGTGGCGATCGCCCATTCCCAAACTCTCATGGCCTCTCGACATAGCAGATAAGATCTGGTTCCCCCCTGTTTGTTGATATACCAGACTACTGACATGTTGTCTGACTGAATCGCAATTGTCCCTAAGGGAAGAAGGGCCTGGAGTGCTTGCAACGTAAAAAGCACCACCCTCATCTCTAGGACACTGATGTGCAACAAGTCTCCGAGTGGGTCCACATGCCTTGGATGGTTCTGCCCATGCAGTGCCCCCCCACCCGAGGCGAGAAGCGTCCGTGGTCACCGTGGCTTAGGGTGGGGCCATAGAGAAGGGACGCCCTTCCCGGAGATCCAAGGACTGGATCCACCAGAGTAGAGATTTCTTGCAAACCTTGCTGAGGGAGATGATGCACTTAGCGGATGTTGCAGGATGGACCATTGAACCTGCAAGGTCCATTGTAGGACCCTCATGTTTAGATGAGCTAGAGGTGACAGATTGATGGCTGCAGCCATGGAACCTAGTGCCCTCAGGACCAATTCCGCTGGAGGAGCCGGGGATTGTAGGGGGGCCAGCACGTGAAGTGTCAAAGTTCGAAGCCTGTCCAGAGTTAAGAAGGCCCTCAACAGGTCTGTGTCTAGCCTGGCCCCTATAAAATCCAAAGTTTGAGTTGGTTGAAGGGAGGATTTCTTGAGATTGATTGAGATTCCCAGATGAGAGGCCAAGTGAAGGAAGTAATTCCTGGCTGAACAGAGTAGATGCCTGGTAGGGGGCGGTCAGGAGCCAGTCGTCTAGGTACGGAAAGACCTGTATTCCCTGAAGCCTCAGGTGGGCCGCTACAACTGCCATCACTTTGGTGAACACCCTGGGGGCTGTGGTGAGACCAAAGGGAAGGACCCTGAACTGATAGTGGCTGGCTCCCAGCTGGAAGCAGAGAAACCTTCTGGATCATCTGTCCATCAAAATGTGTTATTACGCATCCTTGAGGTCTATAGAGCACATCCAGTCATTCTCCTGCAGGAGTGGGAGAATGGATTGAATGGTGACCATCTGGAACTTTTCTTTGGCAACTGACAGGTTTAGAGTGGACAGGTCGAGGATTGGTCTTAAGTCCCCCGTCTTTTTTGGCACCAGAAAGAACCTGGAGTAGAAGCCTGATCCGGATTGATCTTGGGGGATGGGCTGGATTGCTCTTTTTTCTAGCAGCTGCTTTATTTCTGTGGCTGCTGCCTCCCTTTGATTGGGTGGGACATAGGGGAGGTGCCGGGATTTGAGAGGGACATTCAGAAAGGGGATAGTGTAACTTCTGGATATGATCCGAAGCACCCAGCAATCCGTTGTAATGGACTCCCAAACTGCTAGGTGCCTCGAGAAACACCCCCCAACTGCCTCCAGAGTGGAGCAGTCGGGTAACCCCTCAGGGCTGCTGCGCGGGCCGATTCGAAAAAGGTTCTCTCGACCCTAAATTCTTCTGTCCCCCTCTGCCTCTGGGCCGGCGTCCACCCTGTCCTCCTCTGTCTCTGAAGGACGAGGGGTCCGGAGCGAAATGGGACTGTTGGGATTTCCGGAACCACATCTACTTTTGTCCCCTTTGGTTCCTGGAGAAGGACCTCTGGGGAGCCGAGAAGCGGATCCTGACAGCAGACGTCTTCCCGTCTTTCTCGCTCTGGACCAGTGTGTCACGGACGGTCTTGCCAAACAGCGAAGAGCCGTCAAAAGGGGCATTTGCGAAGGATGCCTTGAAGTGTTCCACAAAGTCGCAGAGATGGAGCCAAGCATGCCGCCGTAAGACAATGCCCGCTCCGCTAGCTCTAGCGGCTCCTTCCATGGCATGGGAAAGAAGCCGCATAGAAGTGTTCGAAATGGACTTAGAGTGGCCATTCGAGCTGAGAATGTTTTCTTATCCTCGGCCGACATGGACTCTGGGGGTGACCCGGCGTATTCTTTGATGAGATCCTGCTGGAGTCGTATCACATGTGCCATATAGTTCAGCGACTTTACTGAGAAGGTGGCTGAAGTGAACATCCGCTTCTCTATGCGGTCCATCGTCCGAGACTCCTTGTCGGGAGGGTGGACCGAGGGACTCTCCCGGGCTAGTTCCTTCTTGGTGGCAGCCGCCAACAACATGGCATCTACTGGAGCACTCTTGCTCCAGACCGTCCTATCTGTGAGTGGACTGAGAATTTTATCTGGTTTCTTTGGTATGGGCTCCACAGTGTCCGGTTCCTTCCATGCCCTGGTAGTGATCAGATCTTCCAGGGGATCGGCGGGAGAGGACACCCAAGAGGTAGATGGGCCTGCGTCAAATGCCTCCAGAGACACAGACTCATCGGAGGAAGGTTTTTGGGCTGACCACCCCCCTCTAATACGAAGCATTTCCATAATGTCTCCGAAGGAGACGTCCTCGGGGGTGACCATGGGGAACCTTCCCCTTCCTCTAAGTCTGTGTCCTCTGTCAGGAACTCAGGTGAGTCCAAGTGCCTCTTCTGTACTTACGTTTGTGAGGAACCTCCTCGGGGGGGGGGGGGCTGTCCGAGGATGCCTCACCAATCACATCCTGTTCCTCTAAAGGAACTATCTGGGATCTAGACACAGGCTGTCCCTGGGGCCGGGTGATGGAAGGTAGACCCGTCTGAGAGGGAGTGATGGGTGTCTCGAGTCCCTCGACAAAACTCTCTCCACAACATCGAACTCCGAAGGAGAACTGCTCTTTCTAGGATCCGAGAGCAGTCCCTTCGGATCCGAGACGTGGACCAGAGCCGGCGCCAATGCAATCGGATCCGAAGGGCCAGTATGCTCCGACCGAGATGGAGCCGAAGACACACTGACACCTACGGATCCGAAGCTCAGCTCACGGCTCCAAGAGCTCGGATCCGAAAATGGACCCGACAAACTCGAGAGTGCGGACAGAGCTGAAGTAGGGTGTACTATCGGCGCTGAGCCTCCCCCGGCTCCGATGCTGCCTGGATCCGATGGCTCAGAACCATGGTAGTGGGTTGGAGAAGAAGCAATCGGGGCAAAAAATGGGGTCGAGCAGGAGCACTCCCATCTGCAGTTGGGCCTGGAGAAACCTACACATCATCCGGTCCATATCTGCATCGGACAAACTTCGGGTCAATCTAGACGAGGCTACCAAGGCTGGCCTGGAGTGGCGCCTCGAAGGCGACCGGGTCTCCTCCTCTGGCTCCAGGGAAAATCGAAGTGAATGGAGCCGGGAAGGAGAAGGCCCGGATGTCCTAGGAGAGGCTAACTGTTTAGCTGGCGGAGCCTAAGAGGAAGCTTCAGCCTGCCGCTTGTGGTGCTTCTTTCTTTTCTCCCTCCTAGATTTTCTCTCCTCCTGAGCCACGGTGGGAGGGTGAGTCCTGGTCAGGGGAGCAGGGATGGAAGGCGGGACCGCTGCGGTCGCAGCCGGTGCCGCAGAGGGAGAAGAGGACGAAGCCAAGTCCGGGGGCAGAAGTCCTGCCAAAATCAGCTTCGACCTCCTGTCCCTCAAAGCCCTGGGGTTGAAGGCTGCACAAATTGTGTAGCCCAAAGGGAGATGGTCAACCCCAAGGCAGATAACACACCGAGTGTGGCCATCCACTGGGGATAGCTTATGGCAACACTCGGTGCATTTGGAAAAGAAAGTTTTAGGGGCCTCAGCCATGGTAATAATATATAGGCCCAAACCGCACACACCTTCACACACACGGGGGAGGGGGAAGACTAAACTAACTAACAAAAGAAAAATTTACCAACAAGATTAGCAATTTAACTGAAAAGGGGAAACAACACTCACTCATCTATAGTTTAAACTAAAAAACTAGGTAAAAAAAAACAGGTAATTTTTGTAAAACTCACAAACCCTATGCTTGAAAACTTGTTCTAGATGTTTGAATAAGACGCTGCAAACAAGATCTGAGGACAGAGAGGGATGGCAGGGGGTTATGGGAAAGGGGGAGGAGCTTGGAGCTCGGATCTTAGCTGAATAAAGTTGCCGGCTCGGATCCGATACTCACCGGTTGATGAACAAATGAAGTTAACTACTTCAGATCTAGTGTTATTGCTGCTGCCACTGAGCCCAGGACTTTCAGAACAAATCTTGCTCGAGTCTTTTTCCTCCCGATTAGAGTTGCAACTTGGTGTCAAATGGTTGACACCCTCTCCTGAGGCAATTTTGCTATCATGTCTTTGGTGTCTAGATCTGCTCCTAAAAATGTAAAATATTGACAGGCAACACGGCAGACTTTTCGTAGTTTATAGTGATGCCTAGCTGAGAGCAGAGGCGTATTGTGATGTCCCTCGTCTCGGTTAATTGATGCTCGGCGGTGGCGGTAAGGAGCCAGTCGTCCAGATATTGAAACACCCAGAATCCTAGATGCCTCAGATGAGCCGTGACTACTGCCATGCATTTGGTAAACACCCTGGGGTCTGTGGTGATGCCAAAGGGCAAAGCTTTGAACTGGAAATGACAGGCTCCCAGCCGGAAGCGTAGAAATCTCCTGGATCGCCTGTCCATCTTGATATGGTAGTACGCATCCTGGAGATCGATGGAGCACATCCAATTGTCCTTTCCCAGGAAGGAAAGTATGGACTGCAGTGTCACCATCCGGAACGTTGTCTTTCTGACAGACTTGTTGAGTCTGCTGAGGTCCAAAATGGGCCTCTAGCCCCCTGTTTTCTTTGGTACTAAAAAGAACCTTGAGTAAGTTCCGGATCCAATTTGGTCTGCGGGGACTTCTTGGATGACTCTTTTTCTTAGCAACTTTTGAACTTCTAGAGTTGCTTGTTCCCTCAGATTGGGTGGCATATCTGGGATGGATTTTTGTTTTTGGGGAAGAGGTGGAATGGAGAAAGGAATACTGTATCCCTTGGATATTATCGACCGTACCCTTATGTCTTCTGTAATATTTTGCCAGGCTTCTGGGTACAGTGACAATCTTCCCCCGACTGCCTCCAGAGGTGGACAGGCAGGCCCCCTTTCAGGAGCACTGGAAGGGCCTCCTAGAGAATGTATCTCTGTTGCCCTGACTCTGTGGACCCCCTCTGCAGCGAGGGAGCGTCTCTCATTATTATTCCTCCTCTACCCCAGGGGGGGGGGGGGATTTACCAAGTGCGTTAGACGAAGTTACCTGGGATTTCCAGAACCACATTTTTCCACCCTTTTGACCTTTAGGGTAAGGTTTATAAGGCACGGAAAAATACAGTCACATTGCAGAGAGAGTCTTGCCATCCTGATTGTACCTAGTTAGAGTCTCTTTTACCTTAGGCCTGAACAACGATGAGCCATCAAAGGGGGCGTTGGTAAAGAAGGACTTCAAAACGGCTCCGCAAATTGACAAAAGCGCATCCAGGAATGTCTCCGTAAGATGACTCCTGTGCCTGCAGCCCTGCTCACTCGATTGGCTGCATAGGAGATAAGCCGCATGGAGGAGTTAACTACCGAAGATAAGGTTGCAAGCTGAGAAGCAGTCTTATCTGCAGTTCCCACAGCTGTAGGATCTTGTAGGGTATCTCCTAGCTCTTTCAGGAGATCCTTCTGAAGATGGGTGACCTGACAATAAAAGCCGCTGAAGAAAAGACACGCTTCCCATATCTGTCCATTGTACAGGACTCTTTGTCCGGAGGATGGACAAATGTAGAAATCTCTGCTAATTCCTTCTTAGTAGCCACCAACACCACCATAGCATCAACTGGCACACCTTTGGTTAGGAAGGATTTGTCATCTGGTGCCACTATGAACTTATTGGGCCTCTGCGGAACTGGTTCCATCAATTCCGGAGAGCTCCACGCCTTTCAACTTACCACCTCTAGCAACGGGTCGAAGGGCGGAGACACCCAAGAGGTGGAGGGTCGGGAACTGAATGTGTCCAGGTACACAGACTCGTCCTCAGAATGGGAAAGGGACTTCCAGCCACCCCTCTGCTTGAGGATTTCCAGGATGTCCAAGAATGAGACATCCTCAGAGGGGGACCGTGGGGACCCTTCTGAGTCGTCCGTGTCCGATGTCAGAGACTCAGGGGAGTCCACATGCTTCCTCTTACATGCCCTCTTCCGAGGGACCTCCTCAGGGGGATGCTCTGGGGAGGTTTCGAAAGGGGGGGCACCCAATGAGGTGTCTTGGGGCACTGGTTCCCTGTGCTTAGAATGGAGGGGTGGTGAGAGGGAAGACATTGGCTGCATAGGGACAGAGTAGCTGAAGCAGAGGGAGGAGATGTCTGAGAGGAGAGTACACTCCACATCACCTTGAAGGCACCACGCTCCCGGCCCAAGAGGGTCCCTGGCTCCGAAGAGTCAAGAGACCTCTCCCGCACCGAGGGTGATAGCTCCGACGCTGATGTGGGAGCCGAGTTCACCTGTGCCAAAGCTCCAAGAGGGAGAGTGGGGTCGGACAAGGGTCCGATGCTACTCCCCCCACTCAGAGCTGACGATGGAGTGTCGACTCCCAAATCCCTCGATAGACAGAGGTATCGAGGAGATCGGAGCGGATGTCAGAATCGAGAGACTGGAGGTTTTCAGAACCAACAGTTCCACCACAATGACTTTCATGCAATCCGGCTCCGAGCTCAGGTGAGTCGAAGAAGGAATAGAAGTTCCGAAGGGTAGAGTAGTTGGCACCACATCCATACGGGCTGGGCTCGATAATATTTTGATGAGAGCAGGTGTCCTGAGAAGCCTCTTCACCACCCTCTCCACATCATTGTCTGAAAGACTCCTGGACGATCGGTGACTGCCTGCCACAGACTGTAGAAGCAGTGACTGTGGAGTGGACCGCACTGGTTCCAAGGAAGAAGATCTAGTCCTTTTATGACTCCTAGATGGTTCCGAGGACACTGATGGAACTGCAGGAGATAAGGTCTTGGTGGACCAGAGAGGTTTCGGATCCGACAAACTGGCAGATTCCTCTATGTTTCTCAATGGCTCAGAGGTCGGAACCAACGGAGGCGTTGGTTTGGGGGATTTCTCCTGGTTTACTAGCCTGATTCCCTTCCACTGGAGTGCCAAAAGGCTCTTTCAGTAAACCTCTCAGAAAAAGCTTGTTTTTGCACTCCTGCAGGACTATGGTGTTGAAAGCATGACAAATAGAACACGAGTCCTGCAGATGCATGGCTCCCAGACAATAAACACAACTCGTATGTCCGTCAGTCTGGGACATTGAGCACGAGTCACAATTCTTGAATCCAGAAAGTTTGGATTCTTTGGGCGCTTCTTTGGACATTATCACAAACAGCAATAAGCACAATACAGTATCGGTACAATACACTGAAGTTATAAATATCAAGAATAGGAAAGCTACAACTCTACAATAACCACTAAAACACTGTATCTAACTTTTTTTTTTTAAACAACAAAAAACAGAAGGTAACAGAAAGGGGAGAGCCTCTAAGTTAAACAACAACTCCCCCCGACTGTGGACAGCCTCTAACTTAAACAGCTACTCCTCATCATAGGTAGGTACTAGGCTATCGGCCCAAAGGCCTAAGTAAGCCTAGCCAACAAGGATCCCTGGCTTATGCCACCCAAGAATGTTATTTTCCTGTGCCCCTGTTGAGCAGAGCCACAGAAGTGATCCCCGGGGTGTATTTCCTATTTCCCATCCACTCATCAAGATTCTTCTTGAAGAGTGCTAATGAGGAACTTTGCTTGACATAGATGGGTGGCTTGTTCCAGAGTATGGGAAGTCTCTGGGGCAGGAATCTATCCCTCCAACATGTCCTGTTTATTGTGGTGACAAGGTTTAGGTCCCTAGAGCGTGTAGATTGGAGGGATTTGGATTTCTTTAGGTGTAGCATGTCCAACAGCTCTGGGTTTGACATAGCTTTATATGTTAGGCAGAGATCACCTTGGAGTAGGTGATATGCTACGGAGTAAAGCTGGAGTTTTTTGAAATGGTCGGTGTAGGGCATCTGTTTGAGGCCAGTAATCCTCTTTGTGAGGTAGTTCTGTGGCCTTTCCAGCTGCTGCAGATGTCTTGTGAGATACATTCCAAAAGGGGCGTTGTACTCTATAATGGGTCTAATGAGTGTTGAGTAGAGGGGAACAATTACCTCTATTTTCCTGGATGAGAACCCTTTTGTGATGAGGTATGCCATGTAGAAGGATTTCCTGACTACTGTGGCGATGTGATTATCAAAGGAGAGACTATTGTCCACCTGAGTCCCAAGGTCTCTTATCACACATTCAACGTTAAGTAGACTGCCGCCTATGTGGTAGTTCATGTCAACAGAGTTTTTATCAAAGTGGATGACAATGCACTTTTTGGCATTGAGCTTGAGGCCATGGCTCTGACACCAGGCATCTGTCTGAGTGAGGCCCTTCTGTAGGATGTCCACATCATTTGGGGACTCAACTATGGCTCCTAGTTTGCAGTCATCTGCGAACTTCGTTAGCCAAAGGCCTTCTGTGCTAGCCTGTACTTCAGGGAAGTAGATACCAAACAGGAGAGGTCCCAGGACTGAATCCTGTGGTACTCCACTTGTCACTGGTTTGAAGTCAGATTTGGAGTCTGCAACTTTTACAGTATGGGTTCTGTCAGTGAGCCAGTTGGTAACCCATCTTGTGATGTAGTTTAGTGAGTTTCGCTATAATTCCAGAGTAGGGGATGGTGCGAAAGCCTTGGCGAGGTCAAGATAGGCAGTGTGAACCACCTTACCCTCGTCTACGGCTTTGGTGACTGTCTCAAAGAAGTCAATCAGGTTCAGGAGGCATGATCTGCCTTTCACAAACCTGAACTGGGTGGGGGTCCAGAGTTTGGAGGTTACCAATGTCTTTGTTTATGAGTTTCATGATGATACGCTCAATGGCCTTACAGACCAGGTTTGTCAGGCTAATAGGGCGATAGTTCCCAGGATCAGTGTTGGCTCCACCTTTGTGGAGTGGGTTAACTGTTGCTGTGCGCCATTCAGTGGGCACAAAGCCTGACGTGAGGCTATGATTGAACATGGTGCTTAGGTGGGGAGCCAGTTTGTTCTGAAGTTCGTGTAAAACACAGCCTGGGATGTTGTCTGGTCCCATGGATGCTGTGTTTTTGGCTTTAGAGAGTGCAGCTTTTACCTGCATAGTTGTGATTACAGGGACTCTGCATTCTTCCTGTACAGATATGGGCCCGGGTGAGAGGGAGGTAAAGTTAGCACTGAACCTATCTGCCAGGATGTTGGCAATATCAGTTGGTTCTGTAATTTTCGTGCTGTTGTGCTGTAACTCAGAGAGATCTGGGTGCTGCCATTGAGATTCTTGACATAGCTATAGAATGCTTTGTGGCTGTCCCTAGAATCAGTGGCAATTTTGTTTTCGTACCTAGCTTTGGAGGATCTTATAAGGGATCTCAGCTTCTTACTGAGGCTGACCAGGGAGGTCCTCTACTCATGGGATTTTACTCTCTTTTGTAAAAGTTTCTTTCTTCTGTTGTAGTTTGTTTATGGCAGGGGACCACCAGATTGGCTTCGTTTTTTTGGAGGATAGCGTCTTGGTTCTGATTGGGATAGCACTAGCCATGTACTCTTGTAAGTGCTTATAGAGTGCATTTGTGTAGAATTCAGCAGGTGTAACTGTATTGTCCATCTGCATGGGTGTCATGAAGTTCGCCACTTCTGTCTTAAGAAGCATGAAGTTGGCTTTGGAGAAATGTTTTACCGTGGTTTCCTTAATGGGGGGTGGGATGTGGATATCTGGGGTGATTAGCTTATGGTCGGATCTGACCAACGAGGAGTTGACTTCAGGTGTGGAATCATGTTGGTAATGACTAGGTCTAGGATACTGTTGCCCCGGTGGGGGTGTGGATAAGTTGATCCAGGGCATTGGAATTTATGAATTCCAGAAAGTGTTGCGCGAAGGAGTTGGTACATGAGTAGTTTTCCCAGTTAATGGTGGGGTAGTTGAAATTGCCCATTATTAGGGTGTTTGGCTGAACCCTAATATTTTCCAATATATCAAGAAAAGAGGAGTGAGAATCCTGGGGCATGGTGAGGGGATCTATAGCAAGCTACAATTTGGATTGCAGTTTTGCCCAAAGTTAATTGCACTTGGATAACCTGGGATGCATTATGCTGAGCAACTAGCCAGAAGGTGTGGATATCCTTAATGAATATGGACACACCTCTGCCTTTGGTGTTCCGGTCCAGGTTAGATGGCCAAAAAGTATGGTATGAGTTTCCCCTGGTAATGCAGGGGTACTCTCTGGAGCCTTGAACCAGGTCTCAGTCACTGCACAAATATCAATGTTCTCCATTTTAAGGAGTGCCTCGAGGGAGTGCATTTTGAGATTTAGACTTCTAGCATTGAGTAGCATTTCCCTCAGTTTTTGCTTGCCTGCTCCTGTTACGGTGGTGAATTTGTCATTTGAACCTTGCCTAAAAAAAGGCACTATAGGGGCGTCATGAGCCTTAGCCAGTAACCGGAATCCCAGGGGTGACAGGTGCAGGCCATCTCTGGCAAAGCATCATGGTCTGTCAGCCATGTCGTTCCAGGCAGACAGATACTGGATCCCCTTAGAATGACACCAGAAGCTTAGCTAATTGTTGAAGTTAATCATTTTGTCCTTGTACTGCGGTATCATTCTGGGCGATGGCAGGATGCTACTCAAAGCTAGGGTCATACTTGCCTGGGCTACAAGAACGGAGATCTCTTCCATATCTCTTTTCATGTAGTCCAGGGAGGTACGTCTCAGGTCATTCACACCAACATGGAGAATGACAGAGTCATATTTGTACTTGTGGAGTGACCTGAGTGTGTGGGTTATGTGGCGGATCCTGTCACCCAACAGGCAGCTGACAGTAACCTTCTCCTTGTTTAGCCTGGTGAGTGGGACATCAGTGTACCTGACTATAGAGTCACCTATGCCGAGTGTGCTGGGTACGTTGTTTTGCCTTATGGACTGTGGTTGAGTGGGACACTGAGTCTGTGGGCTATGTGTCATTTGGGTTGTGTTGGGGGGGGGGTGGAGGTTGCTTGTGTTTCTGCTTTGGAGGTCTCTGTTGCTTGAGTAGATTATTATTGAGAGCCTCCGCAAATGTTTTTGTGTTTCTATGTGTGGATTTTGGTGGTGTAGGTCTAGTGGGACTATGTGATGAGTGTGGTCTGGTGCAAGTGTTTACCTTCTCCCCTTGACTGTGAAGTTTATTCTTGGTTGGAGTGAGCTTTACCTCCAGTTTGACTAGATAAGTGCATCTCTCACAGGTTGTAGCGTTGTGTGGTAGGAGGAGAGGTTTGTCTATGTACATGAGGCAATTGCTACATTGCCCCACAATGCCCAGATTCATCAGATAGACAGGAGAGAAACACTGGGAGCTGACCCTAATTTCCTCTAGACAAATGAAGAAAGTGAGTACAAGAGCTGTTTTTCTCTAAGCAATTGAGGAATGTAAGTACAAAAACTGATTCCCTCTAGGTAATGAGTAAGGTTGAGTGCTGTAGTAATTTGTAGCGTATTTACTGCTTACAACAAGTTCTCAACAAGTACTGAGCACAAATAAGCAAATTCAAGTGCTAAATCCTGACTGACACTTTCTCCCCTAGCAGGACCATTCTTTACTATTTATCTTTAACATGCTATTTCAGGTGCTCTGATATTCTCTCTTAATTCCTACTGTAGTAGCTCACCTACTAAGGTTTGGTAAACTTTATAAACAATGCTATCCTCAAAAAAAAAAAAAAAAGTTTTATTAATCCGTTTACTCAAAATTTTTAACTTATTTAGTCGGGTATGTTGGTATGTTACTGTAACAGTACTATATAAATGTTCCTGTATTTGAAATGTTTGACCTGTCTGACATTATCTGTATTGTATATGGTCAAGATTTCTGTCTTATAAATTGTCTTAATGTGGAGCTTTTCTCCCCGGGCTTCCACTGAAAATGGACATACATACATCCAGTCGGACTATCCCGCTCAACAAATGTAAAATAAAATAAATAAATAAAAAAATAAGTATCTGTATCTGAACTAGACTAGTTACAGGAAAGAAACAAGTGCAAATGCGGGCTTTTAAATCAGAAAGTTGAGAGAGAGAGAGAGAGAGAGAGAGAGAGAGATGGAAAAATTCCCCAAACGGCCAATAACTACAATTTCTGGGCCAGAAACCACTCCTTATGTGGTAGATAGGTTACCTAGTGCTACCCACTCCCAGCGATAAGCTAGCAGGCTTCCCTCCAACACAGAAAGGCTTGGGGGCCTCAGGAGCTTACAAACAGTCCTGGATACAGCAAATCTGAATCTGGACTAGACTAGTTACAGGAAGGGGGGAAACAAGTGCAAATGCGGGCTTTTAAATCAGGAAGTTGAGAGAGATGGAAAAACTGCCCAAACGGCCAATAACTACAATTTCTGGACCAGAAACCACTCCTTATGTGGTAGATAGGTTACCTAGTGCTTACCACTCCCATTGATAAGCTAGCAGGCTTCCCTCCAACACAGACAGGCTTGGGGGTCTCAGAAGCTTACAAACAGTCCTGGATATAGGAAATCTGTAACTAGACTAGTTACAGGAAAGGCAGGAAACAAGCGTACATTTTTTGTTACAATTAAGCAGAATACAGGGAGATTCGAGCAAAGTTTTTTTTTTTTTTTTTTTATAGGCTTGAAGGAAAAGCAACGGCCCAAACAACAGCAATAATAACCAGAAAACAGAGACAGGGTGCTAAACAAACACTACTAATCTACAGCAAGAATCCTGAAGAAATATGAAGATTTAAATACAGAATATAATAAGAAAATTCAAAAACGTAGCCTGAGCCAGTATCCAGCAATCTCAAAGCTTCAAGCTGCAACCGAGATCTGGGTAACTAGCGCTAGGCATGATTGGATAGGGTCTAGCCTCGAGGCAGTGGAAGCTCTCAAGCTTTAGAATATGGCTCCGAACCCAACCAACAAGAAGGAAGGTGAGCTAGGGGCAGCATAACATCATAAGATTTTCTAGTTGTTAGTTTTCTAGCCTCCTGTAAAACCTGAAGCATATCTTCTGAAAAGTGGTGTCTGAAAGGAATCACATAAGTCTATCACACAAAGAGTTAACTGCAGAGTTTGGAGATCAGGATGAATGAGAGTCCTTGTTCTGTGTCAGCAAGTCCATCTTGTGAGGTAAGCTGTGATGATTGTCCCTAGCTAAACAGAAAAGACGGGGGAACCAGTGCTGTCTGGGCCAAAAGGAAGTCACCAGAAAGATTTTCTATCTGCCCATCATGATTCTGTGAATGACTTTGCTATCAGTGGAATGGAAGGATAAGATGTAACATTCTCCCCTTACAAGAAAATGACATGGTGTATGTCTTCCACACAAGAACAGAACAGATTCAGTTGCTTGTTGTGGGTGGAGGCAAAAAGGTCTATCAGGGGAATACCCCATTGATGGACAATGTCCAGGAAGACTTCTCTGTTTAGCATCCATGCATGAGGATTTGCCCTGTGTTCCTTTCTGAGGACAGATACCGCCTGAAGAAGAATGTTGTGTTGGATGTCAATCTCCCAGGCCTTTAAGACAGATCTACAAAGAGATTTGGTACTCTCTTACTTGTTCATGCAACACATGGTGTCTGTAAAGACCCTGATGGACTCGGAGTCCACATATGATTTAAGGACTGAAGGTCCAGAATTAGAGCTTTAATTTTTTACTTGTTTATATGATCTTTTTGGTCTTCCATTGGCTAACTAAACCCCCTGAACCTTGATGTTTTTGGAACAGGCTCCCCATACCAGGTTGGAAACATCTGTGTAAAGCTCTTGGCAACAAGTTGAGAGAAATTTGGTTTATTCAGCAAAGTAACTCTTTCCTGATGCAGGGCAAGAGAGGGCTCTGGAAGTCTAAGGGATGACAGTGCTGAAGACAAATTGACTTGAGGAAACACTGTAACTTTCTTGTGTGGTGTCTAGCATATGCAACCATAGGAATTATTAATGACGTACCACAGGGCTCTTAAATACTCTCCTGCTGAGATCATCTGAATGAGAAGAAGATCCTGGAAGAAATGCTTCATAAACAGAACTTTGTTCACAGGAAGGAAAGTGGTCACTGTTAAAGTGTTGATCCTGCACCCTAGGAAGATCAGGTCTTGAGAGAGAGAGAGTCTAAACAGACTTCTTTAGATTTAAGGTGAATCTCAGACTGTGTAGAAAGTTCATTGTGAAATGGAGTTCCATCCTTCAGGAGAGTTTCATGAGAAGAACCTAGTAGAAGGAGGTCTTCCAAGTAAAATAATTTTTGCTTTCCCTGAAGTCTGCAGATGGTAATGACAAAAGCTAAACACTTTGTGAATACTTGTGGGGCTATAGAATGGCCAAAGGGTAAAGCAGAACATTGAAAATGTGATGAAGAGACAGAACATCTATGCATTTCCAGAAAAAAAGATAGTGGATGGGAAGGTGAAGGTAAGCATCCTTCAAATGCAAAATCACTAGAAAACTTAGAGACTAAAGTGTTAGCATTTTGAAACTTGGAACATTCAAAAAGGTGCTGGTAAAGGTTGGGTCTAGGATTGGCCCCCAGGTGCGCTACTTTCTGAGGACTAGGATCATCCTGGAGTAAAATCTCCTGCCAAACTGATCTGGGGAACTGGTTGAACAGTTTCAGGATAGAGGAGTTCCTGTAACAGAGGAAGAATGAGAGAGAACTGATTCCGAGGCAACTAAGGGATTCCAGAAAAGGGTGGAAGAGTCTTCCAAGACATGCTGTAAACTTGTGCTATATATAGAAAGCTTCAACCTGTCTGGTGTGATTGACTTCTAGATTGGCAGACAATGGGTAAATCTTTGGGATAAGGGAAGGGAAGGAGGCAAAGGTAGATAGTCCTAAGGAGGCAGATTTCACAGGAAAAGAGGGCTTACAACTCTTAATATCCTGTCCTGATTTATCCAGAAATCTCATTTTGTTAGCTCTTTTACCTTTCTGAAGTTATTCTTCATCTCTTCTAACAAAAAGACAAGCCTAAACAGGATAATTCTTCTGGAACGTCAGCACTGGGGAAAAGATAAATCTGTTTTAAGTCCTACATAACTCCTTGTTTCTTGTGAGGATTTGAAAAGGTTTGTAGCTGCAAAGTCAAACAGATGTTGTTTATCTACAGTGGTATCCAGGAGTTTGGCCTTGAAATTTTCTGTTAAAGACTGGAGTCTTAGCCAGAAATTTCTGCATATAACATCCAGAACAACCACTCAAAATGCACCAGAACTGCACTTGATAGAATCTCTGGCCACCTGAGAAGCAGAGTTAAGCAAATACACAGCAGAATACTTATTTTCAGATTCTGGTTAAGTATTAATCACACTACCCAGATTAGACAGGAGGGATAAGAGATACCTGGTTCATATGGGTATGGTAATTAATTGCTCTAAAGAGTAAGATAGCAGAGGTATAACGTGTTGTCATGCCTGACCAAAGCCCTGCAATCCTTGTATGTAGGTAAAACATTAGAGGAGGGACACAGATTGTCAGGCTTCTCAACAAAAGGTGAAATCACAGTTGGCTCAAAAGAGGGCTTTTATAGAGAAATTTCTGAGCAGCAGGCACTTTATAAAGTCAGGTTTCTTTGAAGCAGGGGGTTTGGATTCCAGATTTAAAGAGGTATTAATAAAACTATTCAAAAGAGGCTCCATAACAGGAGGAATGACAGAGGGTTTGAATGCATCCATGTCCAGAAGATTATAATACCTCTGCTGAGTATCAGAAGTTCTTAGTGTCTTATTTTAAAATGATGCAACATTTTTACCAAAGTATCTCTGAAGAAAAGCTCCTTTAAGGGAAAATCTGGAGACAGAGTGTAATTTTCATTAGAAGCAACAGCCAAACAGGAATGGATCTAAGAAGAATATGCCAGAGAATCATCTTCTGAATTCTGATCTGCATCCTCAGAGGAAGAATCTCTTCAAAGGGGTGGAAGAGGGAGGAGGAGCAGCAGAATCCATCTGACAGTAATAAGAGGGCTTAAGAGACATAATGGCTTTAAACAGCCCCCATATAAACTGCCATTCCTTATGAGGATCCCTTATTGTCAGGGTATGAGAACTATGTTAGACTTATACATTGTTTCCAATGGGATTTCTGCCTGAATAAAACACTGAGGCTCAGAACCCTGACAATCTTCAATTAGGGAGTTGGGTACCTCCTTCCTAACTAGAATCTGAGGAATCCCGTCTGGTCCCACAGAGGTAACCAGCTAAGATTCCCGCTTCTCATCTGAAACAGACGTTTGATCAGCCATAGTGGACTTGTGAACAGGCTGCCTCATTATGGGCCTTCGATGGGGTCACAATATAGGGAGCAACCAAAAATAAAAGGGTGGTCTGAGGACTCAAGTGACAAAACAGAGGCACATCAATTGGGATAGACAGCTTAGGCTTCTTTTTTGGTAATTTCTAGAGTTCGGGGCAAAAAGGCTCACACAACATCATAAACTGTGCAAACTCTTAGGGTCTTTGGTTTTCTAAGTATATTTTTAAAGAATTGAGACTGTTGGTAAAGGTCTTTGGGACAAAGGACTGACAGATAACACAAACTTTGTAATTATGTTCTGCTCCCAAGCAAAAAAAAAAAAGCACTTTAAATGGTGATCCCCATGAGGAATTGGTCTCACACACTCATATTTCCCTCACTTTAATGACATGTTCAATAATTAAAAAGAAAAATAAGAGGAGGAAGGGTCCACAGAGGGGTACTTATCTGCCCAAAGGCTAAGAAGCTTTACCAGTTGTACCACTCACAGACCGAACACGAAGCAAAGTTCTACATTCAGGCTAGCAGTAAAGAAGCTCTGGGTAACTGATGCCCGTACATCCCTTATATACCCCCCGCCTTTTGGCTTGGGTCATAAACTGAACATACAGCACAAGAGGAAGGTGCCCAGACTTTAGAATACTGTTAGGACATACGACTATCCTTTGCAATGTACCCCATATGCCAGTAATATTGCAAAAGTGATCTTGGAAGGACATATGCTTGGTTCCTTCATTACACCCCTCCATCTAACACTGTCTGCAGTTCCTCCCACATTGTTTGACATTCCCAGGAACCCTATGAGAAAGCTGTATGATTCACTATTGGGTTCATCTGTTCACATGGTGTTCCACCACCTGTCTTACCAACTGTGTCCCTGCCCAAGTAGCTGACACACACACACTATTTGAGATTTGATTTATACACACACACACACACACACACACACACACACACACACACACACACACACACACACACACACACACACACCTGGGAAAGGCTGGCACAGGTTTACTAGCTATGCCCCCTTCTGCCCAGACTATAAGGTAGTTTTGACTGCCACCAACCACTCCTTATCAGCTACTCTAAGGCCATTAACAAAGGCTGTCCAATCTTTCTGTGTAATGTTACTATTAATCCAAATGGTAGTTTGACCAAGAACAAGGCTATTAGGGGTGGCCTGAACAGTGTTACCAAATAGATATGCAAGTACTGTAAGAGTTTAAGTATCTCTAGACAGACCAGCCACAACTAAAAGGTTTAAATATATTTAATAATAAATAATAAAAGAACAAGACAATAGTAATTATGTATTCACAGTGACATCAGAGTTCAAAATCACAGGAAATATTTAAAACAACATTGCAGGACAGTCTCAAACAAATAAAGAAAACATTTAAACTATACTTCACTATATTCCTGTCTGCATCTAAGAGAAATGAATGTACCCTAGTTATCTTACAGAACCAAGCAAGACAGATGTGCTGAGTAGGTCTTCCACCTGATGCTGTCAGGTCAAAGACAAAATACAAAATGCTCAGTCTCTCTCTCAGAGAGTTCATAAATTAATATTTCAAATATTACTGCTGGGATAGCTGGCAGCATTACATCACTTCTTGTCAACTGACTATCAGTTCCCAGGGCTCACAACCATTGATTTTAGCATCTATCTGCGGAAACACATAGACCTTAGATCTTTTGGCAAGTGGTGGAAGTTGTAAAATAATTTACATTCCTCCATATTTAAAGACAATACAAAAATGTTCTAGTTCTAGACATTACGTCTCCTGTTGCACTGAAACTGAAAGTTAAAAAGAAGTTATGTACTTACCATGACATTCCATGTGAGTTGTTCATCTCATCTTCATTCTTACAGATGGGTTCGGAGCTGATCCTCGGCTCCGAGCTGGCCTACTACAAAGCTCGAGGTCTTCAGCTAGCTCGAGGCCAAGTCCCTATCCCATGATGCACCTAGAGTTACCTCAGATCTTGTTTGCTGCGTATAATAATACGATGTGTCATTCTATCACTCTATAAGAGAAAGCTATAGAAGGGTTGAGCAACCAGGAAGAATCCAGCATCTCGGTCTTCGAAAAACCCTGGTGGGGGTAGGAGGGTGGGAAGTAAGAATGGAAACGAGACGAACAACTCACATGGAACGTTATGGTAAGTACATAACTTCTTTATATGAAGTTGTTCTGTCTCGTTGTTCATTCTTACAGATGGGTAGCGTCTTAAGCACCATCTATCTCGGGTGGCTCACGGGAGTATGTTTTTCAGGAGATTAGACTCAAAAGAGGCCCTGTCAACATTGTAATGAGTGATAAAGGTATGAGGTCTTGACCAAGTGGCTGCTGCACAAATGTTATCTATAGGAAGTCTGGCAGAAAAGGCAGAGGATGTACACACTGATCTGGTAGAACAAGCCTTAATTTTTTGTTGTAAGGGCATATTAGCAGCTGAATAATCAAATGTGATACAATCGGATAACCACTTAGACAGAGTTGTTTTGGCCACTGGCATACCATTTCTGGAATTAGAAAAGGAAACGAAAAGCTGTTCAGATTTCCTAAAGTCTTTTGTTCTATCCAAGTAAAATCTGAGCTGACTATGAACATCAAGTTTGTGCAGCATATATTCTAAGTTGTTGGAGTGATTGGGGAGGAATACTGGCAAATCAAGAATTTGATTAAGGTTAGCTTCAGTACAGACTTTAGGCAAAAAGGAGGGATTAGTTCGTAGTGAGACTCTGTCAGCATGGAAAATCAAATAAGGAGGTTTAATGGACAAGGCTTGAAGCTCTGTCACTCTGCAGGCAGACGTGATAGCTACTAGAAAGATAGTCTTCCATGACAAATATTTCAAATCACAAGAGGACGCTGGTTCAAATGGAGGGAGAATAATGTGAGAAAGCATAAAATTTAGATTCCATGGGGTATACAGAGATTTCACAGGTGGTCTGAGATGAAAGGTCCCGTTGAGAAAGGCTTTGGATAGTTTGTGTGACATTATGTTCAGTCCTTCAAATCCAAGGTGAAAATTAGAGACAGCAGCAAGCTGAATACAAACTGTTGCTGCTGCAGCTCCTTTGTTGAAAATCATGGTAAAACCTCTAGTATAGAGGCCACAGGGGCAAGGTAGGGATCAATGTTGTTTTGAAAGGCCCATATAGAATTTTTTTTCCATTTGCTAAGGTATAGCTTCCTCGTAGAGGATTTATGAGAGGATATTAGAATTTGCTTCATCTCATTAGAAAGGTTATGGAACCTGGCTATGATGGGAATTGGAGCAGCCAAGCTGTCAGCTTCAGGGACTGAAGAGAGGGATGAAGTTCCCCTGACAAGTGTGTCTGAAGATCTGGAACTGGGTCCAGAATCCAGGGGTCCTGCAATTGATGAAGTTGAAGGAAGGGGAACTAAATCTGGTGAGGCCAATGAGGGGCTATTAGAATGATGGTCCTTCCCAGGACTTTTCCTTTCTGTAGTACTTTGGGCATCAACAGGATTGGTGGGAATGCATAGAGGAGACCCGGAGGCCAATCGTGTACGAGTGCATCCCTTAGGGCTTCTCCCAGAGGGGGAATCAGGGCAAAGTAGCTTCTGCATTTCGTGTTCATCTGGTTGGCAAAAAGGTCTCAGCAAGGCTGGCCCCACCTGTGGAATATCCTGTCCACTATTTCTTTCTTGAGGGACCACTCATGAGGCAGCAAAATTGCTCTGCTCAGCTTGTCTGCTATCACGTTGGATTTCCTCAGGATGTGCGTTGCTAACAGAAAGTGCTGGGTGGATATAGCCCACTGCCATACTCTTAGGGTCTCATGATAAAGGGGAGAGGACCTGGTTCCTCCTTGTTTGTTCAAGTACCAGAACACTGACATGTTGTCTGTCTGAATCGCAATGGTACCCAGAGGAAGAGAGTCCTGGAAGTACTGCAACTCTAAAAGTACTGCTCTCATCTCTAGGATATCAATATGCAGATGTGTCTCTTGATCGGTCCATGTGCCTTGGGCTGTTCTTCCCTGAAAATGCCCCCCACCCTATCAGGGAAGCGTCCATGGTCACTGTGGCCGCTGGTGGGGGTAGAACAAAAGGACGACCTATCATGACATGAAGAGAGGTCAACCACCACTGAAGATCCTTTTAGCATGTGTTCATGATCATTATAAGATGTGACATTTGGAGCTCTTGGTAAGACCACTGAGTGAACAACAGCCACTGCAGAATCCGCTTGTGCACGCGACCCAACAGTATGGCTAATATTGCAGCTGCCATCATGCCTAACAATTTTAGTACTTCTGATGCTGGAGCCTTGTTTTTGGATATGATATTGCGGACCTGCTGACGGAGTAGTAAGACTCTTTCTGCTGGAAGTCTCAGAGTGGTGGTGTCCAATTCTACTCCGATAAAAATGGTATGTTGCGATGGCGACAAGGCAGATTTTCCTGAGTTTATTGTAATGCCCAGATGACTGCAGAGTGAAAGAGTGGTGTCCCTGGCGTGAATGAGTTGATACCTGGTGGTGGCAGTGAGGAGCCAATCGTTTAAGTACGGAAACACCTGGAATCCTAAATGTCTCAGGTGAGCCGTGAACACTCTGGGGGCTGTATTGAGACAAAAGGGCAGGGTTCGAAACTGGTAATGATTGGCTCCCAAACAGAAGCGCAGATGATCCCTGGATGATCTGGCCATTTTTATGTGGTAGTACGCATCCTGAAGATCTATCGAGCACAGCCAACTGTCTTTCCCTAAAAAGGGAAGTATCAACTGAAGCGTGACCATCCAAAACTTCTCTTTCTTGACAGATCGTTTAGTCTGCTGAGGGCCAATATAGGTCTCCAGTCCCCTGTCTTTTTTGGAACTAAAAAGAATCTTGAGTAAGTTCTGGACCTATCTGGTCTGCTGGGACTGGTTGGATGACTCTTTTTGTTAGCAACGATCAGACCTCTATTGTTGCCTGTTCCCTGTAACTGGGTGGAATGTCCGTGATTTTTCTTGTCAATGGAGGGGGTGTGGCAAAAGGAATGAAATATCCTCTGGAAATGATACTTTGTACCCATTTGTCGTTTGTTATTTTGAGTCAGGCGTTTGAACACAAAGATAAGCGACCCCCGACTGCATCTAGAGTAGGACAGTTGGGCCTCCTTTCAGGAGCGCTGGTAGTGCTTCCCAAAGAACTGATCTCTGTCGCCCTGGGTTTGCGGACCACCTCTGCCGCAAGGGCGGCGTCTCCCATTATTGCACGCTCCTCTGCCCCTGGAGGGGGGTTCACCACTTGTATCCTGAAAGGCTCCTTGGGTTTGTGGAAACACATCTTTCCTCGCCTTTGACCCTTGGGGTAGGGTCTGGTAGGGGTGGAAAAACATACTCCGATGGCAGACAGAGTCTTTCCTTCCTGCTCACACCTGGTCAAAGTTTCTTTAACTTTGGGCCCCGAAAAGGGACGAGCCATCAAAAGGGGTATTTACAAAGGATGACTTAAAGGGCTCTGTGAAGGAACACAAGCGCATCCAGGAGTGTCTCCTAAGAGCAATTCCTGTACCTGCTGCTCTGCTTGCTCCATCAGCTGCATATTAAATGAGGCACATGGATGAGTTTACTATGGAGTTGAGGGTAGCAAGCTGGGAGGCAACTTTATCTGAAGCTCCTGCAGCTACTGTACCCTGAAGAGTATCTGTGAACTCTTTTAGGAGATCTCTTTGCAGTCTAGTAAAATGGGTTAGATATTTGAGCGAGAGCAGTGCAAAAGTCGCAGAACTGTAAGTGCGCTTTCCATATCTATCCATGATCCTAGAATCTCTGTTAGGAGGATGGATACAGGAGGAAGTTCCTATAATTTCCTTTTTGGTGGCTGCTGCCACCACCATGGCATCAACTGACACACCCTTAGTAAGAAAAGACTTGTCCTGGAGGGCAGAAATAAATTTATTAGGCCTCCTGGGGACAGGCTCCATGATGTCCAGAGACTCCCACTCCCTTCGTGAGACCAGTTGCATAAGCTCATCAAATGGCGAAGACGCCCAAGAGGTGGAGGATTGAGACCCGAAAGCCTTCAGGAGAACCGACTCATCTTCAGTTGGGTTGGTGGACTGCCAGTCACCCCTCTGCCTAAGGATTTCTAATATCTCAGCTAATGAGATATCCTCACAGGGGGACCATGGGGACCCTTCTAATTCATCCAAGTCAGTATCAGATGTGAGGGACTCCTGTGGGGAGTCTAAATGCTTCCTCTTACAGATTCTCTTCCTGGAAATATCATCAGTGGGGCTTCTGGTGAGGGCTCGGAAGAGCAGGGGCCACCCAATGGGGCTCCTGAGGCTCTGGTTCACTACGCTTGGTAAGGCTCTGTGAAGCAGAAGCAGACACAGGCGCTTTTGGGGAGGAGGCAGCTGGACCTGAAGTCGAAGACATCTTAGGAGACATAATTCTCCTCATGGCTTCGAAGGCACCTCTGCTCTGATGAGAAGGGACTGATGGATCTGAGGAAACCATCGATACCCCCGGCACTGGGACAGTGGGCTCTGAGCCAGAGGTAGGAGTCGAGCCCATCTGAGCCAAAGCCCCAAGAGGCAGAGTCGGAACCGACAAGTCAGTCCGACTATCCTCCCCGGACCCGACTAGAGAGTGTTGGCTCCTAGATTCCTCAATTAGTGCCAAGGACGTCAGAGTAAATGGAGCCAAAGACACTGGAGCAGGTGTTGGCTCTGAAGGCTCAACGATAGAGTTCGACTCCTCTGGCTCCGAAGGACCGGTATGGCTCGGAGGAGGAAGAGTAGTAGATGGTAAAAGGGTCTTCAGTTCTGAAGCCATTTGGGTCGGAGCTGATAAGAATTTAGCAAAGGCGGGTGCCTGTAAAAGCTTCTGCACCACACGATCAACATCCAAATCAGAAAGGCTAATCGAAGACCGAGATGAGTGGATAGAAGGAGGTACAGATAGCAGGAGTGGAGACTTCGGCACTTCGGATACTGGTTTCAAAACCGGGGACCGGCTCTGAAGGCCTAAATAAAAAGAGGCCAAAAGAGCTAATTACTAATAGAGAAAAAGGGCACACCAAGGGAAGGGAAATTACACAATAAGCTATTCTAAGTATCTAAAGATAAATATCAAATAATTTTTATCAATATTATAATATATTTTGAAGAAAAAAAAGTTTTTACTGGCCCGAGCTAGCAAGAACCTCCGATTTATTGCAGCAGCAAACTGGATCTGAGGTAACTCTATGTGCATCATGGGATAGGGACTTGGCCTCGAGCTATCTGAAGACCTCCAGCTCTGTAGTAGGTTGACTCAGAGCAGAGGATTGGCTCCGAACCCATCTGTAAGAACAGTGGGATAGAACTTCACATCATCTCTTTTATTATGTGGCTATAAAGTAATTTAAGTTTTCCGCTATTCTTCAGAAGTTAACTTCTTGTGTTTCAGTCCCCATTATTGAAATGCATATACATCTCTTTTTAAGCAACAGTTCATAGTTCATAGAATAGTACTAAGCTAACTGCCCTTGCGAGCCATTTTAAGCCTAGCCAATTATCCCTTGTGAGACTCAAACCCTGTACCTTGTGTTTGTAAGGCAAACACCTTAACCATTGGGCCACCCTCCCCATTTTACAGTTACAATAGTGTATATACATTTCTACTCAGTATTTTACAAAATATCTCTTCTGCACATGTCTGTACAATATGACATACAGTTCTAATACAGTTGTAACACAAGCAATTGCATCATGTTGATATTCACAAATGACATACAACCACTTACAAAATTCAAGATAGCTGGGCTGGCAATATCTCCTTCTGTTACACTTCTAAATCAATCATATTAATATTCAAATGACATAATTATTTACAAAATTCCAGATAGATGGGCTAGCAGTATCTCCTTTTATTACATGGTTCTTAAAAGAAGAAGAAGATTTTTAATGGGAATTTGAAAAATCTTGAAAGACACTCCCTGAATTAATTTCACATTTTCATCAAATTGTTTGAGGACTTGAGCAGAAGGTGGGGTACACAACACCTCTTTATTTAAAGAAGAATTCAAAATTCCAAACTTTACTTCATCAGCAAACTTCTGATTACATAGCCAGGCACATCTCAAAAAATGTAGCAGTAGCAGTGGCCCTGGACATAGTATCTGCACAATCATACACACTCTTCAAAGTATACTTATATACCTATGAAAGAGTACAAACAACAGGATTCAGAAAGGAGTTACCTTCTGAATGAGATGTGGTCAAATATTCCTTCAAACTGTCGGCACAACTCAGAATAAACTTTTACACGTGCCTGGTAGTTAAGAATTCTGTATGGTAGAGTGGAGAAGAGAAAATTCTCTTATTTAATCTGCCCAATTCATTGCCCTCTTTATCCACAGTTTGTCTCGACCAAAAGTCTGTTTCCAGCTGGTGAAGAGGTTGAAATGGCAGCAGGGTCTGATTTAAGACAAGAAAAAAAGAATTTGTTAGTTTGAGGTTCTTTACAAACTCTATCTGCGTATTTTGGGGACTGAAGTTTAAGAATCAGGATTATTACAGGCACCATTAAAGACATCCTTCAAGGCTGGCAAAACAGGATGGAATTATGTAGAAAAAAGAAGTTATGTTCTTACCATAATGTTCCATATGTGTTGTCCATCTCGACCTTTAGTCTCACTGGTGGGATGGATCCGTCTCGGCCATTTCTCTAGCTCGAGGTCTTCAGCAAAGCTCATGGGCTCTATTCTTTACCTATAATGCAACTCCCCCAACTACCTCAGATCTTGTTTGCCCCCAGCAGCTCACTGAAGATAGCTTGTATAGCATCCCCAATTGAAGACACATAAGAAAGTAAGGACTCCTATACATACATACACACACACATATATATATATATATATCTATATATATCTGTATGTATGTGTATATATATATATATATATATATATATATATATATATATATATATATATATATATATATAAATACCAGATAGTTAAGTTAAAATCTTTGAGGCTATATGTTCCCATGAAGTCCAATTGTTGTATCCAATATACCAGGAGATTACGAAGTGGGCAGGAGGGGAGGGTGAGAACAAAGGACAAGATGGACAACACATATGGAACATTATGGTAAGAACATAACTTCTTTATGTGATGTTGTCAATCTCGCCTTTATTCTCACTGGTGGGACTGCATCCCAAGCAACTAAATTCTTGGGTGGCTCATGGAAGAATATCCCTAAGAACCACAGAACCAAAGGAGGCTCTATTCCTAGAGGCCAAATCCATTTTGTAATGAGTAAAAAAGGTATGAGGTTTTGCCCAAGTAGCTGCATTGCTGATATTATCTAGTGGTAGTCTAGCCTGTAGGGCTGCAGACATGGCTACAGATCTAGTGGAATGAGCTTTAACCGTGGTGGGATGAGGTTTGTTCTTTGAATTATAAATGTGGGAAATGCACACTGTTAACCACCTTGATAGGGTAACTTTTGAAACTGGTTGACCTTTCCTCATCTCAGCATGAGACAAAAAGCTGATCTGATTTTCTTATATCAGAAGTTCTATGCAAATAAAAATTTAATTGTCTATGAATATCTAGCAGATGGAGTGAATGCTCTTCTTTATTTTGAAAGTTGGGGAAAAAAAACAGGAGCTCTATAGATTGGTTAATATCAGATGTTCTGTAGTCCTATCTCACTTTCAATCTCACATATGGGTCGGAGCCGATCTTCAGCTCTGACTCTGCCTATTACAAAGCTCAAAGTCTCCTAGTTGGCTTGTGGCTAGGTAGGTATCCCATAGTGCACTATCCCCAGATCTCGTTTGCCACGTCTACGAGTTCAGAAGTGCTTCTTGCTTGGCCGTGGCTAAGTTCAAAACTTTTTTTCTTTATTATTCACTTTACTGATTCTTTAGCTAGTTATCCTAATATCAGAAGTTAGTTATCTTATAGATAGTGTTTAGAAGCATTTACAAGTGTTTTTTGCCATTTAATTAGCTAGTTTGTTGAGGACTTGTTGGTTGTTGGCCCTTGTTGTTCTCCGTTTGGTATCCTGTGTGCTAGTTTATAATACCTTTGATATTACATAGGTCCAGGTTTGTGTTAGGACCTTGTTTTCTCCCTTTTTCATACATATATATTGTGTGCAATGCTTTTTGCTAGTTTTTGATACAGGTTATTTCTCTGTAGGTCCGCGTTTGTATTAGAGCCTTGTTTTCTAAATTTTTAGAGGTTAGAAGATTGCGTGCAGTGTTGTTTGTCATACTTTGCCTGCAACTGAAGTTTCTGGTCTTTTCTCCGACTTAGCTTATCCAGCTAGGTCCGTTTAGGTTAGAGGACCTAGTCCTCTGTTATCTTTCATTTTTTCTTACAGGGCTAGGCCCATTTAAGTTAGAAGACCTAGTCCTCTTTAGTCTCTAGTCTGTGTGTGTGTGTGTGTGTGTGTGTGTGTGTGTGTGTGTGTGTGTGTGTGTGTGTGTGTGTGTGTGTGTGTGTGCTTGTTAGGGGTAGGCCCATTTAAGTTAGAGGACCTATTCCTTGTTGTGCTTGTTGTGTACCTGTTAGGGCGAGGTCCATTTAAATTAGAGGACCTTGTTTTCTCTTGTTGATATAGCTCTGTTAAATATGTCTAAAGAGTCCAAAGACCACAAACCTTTGGGTTTCAAAAAATGCATAAAGTGCTCCCAGAATATGTCAATTACGGATGGCCACAGTAATTGTGTTTATTGCCTCGGAGCCATTCACTTGCAGGAAACTTGTTTATTCTGCCATTCCTTTAGCTCCAGAGTTCTCCAGGAGCAGAAAAACAAGTTAATTTTGAAAGGTCTCCTCAAGCCTTCCTTTGAGGAAGACTTAGCAAGCTCTTCCTCATCAAAGTCTCATTCATCAAGAAAAGAGAAGGTCAAGTCGGCCAAGAGGCATTCTCTGGCATCGACTAGTGTATCGGAACCACCTCAGAAACAAGTGAAACTTGATAAGACTTCTACCTCCTTGGCTCCACTGTCCTCGCAGCCGGTCTAGGTTGTCGATGTTGACACTGCACTGTCAGCTCCAAGCCTTTTGGAGTCGACTACTGAAAAATTGCATTGGAGCCGGTCCAGAGATCTTTTGCCTGTCTCCCCAACCTTAAGATCTCCAATTTTACAGAGATCCAGATCGCCTACCCTGTCATCCAGATCCTCCAAGAGCCTGTCAGAAGAAGATGTGGAGAGTGGTGCTTAGACTCTTGAAGTCGTCTGCTTTGCCCAAATTGTTGTTGGCTCCGACCCATTTGGTTCCGGAGCCACCTGAGTCCATCATCCCTGTTGTTGTTGTTCCTCCGAGCCGAGTCGGGCCATTTGGTGCCAGAGATTTCAGTGTCGCTTGTTATGGAAACTTTGGTCCCAGCTCCCCTTGTAGATGGCTTGGAGCAGAGTACCGCTCCGACACCTTCGGCGCTGACCATAGTGTCTAGGAGCTGAAGCTCACCAGTCAGCCCCAACAGGGACAGCTGGACCCAAACCTCTTCGGTGCCGAGTCTCCCTCTCAGTGCATCGGCTCGGGTGAGCTCAGACCCTACATCCATCTCGGAGCTGGTCGCTCTAGAGCCAAGGACTACCTCCGTTTCCTCGAAGCCGGGGTTGTCTTCAGAGCTGGAGAGATCTGCTTTTGAGATGATGAAGAGTGTGCTGTCTCGCTCATCAGCTCCGCACAAGGGTACCGATACTCTTCCCCCTCAAGCACCGACCTCTGTCTAAGCACCTTCTCTCTTTCTCTTGACAGTAGAGACCTGCAGCTTCAGGAGCCCCTGTTGGGTGGCCCCCAGTCTTCCTAGACCTCTCCAGAGTACCCTTCTGAGGAGCCCCCTCGGAAGAGGACATGCAAGAGGAAGCATGTAGACTCCCCGGATGAGTCCATCACTTCAGACACTGACCTCGAGGAGTCAGACGGGTCCCCCAAGTCGTCCTCTGATGATGTCTCCTTTGTAGACATCTTAGAGATCCTAAAGTAGAGAGGCAGCTAGGCCACTGTCACCCCTTCTAATGAGGAGATAGTGTACCTGAAGGCTTTTGGGTCTCAACCTTCAGCTTCTTGGGTGTCTCCACCTTTTGACGAACCCTTAGACCTGGTTAGTCGACAGGTGTGGGAGACTCCTGATGCCGTGGTGCCAGTCCGCAGAAGACCCAATAAATTTCTCTCTGCCCTAAAAGAGAAAGAGTTTTTGTCCAAGGGCGTGCCTGTAGATGCCATGGTGGTGGCAGCAGCCAGTAAGAAGGAGCTAGTGGAGACTTCTTCATCTGTCCATCTGCCAAACAAGGAGTCTCATACGATGGATAGATACGGGACGCGTATCTTTTCTTCAGCGGCTTTTACCTCAGATCGCTGAACTATCTCACACATTTTTCTAAGCTTCAGAGAGATCTCCTCAAGGAGTTAGGAGATGATCTTCAAGGTACATCTACTGAAGGAGTCCCTATGAAGGTGACTGTTCAGTTGTCCACCTTAAATTCCATTGTGAACTCCTCCATGAGGCTGATCTCCTATGCAGCCGATGGAGTGGGCAGGGCAGCGGGTTCAGGAGTTTCCCCTTAGGAGACACTCCTGGATGCGCTTATGTAATTTTGTGGAGCCTTTCAAGTCTAACTTTACCAATGCCCCCTTTGATGGTTCTTCATTGTTTGGACCTAGGGTAAAAGATACACTCACCATGTGCGAACAAGAAGTGAAATCTCTCTCTGCCATGGGAGTACATTTTACCATCTCCTCTAGACCATATCCCAAGGGTCAGAGAGGTGGTAAGATGTGGTTCAAGAAGTCCCAGAGATTTTTCCCGGATGCACATGGTGACTTCTCCTTCAGAGGCAGAGGAGGAGGAGCTAATGGTAGATGTTGCCCTAGAGGCAGGAGGGGGTCCGCAAAACCAGGGTGGCCGTGATTCTTTTCTAGGCCGTCTCTATCAGCGCTCCTGATGTGGGGCCCGGCTGCGCTTCTCTGTAGCCAGTTGGGGGTCACCTGTCTTTCCATCCAGAAGCCTGGCTAAACATCACCCAAGACAAATTGGTACAAAGAATAATCACCAGAGGTTACTCTGTGCCCGTTTCTCTTCCACCTCACACTCCCAAGAAGATCCTGCATGTTCCATCCAATCACATGGATCAAGCAACTGTAGAAGTGCAAAAGTTGCTTACAAAGAGAGTCATCCAAACTGTCCCCGCAGACCAGATAGAATTCGCAACTTACTCCAGATTCTTTTTAGTGCCAAAACGTACAGGGGACTGGAGGCCCATCTTGGACCTCAACAAACTAAACAAATCTGTAAAGAAGGCCAAGTTCCGGATGGTGACACTGCAGTCTATACTCCCTCTGTTAGGGAAAGACAGTTCGATGAGCTCCACAGACCTCCAGGATGCGTACTGCCATATAAAAAATGGACAGAGCATCGAGGAGTCATTTACACTTCCGGCTGGGAGCCAGTCATTACCAATTTCATGCTCTGCCCTTTGGTCTCACCACAGCCCCCAGGGTGTTCACCAAATGCATGGCAGTAGTGACAGCTCACCTGAGATGTTGAGGATTCCAAGTGTTTTCGTACCTGGACGACTGGCTCCTGACCGCCACTACCAGGCACCTACTCCTACAAACCAGAGATTCCACCATCTAACTCTGTTCCCATCTGGGGATCACAATAAATTGGGAAAAGTCTGCCTTATCACCCTCTCAATTTGTGACTTTTATAGGTTCAGAAATAGACACAGTCGCCATACTAGCTCGTCTACCTGCAGACAAAATTCAAAACCTCAGACAACAAATTCTTAGTCTACTTCCTCTACAGAAAGTCAAGGCAAAGACAGTGCTGAAACTCTTAGTGACCATGGCCTCCACCATAACACAAGTTCCTCTAGCCAGATTGCATATGGGAGTTCTCCAATGGCTTCTATCTTCCCAGTGGTCCTTTCAACAACTGCCCCTATCTCACTATATCACCATAACAGAGTCTTGTAAAAAGGACCTTCGTTGGTGGATTCAACCCGACCAGCTGACAACAGGCACTCCATTCCTTCCTCGCCAACCCGTTGCTACTGTGACCACGGATGCCTCAGAGATAGGGTGGGGAAGGGGCATTAGCTACACAGGACTGTCCAAGGCACAGGGCAAGATCATGAGGCTCACCTGCATATCAATGTCCTAGAGATGAGAGCAGTACTTCTAGCGTTGCAAGCACTTCACGACTTTCTTCCTCTAGGGACGATAGCAATCCAATTGGGCAATATGTCAGTGGTATGGTATGTAAACAAGCAAGGAGGAACCAGATCTTACCCCCTTTGTTGAGAGGTTCTTCATGTTTGGAAGTGGGAAATATCTTCCCAATGCTTTCTAGTAGCAACGCATATCCCGGGGACAACCAGTGTGATAGCCGACAAGCTCAGCAGGGCAATCTTGATGCCTCACGAGTGGTCTCTGAATCAGGAAATAGTGGAACAGATATTCCACAAATGGGGACAGCCTTGCTGTGATCATTTTGCCAGTTTGATCAACTCCAAATGCAGCAGCTACTTCTCCCTCATCCCCCTCCGGGGGAGTCACCGAAAGACGCACTTGTTCACAATTGGCCCCTGGGACTCCTTTATGCATTCCTTCCCTTTCTGCTCATATCCAAAGTGATACAGAAAGCAAAGTTATTGGGAAGCAAAATGATTCTCATCACTCCTTACTGGCCTCGTCAGATTTGGTTCCCCTTTCTCGGGCCTCATCTACTAGATGATCCATGGACTCTGGACCCAGTGCCAGACCTCTGGACACACGTCAGGCTCCCTCCACCCTTGCCTCAACACCCTCAACTTGACAGCGTGGCTGCTCCACTTCCATCCCTAGTCATGCTTCATGATTTTTCACCTGCTGTGACCCACATCATTACGTCTTCGCATAAACCTTCCACTAGGAAGTTATACACTAGCAAATGGAGAAGGTTTTCTATCTGGGCTAAAGAAAGAAATGTAGATCCTTACACAGCATCCATCCTTAAGGTTTTAGAATTTTTGTCTGAACTTTTCCATCAGGGATCAGCTGCTGCCACAATTAGGGTCCAATTGGCAGCGATATTAAGAAGTTATGTACCTACCATAACGTTCCATGTTAGTTGTATTTTTCTCGCCTTCTTTCTTGCAGGTTGGGTTCGTAGCCGATCTTTGGCTCTGACTCGGCCATTTTCTAAAGCCCGAGAGCTATTTACTGGCTCGAGGCCTCCCTATATCCCACAATGCCTGGCGCTAGATCCCCAGATCTCGTTTCGAAGACCTAACACCATAACAATACAAAAGGACAACTGTCTAAATAGCAAGACTTCAGCTATAGGGCTAAAGAAAGGTAGAGGACATAAATCGGGTAAGACTCAGCCAGTGACAAGACTCGTAGGACTCTTCTCGGTCTATCTAGGCTAGGGGGATGGAGGGTGGGATGCAAGAAAGAAGGCGAGAAGAAGACAACTAACATGGAATGTTATGGTAGGTACATAACTTCTTAATGTTAAGTTGTCTCTCTCGCCTTCATTCTTGCTGGTTGGGACAGCTTCCCTAGCACCTTAGTCCTGGGTGGCTCATTGGAACAGACTCTTGAGCACAGTGGAACCAAAATCAGTTCTACTCCTAGAGGCCACATCCAATTTATAATGTGAAATGAAGGTATGAGGGGTGGCCCATGTGGCCGCCGCACAAATGGCTTCCATTGGTAGTCTTGCTTGAAAGACTACCGACGTATCTAAAGCCCTAGTAGAGTGGCCTTTAGGTTTAGAAGGGAGTTCTTTATTCCTCAACTGATAAATAAGGATAATAATAGAGGACAACCACCTGGATAAGGTTACTTTAGACACTGGTCGACCCTGCTTGCCCTTCGCATAGGACAGGAAGAGTTGGTCTGATCTCCTTATTTGCTCAGTCCTATGCAAATAGAAACTCAATTGACTATGAATGTCCAACTGGTGTAATTTGTGTTCAGCTTTGTTGGAATAATTTGGAAAAAAGACTGGTAGATCAATGGATTGATTCAAATTATTTTCGGAGGAGACCTTAGGAAGGAACGAAGGATTAGTCCTAAGTGAAACCCTATCCTTACGGAAAATTAGGTAAGGAGGACGAACACATAGGGCTTGAAGTTCAGAAACTCTCCTCGCTGAAGTAATGGTCACCAAAATGAGGGTTTTCCAAGAAAGCAATTTCAAGGAACAGGAAGCTGCCGGTTCGAAAGGAGGCAGTATCAAGGAAGCTAGTATCAAATTCAAGTCCCATGGAGGCGGGGGATCTCTCACTGGAGGCCTGAGCAAGATCGTTCCTTTAAGAAAGGCTTTGCAAAGCTTATGGGACATGATGTTGGTTTCTGACAGGCCCGTATGGAAATTTGAGATTGCTGCTAATGATTGCCGCTTATTGAACTCTAATGGTGGCAGAAGAGGAGCCCGCTTGAAAAAGTTCTGCTAAAAAGTCTAGGACGTTATGGACAGGGGCCGTAAAAGGATCTATATTTCTAGCCTCTGCCCAGAAAGAGAAACGTTTCCACTTACTAGCATAAGTCTTCCTGGTTGTAGGTTTGTGCGAAGAAAGGATAATCTCACGCACTGAATGAGAAATACTGGGAAGCCTGGCTAAGGTTGGAAGTGGAGCAACCAAGCAGTGAGGTTGAGAGACTGAAGAGATTGATGCAGCCTGCCCAACTGATGGATCAAGAGGTCCGGAACTGGGTCCAGATTCCAAGGCTGCTCTAGAAGGTGACGATGCAGGAAGGGAACCAGATTTGTCGAGGCCAGTAGGGGGCAATGAGGATCATCCTGCACCCCAGCACGGTAGCTTTCTGAATTAGTTTGGGAATTAGGGGAAAGGGTGGGAATACATACAGAAGTCCCTGGGGCCAATCGTGAACTACAGTGTCTCTGGGGGAGTATCCGGGAAGAGGGAAGAGAGTGAAGAAACTGTCGCACTTGCTGTTGACAGGAGTTGCGAAAAGGTCGCAGCAAGGCTAACCCCATTTGCGGAAGATTTTGTCCGCTACTGTCCGATTGAGAGACCACTCGTGAGGCATGAGAATAGCTCTGCTTAGCCTGTCCGTGACGTTGGACTTCCCAGGGATGTGTGTTGCTGTCAGAAACCGTTGAGCGGAGATCGCCCATTGCCATAGTCTGAGTGCTTCTCGTCATAAGGGATAGGACTTGGTTCCGCCCTGCTTGTTGATGTACCACACTACAGACATATTGTCTGTCTGAATTGCAATGGTCCCAGTGGGTAGAGAGTTCTGAAGAGCTTGCAACGCTAAAAGCACCGCCCTCATCTCCAAAACATTTATGTACAAGTGGTACTCGTGGGTTTGCCAGGTGCCCTGGACAGTCCTGCCCTGAAAATGCCCCCCCCACCCAATCAGGGAGGCATCCATGGTCACTGTGGCAACTGGAGGAGGAAGGACAAATGGTCTGCCCCGCGGTACTGATGGGGAGACCATCCACCAAGTCAAGTGGTCTTTGCATGACTGCGTGATCATTATCTTGTGAGACATAGGAAGTTGTTGAAAGGAACATTGGGTGAAAAGCATCCACTGGAAAATCCTCATGTGAAAGCGAGCCAGGGGAACTAATATGATCGCTGCTGCCATGAGACCCAAGGTTTTTAAGACGAATCTGGCCTGAATCTTTCTGCATCCTAATAATACCTGTACGTGTTGGCGAATGTCTGCCACTCTGTCTATTGGAAGTCTTGCGGACAGATCTTTCGTATTTAATCTTGCGCCTATAAAGGTTAAAGACTGACAATTTGACAATGCAGACTTTTTGAAATTTATTGAGATACCTAGGTTGGAGCATGTTTGGATGGTATACTCCCTGGTTCTCAGCAATTGATGTCTGGTGGTAGTAGTAAGGAGCCAGTCGTCTAGACATGGAAAGACCTGAAATCCGTGCCGTCTCAGGTGAGCGGTAACCACTGCCATACATTTGGTGAACAACCTGGGGGCTGTGGTGAGACCAAAGGGCAGGGCTCTGAACTGGTAATGACTGGCTCCCAGCCGGAAGCGGAGAAACCTTCTGGAATGCCTGTCCATTTTGATATGGTAGTACGCATCCTGAAGATCTATGGAGCACATCTAATTGTCCTGACCCAAAAAGGGTAGAATGGACTGAAGCGTGACCATCCGGAACTTTGTTCTTTGAACAGACTTGTTGTAGTCTGCTGAGATCCAAAATGGGTCTCCAGTCTCCTGTCTTTTTTGGTACCTAAAAGAACTTTGAGTAAATTCCGGATCCTTGCTGGTCTGCTGGGACTTGTTGGATGGCCTGTTTTTTTAGCAGTTTTGAAATTTCTTGTACTGCTTGTTCCCTTAGACCGGGTGGAACATCTGGGATGGGCTTGTTTGCTTTTAAGGGGGTGTGGACAAAAGGGATTTTGTAACCTCCGGATATGATAGACCATACCCATCTGTCTCGTGTGATGAGACGCCAGGCTTCTGGGTACAGAGACAATCTTCCCCCGACTGCTTCCGAAGGAGGACAGCCGGGCAGCCCCTCAGGGGTGCTGGAAGGACTTGTCAGAGAAAGATTCTCTGCTGCCCTGATTCTGCGGACCCCCTCTGCCCCGTGGGCGGCGTCTATTGTTCCCTCCTCTGCCTTTGGAGGGAAACTTGCCACATATGTCAGGCATGGCTCCCTGGGGTTTCTGGAACCACATCTTTTCACTCTTCTGACCTTTAGGGTATGGTCTTGAGGGAGTGGAAAAACAGACTCCCACGGCAGAGAGAGTCTTGCCTTCCTGCTCACACCTGGTAAGGGTATCTTTCACTTGTAGTCCAAACAGAGCCGAACCATCGAAAGGGGTATTGGTGAAAGACGCCTTGAAGGGATAAGCAAAGTTACATAACCGCATCCAGGCATGTCTTCTCAAAGCCACGCCTGTGCCAGTGGCCCTACTCGCCTCATCAGCCGCATACAAAATGAACCGCATGGAGGAGTTGACGATTGAATTAAGAGCCGCCAGATGGGAGTTAATCTTGTCTTGAGCCCCCGCAGCTGATGGATCTTGAAGGGTATCTCCTAGCTCCTTGAGGAGATCCCTCTGGAGACGGGTGAAGTGGCACAAGTAATTCAGCGACCGCATGGAGAAGGTCGCTGAAGAAAACATCCGCTTCCTGTATCTGTCCATCATCCTAGAATCTTTATTAGGGGGATGGACAGGTACAGAAGTGTCAGCCAACTCCTTTTTCGTGGCCGCTGCTACCACCATGGCATCAACGGGGACACCCTTAGTCAAAAATTGTTTATCTTGAGGGGACTTAATAAACTAAGTGGGCCTGCTGGGGGTTGGTTCCAGTGTGTCCGGGGCTGACCACGCCTTCCGAGCCACTACTTCCATCAATGGATCGAAAGGCGGAGACACCCAGGAGGTGGAGGGGCGAGAACCAAACGTGTCCAGGAATACCGACTCGTCCTCAGAAGGGTTAAGGGCAGTCCAGTTCCCCCTCTGCCTAAGGATCTCAAGGATGTCTGAGAAAGAGACATCTTCAGAGGGGGATCTTGGGGGACCCTTCCAAATCCTCCAAGTCGGTACCTGACGTGACAGACTCGGGGGAGTCGACATGTTTCCTCTTACATTTCCTCTTTTGAGGGAGCTCCTCTGAAATTTCAAGGGAGGCCTCGGAAGAGGAAGAGCCACCCAGTGGGGTGACCTGGAGCGTTTGATCCCCTCGCTTGGGGTCTGGAGGAGGGGTAGAGACCGAAGCAGGCACCCGAGGGGAGGAGCCGAAGGGGCTGATTGAGGTGCAGACTCAGAAGTCAGCACACTCCTCATGACCTCGAAGGCGCCCCTGTCCGACAGAGAAGAGGGTCTCCACTCAGAAAAGACGGGAATCCTCCCCGGCACTGAAAGGGATGGCTCCGAGGCCGATGTAGGAGCCGAGTTTACCTGTGCCGAGGCTCCGAGAGGGAGAACGGGGCCAGACAAGGGTCCGATGCCACTCACCCCCTCGGAGCCAACGAAGGAGTCTCAGCGCCCAGATCCCTCCAAGGACGGAACCATTGAAGAAATCGGAGCAGACGACGGAGCCGAAAGGGGAAACATTGGCACTGACGTTTCCAGGATCCGAGCCCCAACAAACACCGGCTCCGAACTGACAGGAGGAGTTGGAGGAGGAACTACTTCAGAAACAGGAACAGCCACAGCCTGATGAGGAGGGCTAGTTAACATTTCAGCCAGGGCCTGCGATTTGAGGTGTCTACTAACCACCCTCTCCAAGTCATGATCGGATAGCCTCGAGGACCGAGAAGAGTGGGACCGATGGCTCCATTCAGATTGTAGTAAAGGCGACCCCAGAGCCGAGCGAATCGACTCTAGGGATGGAGACCCAGATCGCTTACGGCTCCCTGACGGTTCTGACACCAAGGTCGGAGCCGAGTGAGATTCAGATACTTCGGTTCCGGCCGGAACCGAAATGGAAGCAGACGCTCCACCTGGCGACGGCTCCGTACTGGGAGCCGACGGCTTGGTGGGCTTAGGGGTTTTCGCTGGCTGAGGCTTCGCCAGAGACCCCTCGGGGTTTAGTAACCCTCTAAGAATCAACTTGTTCCTACGCTCCTGCAGGACTCTCGGACTAAAGGCATGACATACCGAGCAAGAGTCCTGCAGGTGTAGGGCGCCCAAACAATAAACACAAGAAGTGTGACCGTCTGTCAGAGACATTTTCTGACAGCACGAGTCACACTTCTTGAACCCTGATACCTTGGTATCCTTTGACATGCTCAAGAAAAAGGGATACCAATGGAAGTATACTAGACTAGTGTAAAGAAACAAACACACTCAAACACACACACTAGTCCCACACCTTCACACAAAAATTTAAAGAGAGTAACGATACTAGAAATATAAACAAGAAATTTATCTTTAACTACAAAGGCTAAACACTACTTCTTACTGGAAAAAAGGTTTATAAAAGATAAAAAGGGTACTAAAACTAATCTAACAGTAATACACTACTAAAAAAGCTATAAATATATACTAAATTTTAACAACTAAGTATCACAAAAAAGTTAAATACGACCTGAGCCAGTAAAGCACAACCTCGTAGCTAAAGCGGCAAACGAGATCTGGGGATCTAGCGCCAGGCATTGTGGGATATAGGGAGGCCTCGAGCCAGTAAATAGCTCTCGAGCTTTAGAAAATGGCCGAGTCGGAGCTGAAGATCGGCTCCGAACCCAACCAGCAAGAATGAAGGCGAGAGAGACAACTTAACATCTAACTTTCATTTGGGACAACATGAATCTAACCTGATGTCCCACAGATTATGTAAAACCTTCCTTAAAGGTGCTGCTTTGCTGAGACCTCCTTTCCAGGAACCGGTATCTCCTTGGGATCTAAACTTCGTTCTATCCAAACTAACTTCCAGGCCTTTGAACCTGCACATTCATGTCTATTGAAGTTTCTGCATTGGAAGACCTTGTTTCTAGTAGCCATCACATCAGCTAGACGAGTATCAAAGTTACAAGCACTGTCGATTAAGCCTCCTTATTTGATTTTCCACAAAGACACTTTCCCTTCGTGCAAATCCTTCCTTTATCCCTAAATTTTGCTCTCACACTAATTTGAACCAAACCATAGAATTACCTGTATTTTTGCCTAATCATACAAATTTCATCATCTTCATCTTCATGTTCACAGGCAGCTATGGCTCTACCTTCACAGGACTAAGGAACTCAAAAAGTCAGATCAATTGTTTGTATCCTTTTCTGAATCTAGAATAGGTTTGCCAGTCTCTAAAGTGACCCTATCTAAATGGATTTCGAGCTGTATTTCCTTCATTTACTCCTTCAATGGAAAGACTACCGTTTAAGATTAAGACTCATTCTACAAGATCCCAGTCTACATCTGCCTGTCTTCCAAGCCAGAGTTTCAATTGACAATATCTGTGCAGCAGCAACTTGGGATACCCCTCATACCTTTATTACTCATTACAAAGTGGATCTGACCTCAAGGGGTAGAGCCTCCTTAGGTTCCACGGTACTCTGGAGTATTTTCCTGTGAGCCACCCAAGAATAAGATGCTAGGGACGCTGTCCCATATGTAAGAATGAAGGCGGGATAGGACTACAGAACATAAAGAAGTTATGTACTCACCATAACGTTCCATGTTTGTAGTCCATATTGCCTTTCATTCTTACGAACCCACCCACCTACCCCCATCCTGGAAGGATCTGGAGACAGGATAGTGTTACCTTGGTAGGGTGGAGACCTTTCATTATTGTTGCTCTTTCTGGATAACTTTATTTCTCTTCCTATAGTTTATCAGCAAACAAGATCTGGGGATTGCACTAGTGTACTATGGGATACCTACCTAGCCATGAGCCAACTAGGAGACTTTAAGCTTTGTAATAGTCGGCTCCAAACACATATGAAAGAATGAAGGGCGAGATGGACTACAAACACGTTATGGTGAGCACATAACTTCTTTTTCTGACATGACCTTGGGCAAAAAGGATGGGTTAGTGCATAATGAGACTCTGTCTTTATGGAAGACTCCACATATATATATATATATATATATATATATATATATATATATACTCATTTTATATATATATATATATACACACACATATATGTGTATATATATATATATATATATATATATATATATATATATATATATATATATACACACTCAGATACTCCTTTAGCTGATGTAATAGCCACCAAAAAGAGAGTTTTCTGGGAAAGATATTTTAACTCACATATGACTGAAAGTTCAAAGCGAGGAAAGAGAATATTAGCTAAGATGAAATTGAGATCCCAGGGAGATGCTGGATTCTTATATGGTGGTTTTAACATGATAGTGCCCTTCAAAAATGCTTTGCACAGTCTGTGTGACATGATAGGACGGTCATTCTCTCCTGTATGGAAATTAGAAATAGCAGCTAGCTGAACTCTAATTGAAGCTGCTGCTGCTGCTCCACCATTAAAAAGCTCTGATAGGAATTGCAAAATAGTATGAACTGGTGCTGTAAAGGGGTCTACCCTGTTGTTGTTGGCCCACAGCACAAATCTTTCCATTTGCTTCTGTAAAGTTTTCAAGGAGATGACTTATGAGATGACAATAAAATAGGCTTGACTGGAGAGGAAAGAGATGGAAACCTGGCAAATTAAGGGAACTGAAGCAGGCAGACTGTCAACTTGAGGGAGTTCAAATTGGGATGAACCATCCCTGAAGGATGCAGCAGAAAGTCTGGAACTGGGTCCAGAATCCAAGGTTCATCCCGAAGATGAGGTTGAAGAAAAAGGAAACAAATTTGACAAGGCCAGTAGGGGGCAATTAGGATAATTGTTGTCTCCAACAAACTCGCTTTCTGCAGAAATTTTGAAATTAGTGGAATTGGGGGGAAGGCATAAAGAAGTTCCAGAGGCCAACATGTACAAGTGCATCCCTTGGTGACTCCCCTGTGGGAGGGATTAGGGCGAAGTAGCTGCTGCATTTGGCATTGTTGGGTGATGCAAAAAGGTCTCAGCAAGGCTGCCCCATTTCTGGAAAATCATTTCTGTAACTTTATGGTTGAGGGACCACTTGTGCGGCCATAAGATGGCCCTGCTCATTTTGTCTGCAATGACGCTGGACTTCCAGGGGATATGCGTTGCTATCAGAAAATGGTTGGAGGTTATCGCCCAATGCCAGACCCTGAGAGCTTCTCGACAAAGTGGCAATGATCTGGTTCCCCTGTTTGTTTATATACCATACTACAGACATGTTGTCTGACTGGATTGCTATCGTTCCTAGAGGAAGTGGTTCCTGAAATGCTTGCAACACAGGAAGCACTGCCCTCATCTCTAGGATATTTATATGCAGCTGAGCTTCATGTTCTTGCCAGATGCCTTGAACTGTCTTCCCTAGAAAATATCCCCCACCCTATCTGGTAAGCATCACCATAGCTATAGGATGAGGAAGGGTGAACGGGCAACACTGAGTCACTAAGGCTGAGTGAATCCACCATTGAAGGTCTTTTTTGCAGGTACTGGTTATCAGAATCTTGGACACTGGATGTTCCAAGATCGACCATTCAGCAAAGACCAACACTGAAGGACCCTCATGTGCAGGCGAGCTAGAGGAATCAGTATGATAGCTGCAGCCATTTTTCCTAACACAGTGACTACTAGCTTTGCAGCAGCTTTTGACTTCTTAATCAGAATTCTCACATAGTACCAGAGGTCATCTGCTCTGCACCGTGGAAGTCTTGCTATTTGTGAAGTTGTGTTTAGTTCTGTTCCTATGAAAACTAAACTCTGAGATGGCTCTAACACAGATTTTTCGTAGATGACGGTAATGCCTAGGGAAGAAAAGAGCTGAAGGAAATAATCCCGATTGGAGCAACTGATGCCTGGTCAGGGCAGTTATGAGCCAGTCATCCAAATATGGAAACATGCGGAATCCTTTTTGTCTCAGGTGAGACGCTACTACTGCCATACATTTGGTGAACACCCTGGGGGTTGTGGTGAGACCAAAGGACAGAACTCAAAATTGGAAATGACTGGCTACCAGCTGGAAGCACAAAAACCTCCTGGACTGCTTGTCCATTCAAATGTGGTACTATGCATCCTGAAGGTCTACAAAGCACATCCAATTGTCTTTTCCTAAGAATGGAAATATTGACTGCAGTGTCGCCACCCAGAACTTGGAGTTTTTTACAGATTAGTTTAGGCTGGCGAGATCCAAAATGGATTTCCAGTCCCATTTTTTTTGAGCTAAAAAGAATCTTGAGTAAGTTATGAATCCTCTCTGGTCTGCGGGGAATTCTTGGATGACTCTTTTTGATAGCAACTTTTGAATCTCTAGTGTTGCGTGTCCCTTTTGACTGGGTGGAATGTCTGGAACTGATTTGTTTTTGGGAATAGGAAGGGAGAAAGGAATGATATAGCCTTTTGATATTATGTCGTGCACCCATTTTTCATTTGTGATTTTTAGCCAGGTTTCCTAGTGCAGAGACAATCTTCCTCCGACTGCCTCCAGAGGCGAGCAATTGGGCACACTTCAGGACTGCTGGAAGGGTCTCCCAAAAAAAGATTCTCTGAAGCCCTGGTTTTGCAGACCACCTCTGCCACGGGGCGATGTCTTCCATTAGAGATCCCCCCTCTGCCTCTAGGGGAACTTTCACCTTGTGTGTCCTGGTAGAACCTTTGAGATTTTCTGAACCACATTTTCCTGCTACCTCTCTGACCCTTGGGAAAGGATCTGGTAGGAGTGGAAAAACACACTTCAATGGCAGACAAGGTCTTGCCTTCTTGTTTACACCTGGTGAGTGTTTCCTTTGCTTTCGGTCCGAAAAGAGATGAACCGTCAAAAAGCACATTGATAAAGGAAGACTTAAAGGGCTCTGCAAAATCGCCAAGGTGCATGCAGACCTGCTTCCTAAGAGAGATACCTGAGCCTGCTGCCCTACTCATTCCATCTGTAGCAAAAGAAATGAGTCGCATGGATGAGTTAAAAAGAAGTTATGTACTCACCATAGCATTCCATCTGAGTAGGTACTTCATTTGTCTGCAACCTGTGGGTATCGGATCCGATCTCGGATCCGAGCCGGCAGCTTCACAAGCTACAAGATCCAAGCTCCTAGCTCCTCCCCTACCCATAATCCCCTGCCACTAACTGTATTACCTCAGATCGATTTTGCCCAATCTAAATCATAACCTCGACAGAGGTATACTGAAGACCTAACCTCAAGATAGCAAAATTTCAGGTGACCAGTAGAAAACCTGAGAAAAGGTTAGGGGGATGGCAGGGAGGGATGGCTGCAGACAAATGAAGTACCTACTCAGATGGAACGTTATGGTGAGTACATAACTTCTTTATCTGAAGTAGTTACTTCATTTGCTCTGCAACCTGTGGGACAGAGTCCCCAGCTACCTAGACAATAAACCTGGGTGGCCTTATGGAAGGATATCCCAAAGCACCGCAGAGCCAAAAGAAGCCCTACTTCTCGATATCATATCCAGTTTATAATGAGAAATGAACGTATGAGAAGAGGACCAGGTAGCTGCTGAACATATGACGTCAAAGGGAACCCTGGACCAGAAAGCTGCTGAGGTGGCGAAGGACCGGGTAGAATGAGCGTGTATTCCCATAGGAGCTGGTTTTCCCAAAGATACATACCCTTGAACTATACATTGACAAATTCAATTTGCTAGGGTCACTTTAGAAATGACCCTTCCCCTGGCTGATTTTGCAAAGGATACAAACAACTGATCAGACTTGCGAAAATCCTTAGTTCTGTGCAAGTAAAAACGTAGTTGCCTGTGTACGTCCAGTTTGTGCAATATGTACTCCCCCTTATTCTGAAAATTTGGAAAGAACACGGGCAAATTGATTGATTGATTGATTGATTGATCTTAGATTCCGAAGCCACCTTAGGTAAGAAAGACGGGTTAGTCCTGAGAGACACTCTATCCCTGTGAAAAATGAGATAAGGGGGTTTCATACACAGTGCCTGGAGTTCCAAAACCCTCTTGGCAGAAGTAATAGCTACCAAAAAAGCCGATTTCCAGGACAAGAATTTTAAAGGAATCGAGGCTGCAGGCTCAAAGGGTGGACTCGTCAGGGCTTGCAAGACTAGTGTCAAATCCCATGGTGGCACCACCGTTTTCACAGGAGGCTTCAAGTGAAAGATGCCTCGCAAGAAAATTTTGCATAACTTTGTGGATGCCAATGACCCTAATCCATCTCCCTCATGAAAATGGGAAATGGTTGCAAACTGCACCTTAACCGTAGAAGCACTTGCTCCCTGCCGAAAAATCAGCGACAGGAAGTCCAAGATTGTCAGAATAGGAACTGTAAAAGGATCCAGGCCCTTGTCTGTAGCCCAGATGGAGAAGCGTTTCCACTTGCTATTATATATTTTCCTGGTAGCCGGCTTATGAGCCGCTACCAGAATGGCCTTCACTGGTGATGAGATACCGGAAGTCCTTGCCATCAGTGGAACTGGATCAACCAAGCCGAAAGCTTGAGGTTTACCAGGTTCGGGGTTTGACATCCTGCGGGATGTGAAATTAGGTCTGGAATGGGTTCCAGTATCCAAGGGGGAGTTAAACTGTGAGACCGCAGGTATGGGAACCAGATCTGGTGAGGCCAGAATAGGGCTATGAGGATAACTTTGCTCCCCAACTGACAGGCTTTCTGTATGAACTTGGTCATAAGCGGAAGGGGAGGATAAGCATAAAGAAGACCGGGAGACCAAGCATGAACTAGAGCGTCTCTGGGAGTCTCCCCCTCAGGGGGAAGTATTGCGAAGTACTCGCTGCATTTTGTGTTTAATGGAGAAGCAAAAAGATCGCAGCGAGGCCAACCCCACTTGCGGAAGATCTGCTTCGCAACTGATGGATTGAGAGACCACTCGTACGGAGTGAGAATTATCCGACTCAGTTTGTCCGCTAATATGTTGGACCGTCCCGGAATATGCATTGCTACTAGAAAGCGGTTGGTGGATATCGCCCATTCCAACACTCTCACAGCTTCTCGACAAAGGGGATAAGACCTGGTTCCTCCCTGTTTGTTTATGTACCAGACTACCGACATATTGTCTGTCTGGATTGCAATAGTCCCCAGAGGTAGAAGGTCGTGGGGAGCTTGCAACGCTAGAAGCACCGCCCTCATCTCTAGGACACTGATATGCAGTGCGGTCTCTGTAGGGAAGTCCACGTGCCTTGGACGGTTCTGCCCGAACAATGCCTGCCCCACCCGAGGTGAGAAGCATCCGTGGTCAGCGTGGCTTGGGGTGGGGGAATCACAAAGGGTCTCCCTTGCCTCAGCTCTCGAGAGTGAAGCCACCAAAGAAGGGAGTCTTTGCAAACTCTGCTCAGTGGGATCAGAGAGCTTAACGGGTGGAGTAATAGCTACCACTGAACCTGGAGGGTGCATTGTAAAATCCACATTCACAGGCGTGCATGAAGGGATAGACCGATTGCCACTGCCATAGACCCTAGTGCCCTCAGGAATAACTCCGCTGCAGGAGCCTGACTCTAAAGAAGAGTAAGCACCTGAAGCGACAAGCTGCTCAGCCTGTCCGACGTCAGAAAGGCTCGAGAAGTACGGGTATCCAATCTGGCCCCTATGAACTCTAATACTTGTATGGGGCGAAGGAAGGATTTTTGAAGATTCACTGAGATGCCTAGACTCTGGGCAAGAGTCAGAGCGTAATCTCTTGCAACGCAGAGCTGATGCCTGTTGGTGGTGGTAAGGAGCCAGTTGTCTAGGTACAGGAAAACCTGAATGCCTTGAAGTCTCAGGTGGGCTGCAACCACTGCCATGACCTTGGTGAACACCCTGGGGACTGAGGTGAGGCCAAACGGAAGAACCCTGAACTGATAATGACTGGCTCCCAGCCGGAAGCGGAGAAACCTTCTGGATCGTCTGTCCATCAATATGTGGTAGTACGCATCCTTGAGGTCTACAGAGCACATCCAGTCATTCTCCTGCAACAAGGGGAGAATTGATTGAAGTGTGACCATCCGGAATTTTTCCTTGGGGATGAACAGGTTCAGAGCGGACAAGTCTAGGATGGGTCTTAGGTCCCCCGTCTTCTTTGGCACTAAAAAGAACTTGGAGTAATAACCCAATCCGGACTGATCTGGGGGGACGGGCTGGATGGCTCTTTTTTTAGCAACTTCAAAACCTCAGAAGCCGCTGCCTCCCTCTGATCGAGTGGAACATTGGGGAAGCGTCTGCTTGTAGGGGGAAGGCCTAGGAAGGGAATGGAGTAACCTCTGGATATGATCCAGAGCACACATCGATATGTCGTAGTGGACTCCCAATTTGACAGATGCGCCGTCAACCGCCACCCGACTGCCACCAGAGATGGACAGTCTGGTAAGCCCTCAGGGCTGCTGCGCGGGTCTGTCCAAGAAAGGCTCTCTAGACCCGAAATTACGTGGCCCCCCTCTGCCTCTGGGCCGGCGTCCACCTTGTCCTCCTCTGCCTCTGGAGGACGAGGGGTCTGAAGCTGGATGGGATTGCTGAGGCTTGCAGAACCACAACTTCTTTTGTCCCCTCTGATTCCTTGAGAAGGATCGTTGGGGATTAGAGAAGCGGACACCGACAGCAGACAGCGTCTTCTCGTTCTTCTCGCTTTGGACCAGCGTTTCAAAAATGGTCTTGCCAAAAAGCGAAGACCAGTCAAAGGGCGCATTCGCGAAGGACGCCTTGAAGGGTTCCGCAAAATCGCAAAGGCGGAGCCAGGCGTGATGCCGCAAGACGACCCCGGCTCCGCTGGCCCTCGCGGCTCCCTCCGTTGCATGAGAGAGTAGCCGCATGGACGTGTTAGAGATGGATTTTAGAGTGGCCATACAAGTCGAAAACACCTGCTTGTCCTTGACCAACATGGACTCCGGGGGGGGCTGCAGCGTATTCCTTAATCAAGTCTCGCTGTAGCCTAATGGTATGTGCCATATAATTCAGCGCCCTCACTGAGAAGGTCGCTGAAGCAAACATCCGCTTCCCAATGCGGTCCAGCGCTCGAGATTCCTTATCTGGCGGGTGGACCTAAGAACTCTCTTGGGGGAGTTCTCTCTTCGTGGTAGCCGCCACCAACATGGCATCGACCGGGGTCCCCTTGGCCCACGACTGTCTATCTGATGGGGGGCTAAGGACTTTGTCGGGGCTGTCTCGGGATTGGCTCCACGGTGTCGGGCTCCTTCCACGCCCTGGTAGTAATAAGGTCTACCAGGGGGTCAGCCGGAGGGGACACCTAGGAGATAGACGGGCCTGCCTCAAATGCCTCCAGGAAGACGGATTCGTCTGCAGAAGGTTTTTGGGCAGACCACCCCCCTCTAATATGCAACATCTCCATGATGTCTCCAAAGGAGACATCCTCGGGGGGTGACCTTGGGGGACCTTCCCTTTCATCCAAATCCGTGTCTGTGGTGACGGACTCAGGGGAGTCCGGGTGCCTCCTTTTACACCTCCGTTTACGAGGGACCTCCTCGGTGGGACTGTCCGCGGAGGGCTCGTCAACGGCTTCCTGTTCCTCCATGGGAATGGGCTGGAGGGCTTGGGCAGGCTGTCCCAATGGACAGATGACGGAGGATAGACCCATATGCAGTGGGGGTGCGAGGGGATCCGAAGCCCGGACCGGGGACCTGGAGGATCTCGACAGCACCCTCTCCACTACCTCAAAAGCCGAAGGAGAACTACTCTCCCCAGGCTCCGAGAGCAATCTCCTCGGCTCCGAGGTAGGGACCGGAGTCGGAGCCGATGCGCTCGGATCTGAGAGAGAAGTGTGCTCCAACCTCAGCGGCGCCGAAGACACATCAACTCCCCCGGATCCGACGCTCGGCCCCGAGAACTCGGATCCGAAACACTCGAGGGCATGGTCGGCGTCGAAGAGACCAGAGCTATAGGCGCCGACGATACCCCGGCTCCGAAAGGACCCGGATCCGATGACTCCAAAACCCGAAAACGGGTTGGAGAAGGAGTAATCAGAGCAAAGACAGAGGCCGCACTCCCCCCCTGAGGGGGGGGGCAAGAGCACCCCCATCTGCATTTGGGTCTGCAGGAATCGTCGCATCATCCGATCCATATCGGCGTCGGTGAGGCTCCTGGTCGACCTAGATGAAGTCGTCGAGGCAGGCCGGGAGGGTTGCCTCGACGACCTTGAGGGAGACCGGTACTCCTCCTCTGGTTCCGGCGAAAAATGAGGTGAACGGAGCCGAGAGGGGGAGGATCCGGAAACCCTCGAGGGAGAGCTAGTTAGCTTAGATGGCGGGGCTGAGGGCTGAGTCTCAGCCCGCCTTTTATGAGACCCATGTCTCTCCTTATCTTTGTGCCTCTTCTCTATAGAGGAAGAGTCACCAGAGTCCCCCGAACTCAAGCCCGAAGCGGGAGGTTGAGTCCCCGGTTGAGCGGGGGGAACAGAAGGCACTGGGGCAGTGGAGACAGCCTGAGCCTTGGCGAGAGAGGAAGAAGCAGCCGAATCCTGGGGAAGCAAGACCGCCAGGATTAGCTTATTCTTCCTGTCCCTAAGTGCCCGGGGGTTAAAGGATGCACAGATTTGGCAGTCTGTTGATAAATGAGCCACCCCCAGGCATAAATCGCACTGAGTGTGGCCATCAGCAGGGGAAAGCTTATGGCCACACTCAGTACATTTTGAAAAAATGGCCTTGGGCCCTTCAGCCATTCTCTACCACAATGCACGCACACCCAAACACTAAGTGGGGGAGGGGGGACACAGAAAAACTAACACTACACAAAAAAAAGGGAAACTATCTGACAAACTATACTGGCTATAGGTCTCTGAACACACACACACCACAATCAACACTAGAAAAAGCTTTTCTGAGAAAAAAAGGAACAATCTCACCAGTCAGGTAAGGAGCTGTTCAAAAAGTAGCTGTCTACAGCTGCGGCAAAAACGATCTGAGGTAATACAGTTAGTGGCAGGGGGTTATGGGTAGGGGGGAGGAGCTAGGAGCTCGGATCTTGTAGCTTGTGAAGCTGCCGGCTCGGATCCAAGATCGGATCTGATACCCACAGGTTGCAGAGCAAATGAAGTAACTACTTCAGATCAACTGAATTTAAGGTGGCGAGCTGAGCACTGACTTTATCTGCTGCCACATCAGCTATGGCCCCTTGGAGGGAGTCTGATAATTCTTTAATCATGTCTCTCTGTAATCTAGTGAAGTGGGTGAGACAATTCAGAGACCATAAGGCAGAGGTCACTGATGAGAAAACGCGCTTCCTATACATACCTATCCATGATCCTAGAGTCTTTATTAGGAGGATGGACAGAGGAACTGGTTTCAGAAAGTTCCATTTTAGTGGCTGCCACCACGACCATGGCATCAACTGCAACTCCCTTTGTTAGAAAGGTTTCTTCTTTGGGGAAGTTATGTATTTATTTGGCCTTCTAGGAGTACGGTCTATGGTATCGGGAGTTTCCCAAGCTTTTCACAAGATTAATTCGACAAGCTCATCGAAAGGAGATGTCACCCAAGAAGTTGATGGGCAAGCTGCAAAGGCCTTCAGGAAAATCCTCAGCAGAAGGGATGGAGGGCTACCAATCACCTTTCTGTTTTAAGATTTCTAGGATGTCTCCAAAGGAGAGACTTCAGGAGGTGATCATGGGGACCCTTCTTCTTCATCGAGGTCAGTGTTGACTCCTCTGGGGAGTCAAGATGCGTCCACTTGCATGTTCTGTTCCGAGGGACCTCCTCAGTGGGATATTGTGGAGAGGTTTCAGAACCCTGCGGGACATCCTGAGGCCTATCATCTCTGCAGACCTGTGGAAAGGGCATGTGAAAAGAGTGACACCTGAGTTGAAGAGGGACGAAGACCCAAAGGAGATTGTGTGTCAGACTGAGAAGAAGTCAAAGCCCTCCTCATGGCTTCAAAGGCAGACCCTTCCTGCTCCGAGGAACTCCTCGGATCTGACAAACAAGTTGTCAGAGTCGAAGGAATCTCCGGAGAAGAGAGTAGGTCCAAAGAAGAGGCAGGAGCTGAACTCAACCATGCTGAAGCCCCCAGAGGCATAGTCTGAGCCGATGAGATGGGAAAAGTGTCTGCGGACCTAGCAGGGGAGTGTCGGCTCCTAGAGGTCTCCTACTTCAAAGTCATAGAGACACTCAGGGTAGATATCTGATCCGAGGAAGGCATGGGTCCAGGACCCCACACCAACACAACCTGGAAATTGGAATCTTCCGGATCCGAAGCAGGGGACAGATTGGAGGAGGAACTGCAGCAACAGAGGGGGCTTGAGTCTGATCTGATTCCTTTGGGCCCGGATCCACTAGCAGTTTGGCCAAAGCAGGTGTCTTCAAATGTCTCTCTACCCTATCCACGTCAGATAAACTCCTGGTAGACCTACAGGACATGGTAGGTTACCTTGATCTGGCTAGGAGTGGAGAAGGGAGCCAAGAAGAAACCTTTTCAATAGAGGGAGATCGGCTCCTATGTTTCTGCTCCCATACAAGGGATGGTATAGATGAAACTCCCCACTCCGATGGAGTCTTAGAGGTAGAAAGAAAGGTCTGCTCCAATAAAGCCTTTGTATGTGATAACTTTGGAGCCTTCTGCTTCGGCTCTGATGAAAGTCTTTTGGTGGGTTTGTCAGATTCAGGAGATATAACCTCAGTGAAAGGCGACTACAAAAGGCCTTTCAGCAAAAAATTATTTTTCCATTCCATTAATGCTTGTTGATGAAAATTATGGCAAATAGAACAAGACTCCTGCAAATGAAGAGGCTCCAAGCAATACGCACACAGAAAGTATGAATCGCTTAGGGGCATCTTTTTACCACATTTTTCGCATTTTTAGAAGCTCAACGGCTTACTATCCTGCTTTTGCAACATGACTAAAAGAAAGGGAAAAGGACAAGGAGAGGCAATCACTTGCAGTCTCACACAGAAAGTCCTCTAACCTAACCGGACTAAAGGGCTCACACATGCAGTCACATACACAGGAAGTAAAAGTTAAATACACTATTTTTGTTTTTAAACAAGAGAAAAGGGGGAAAAGGGAAAGGAGCACCCATTAATTTAAACAGGGGTTCCTAAGATGCCCTCTAAATAAAAACAGATGTCAAAAAAGAACAGAATAGGGTAAAGAAGTAGTTTGCAACTAAGCTAACTATCAGAGGGAGAAAGAAAGGGATGAAAAAGGAAAGAGGAAAATAAGAAGTTATGTACCTACCATAACGTTCCATGTTAGTTGTCTTCTCTCGCCTTCTTTCTTGCTTGATGGGTTCGGAGCCGATCCCTCGGCTCTGACTCGGCACTTGCTAAGCTCGAGAGTCACTTTTACCAGCTCGAGGCAGCCCCATATCCCATGATGCAAGGCGGTAAGTACCCAGATCTCGTTTGATGACAAAGGGCAATAGCACCAAGCATGAAACACTTCCCAAAGGAAGAAAGAAAGAAAACTTACAGGATGGAAGAAGGACCAGGTCTGAATGGTCTTCAGCATAATAATTTCTTATAACAAGGTCTGTCCAGGCCTGGGGGAAGGAGGGAGGGTCGCAAGAAAGAAGGCGAGAGAAGACAACTAACATGGAACGTTATGGTAGGTACATAACTTCTTAATGTTAAGTTGTCAATCTCGCCTTCATTCTTGCTTGATGGGACCGTCCTAGCACCTCTATCCTGGGTGGCTCAATGGAACAGACTCTTGAGGACTGTAGAGCCAAAACTGGCTCTGTCCCTGGAGGCCAAGTCCAATTTGTAATGGGAAACAAAAGTGTGAGGAGTGGCCCAAGTGGCCGCTGCACAAATAGTGTCTAAAGGAAGTCTAGCTTGAAAGGCTGTAGAAGTAGCTAAGCTCCTAGTTGAATGTGCTTTAGGTTTTGAGCACAGCTGTTTTCCCCTGAGCAGATACATTTCAGAGATGACCGAAGAAAGCCATCTGGACAAGGTCACTTTAGAAACAGGAAGGCCTTTTTTATTATCCGCATAGGAAACAAAAAGTTGATCAGATTTTCTAAATTTTTTTGTTCTGTCCAAATAATATCTAAGTTGACGGTGGACATCAAGATAATCGGCTCCATCTTAACCATCCATCTATTACTTCCAACTCTAGAACTAACCGACTCATATCTACTTCCAAATTCAATTTAACACGGTCTCTTGCATTCTCATCTTATATTATTTTAATACCTTGCCCTACTTTAAATTTCACTAACTACCTATGTAACATTTACATCGTATTGTACTCAATCTAACTATCTCCTATAGTAATTTCTGATTATAAATCTTCTTTACTCCCTACTTCACACATCAATACTGATCTACTTGTTCTTAATTTGAACATCCTTTATAACATTTACTACCCTTTTAGATAGTCACTACTATGGCACCATCACTTAAAACAGTTTGCTTACATATCCTTCTCTTTACTATTACTACAGCCTCTCTTTCTTTATCCTACTACACCACCTCTTTTGAAATATACACTTTATTTGAACAAAACCCTCATCTGCAACAAACTCTACCTTCCTCTTTTTTCAGTACCCTTAATCATAGCAACATTACCTGTTCTTCCAAATATTTACTACCAAAATACCATAGAATATCTCACATGACCTTCTGCTTTAATAAAAGATTCTTAATATCTCACTAAAAATTCTAAAATACTATCTTTCTCCCATCACCACCTCCTCCTACATGGTGATGTTCATCCAAATCCTGGTCCCTCTATCATGAATGAATATGATTCAAATTTTAACCTGTCACCTCTTCATTCCTCATGTACGAAAGCAACCAACTCCCTTCTAATAGCACACCTGAATATTAGAAGCGTAAACAACAAAATTCACCACCTCCATGCACTCCTTCACCTACATGCATTTGATATATTATGTCTCACAGAGACTTGGTTAAAACCCTCTACACAAGACCAGGAAATTACCCCTCCTGGCTATAACATACTTAGAAATGATCGCATGAAGAAAAAAGGTGGCGGTATAGCCATAATCTATAAATCTAATCTACAAGTTACCCTTTTTAATGAGCTTCCATTAACAGGCAACAAAGCAGAAATTTTGTCGACCAAACTTCAGATCAACAACAATAAAGCTATCTATATAATTTGCATGTACCTTCCCCCTGGTAATAATATTCAAATATTAGAAGACTTACTCAGTTCACTTGCAATCCACCTACCCCAAGAAACCGTAATACTTGGCGATTTTAACATTGACTGGAAAACCTGCTCATCCCAGCAGCCTACCAACCATATTAATCTTTATGGTTTCTCCCAATTAATAACAACTCCAACTAGAATCCATAAACCAAATCATAAAGAGACAATTTTGGACTGGATCCTTACTAATCATCCCCACAATAGCTATACTCCTGGTACCCTACCAGATAGCATTAGCGATCATGTACTTACATATGTCCTCAGACAAAAATTAAATAATCCTAATACCCAGAATCTAAGAATATGCCGTTCAAAAAGATTTTTTAACCCTGATAACTTCCTTGCTGAACTGCAAGCATGTGACTGGTCACCTTTGACACACCTTGAACTTAATGAAGCAGTGGCCTATTTTAACAAAACCTTTCTTCAAATTCTTGATCAGCACGCTCCATTACGCTCTACTAGGTTAAGAGCCAAGACTGCCCCATGGCTAACAAAACAAACTAAAGAAAAAATGATCCTTAGAAACAAAATCTGGGCTAAATGGAGAGCTACCAAATGCCCATCTGATCATCTCCTTTTCAAACAATTAAGAAATTCCACCAAGAAAGATACTCTTAGAGACAAAAGAATTTTATCTTCACCTACAAAAGCCAATCAAAATACCCCTCAAAATTCTGGTCAGGTGTTAATAAACTCCTTAAACCAGGATATTAAGCCTACTCCCATCCCTTCTGGCTATAACCTCAACAATGCTTCTCAGATCCCTGATGCCTTTAATAAGTACTTTACAGAAGCCATACTAACCCTAGCTAATTCATTACCCACTCCTACTGTATCCCCACAACATACCCTTCCAGTCTCATCTAAAGCCTTTCAAATTCAACCTGTCTCTTCATCCATTATTTACAAGCTTCTCAGTAAACTCAAACCTTGTACCCCATCTGCTGACCAACTCCCTTCTGAATACTTACAAATAGCTGCAAAAGCTATTTATCTCCCTGTATCTATTTTGATTAATAGGACTATCTCGAAAGAAACATCCCCACCATTTGGAAAATATCTCACATAATTCCTCTACATAAAGGGGGCTCTTCTACTGAGCTCTCCAACTTTCGCCCCATTGACTTACTGTCCCCATTAGCTAAGATAATGGAAAGATGCATACACAAACAATTTCTTAACTACCTTCTTCAAAACAAACTTCTAGCTGACTGTCAACATGGGTTTAGACCTTTCCACAGCACTACCACTGCTCTCCTTTCCTTCTCTGACACCATAAATAATAATCGCAATAATAATTGTTTCTCCTCAGCACTATTCATAGATCTATCAAAAGCTTTTGATATGGTTAACCATAATATTCTTCTTGATAAACTTAACCTTTTCTCTCTGAGCTCACATTCTTTACAATGGTTTAGAAGTTATCTAGTAAACAGGCAACAATCAGTGCTTTGGGGGGACAATCTATCAAGCTTACTTCCAGTAAATATTGGTGTTCCTCAAGGATCAATCCTAGGACCCCTTCTTTTCTCATTATTTATCAATGACCTCTATTTGAATGTGACACAAGCTACCTGCATCCAATATGCAGATGACTCGACTTTGATCTGCACTGCTAAAGATGTTTCCTCCCTCCAGTCTATCACCCAAATAACTTTCCAAAACGTTGAAAAATGGTTTATGCAACACTGCCTCCTCCTTAGCCAAAAAACTAAGCTTCTTCTCTTTACTCCTACTAATAAATCTCCTATACCTTCCTTCACTATCTCCTCAAATAATGCTACAGTTATTAACCCTAATAAAACCACACGACTATTAGGTGTAACCATTGACAATCATCTTAACTTTGATGACCATATTAACACTACTATTAAAGCTGTTAATAAAAAAATTGGGACACTTTACAGAATTAAACCCTTCCTTACCCCAGCAGCCAGGAAAAACATTGCACAGACCCACCTGATTTCCACCCTTTTCTATGCCTCAGCTATATATACTTCCTTATCTAAAAATAACATTAGCAAACTATCTACCTGTTATAATAGTATAGCCAGATTCATTACTGCTACTCCCCTCAGAACTCACCACTGTCACAACCTCAAACAACTAAACTGGCTAGAGCTTAACAACCACATACTCTACCAACAATTACTAGTCATTCACAAGACCCTTCACTTCCCAGACAATACTCCTAGCCTGGCTAGACTGATTTCTCCTTATAAAAATCTAGCCACACTTCGCTCTGCTAATAAACTCCTACTATCCTCAACTAAATCTTACAATAAAGCTGGAGATGCATTAATTTCAAATTCCATAGGTAAACATTGGAATCAACTACCTCAACATATGACTAATCAAGACTCTACCGCACTCTTCAAAAAACATATCAAGGAACATCTTAAAACTCTATGGCTATGTCCTTGTACTAATCCCGACTGAAAGTATGTCTCCCCACATTAATTTTTGCTACCCTTCCCCCTCACTGAGCTCAAAACTTACACTTCTATTGTTGAGAGTTACTTCTTAAAAGCTAGCCTATTTTTCAAATTGTTGTACTTATCTTATATGTTCTTAGATTTGACTTTGTAATCTCTCTTTTTAAACTTTTAAACTTTTATATTGTTTTATAATAACTTTTTGTGATATACCAGTGATATTTTTTCACATGTACTGGAGCTTTTCTCCCCGGGCCTCTACTGTAAACGGATATATATCCAGTTGGACTAGCCCGGTCAACAAATGTAAAATAAATAAAATAAAATGTAGTTTTTGCTCAGCTCTGTCTGAATAGTTTGGGAAAAATACAGGGAGATCAATGGATTGATTCAAATTGGTCTTTGAAGCGACCTTAGGCAAAAAGGTCGGATTAGTTCTCAATGATACTCTGTCTTTGTGAAAAACCAAATAGGGGGGTCGAACCGATAGAGCATGAAGTTCAGACACCCTCCTGGCCGATGTAATAGCCACTAGGAATAAAGTTTTCCAAGAAAGAAATTTCAGGGAACAAGAAACAGCTGGCTCGAAGGGGGGAAGAATCAAGGATGTCAGCACTAAATTTAGATCCAACTGAGGATTGGAGGCTTTAGTAGGAAAATTCCTTTCAAGAAGGCCCTGCAGAGCCTATGGGACATAATATTATGATCTGCTACCCCGACATGAAAGTTGGAGATAGCAGCCAATTGAACTCTGACTGTGGAAGAAGAGTAGCCTGCATGAAAAATCTCTGCTAAGAAGTCCAGGACTGCCTGAACAGGGGCAGTGAAAGGATCAATATTCTTGGCCTTAGCCCAATAAGAGAAACGTTTCCATTTGCTTGTATAAATCCTCCTGGTAGAGGATTTTAACGAAGCTACTATGATGTCTCTAACTGGGTTAGAGATCAAAGGAAGCCTGGCTAAGGAAGGAAGTGGAGCAACCATGCTGTGAGGTTGAGAGAAGGGATAGACCGGTGCAGCTGACCCGATTGGTGAATTAGAAGATCTGGCACTGGGTCCAGATGCCATGGCTGCACCAAAAGGTGATGATGGAGGAATGGGAACCAAACTTGTCGAGGCCAGTAAGGGGCAATGAGAATCAATTTGGCTCTCAAAACGGTAGCTTTCTGGATAACTTGAGGGATCAGAGGAAATGGAGGGAAGGCATAAAGAAGTCCCTGGGGCCAATCCTGGGTCAGAGCGTCTCTGGGGGGATGGCCTGGTAGAGGGAAGAGACAGAAGAAGTCTGGGCATTTGCTGTTTTGGGGAGTAGCAAAAAGATCGCAACATGGACGACCCCATTCCAGAAATATCTCTTCCGCTATAGATTGCTTGAGAGACCACTCGAGAGGCATGAGAATAGCTCTGCTCAATCTGTCCGCTACAATGTTGGTTTTCCCAGGGATATGCGTTGCTACCAGAAACCGATGAGAGGAGATCGCCCATTGCCATAGTCTGAGCGCTTCTCGACACAAGGGGTAGGACTTGGTTCCGCCCTGTTTGTTGATATACCAAACTACAGACATGTTGTCTGCGTGGACTGCAATTGTCCCTACGGGAAGAAAGTCGTTGAGGGCTTGCAACGTTAAAAGCACTGCTCTCATCTCCAGGACATTTATGTGCAGATGGTACTCGAGCGGCTGCCACGTCCCATGAACCATCCTGCCCTGATAATGACCCCCACCCGATCAGGAGACATCCGTGGTGACAGTGGCTATCGGGGATGGGGTACAAAGTACCTGCCTTGGTGAACCTGAGGAGATGTGATCCACCAAGCAAGATGATCTTTGCAAGTCTGTGTCACCAGAATCTGGTGACGCATTGGAAGTTGTTGGTACGACCACTGTGTGAACAGCATCCACTGAAGAAGGCATGTAGAATCGAGCCAGGGAAGAAGAGTAATGGCCGCAGCCATGAGGCCTAATACCTTTAGAACCATTCTGGCCTGTACTTTCTTGTTGGCCAGAATGATCCTGACATGACTCTGAATGTCTGAAACTCTTTGATCTGTAAGGGTAGCTGACATCCGAACAGTGTTTAAGTTTGCCTATGAAGGTAATAGACTGGCAGGGCGATAAGGATGACTTTTCGAAGTTGATCGAGATGCCCAAATGAGAACAAAGACTTATTGTGTAATCCCTGGCTTGAATAAGCTGATGCCTGGTGGTGGCTGACAGGAGCCAGTCGTCGAGATACGGAAACACCTGGAATCCTTGGCGTCTCAGGTGAGCCGTGACCACTGCCATGCATTTGGTGAACACTCTGGGGGCTGTAGTGAGACCAAATGGCAGGGCTCTGAACTGAAATGACTGGACCCCAGCCGAAGCGGAGAAATCTCCTGGGCGTCTGTGAATTTTGATGTGATAGTACGCATCCTGAAGATCTGTTGAGCACATCCAGTTGTCCTTCTGTAAGAAGGGCAGAATTGACTGAAGAGTGACCATTCGAATCTTGTCTTCCTCACAGACTTGTTGAGTCTGCTGAGATCAATATCGGTCTCCAGTCTCCCGTCTTTTGGGGACCAAAAAGAACCTTGAGTAGATTCCGGGCTCTGAATGGTCTGTTGTAACTGGCTGAATGGCTCTTTTTTGCAGTAGTTTTGAGACTTCTAACTCTGCAATTTCCCTTAGACCGGGTGGTACATCTGGAAGGGAATTTGAGGGAAAGGACTTTCCTCGAAAGGAATTATGTAACCCTTGGATATGATCGACTGTACCCATCTGTCTTGAGTGAGGGAATGCCAGGCTTCTGGGTACAGTGATAATCTTCCCCCGACTGCCTCCAAGGAGGGACAGTCGGGCAACATCTCAGGGATGCTGAAAGGGCTTGTCAGAGAGAGGCTCTCTGTTTCCCTGGTTTTTTGGACCCCCTCTGCCTCTAGAGCGGCGTCTGTTGTTGTTACCCCCTCTGCCTCTAGGGGTAAACTGACCACGTGAATCCGGCGTGACTCCTTGGGATTTGCGGAACCACATTTTGCCACCTTTCTGTCCTTTGGGGTAAGGTCTAGAAGGGGTGGAAAACGGACTCCTACAGCAGAAAGAGTCTTGCCGTCCTGCTCACACCTGGTCAAAGTTTCCTTCACCTGAGGGCCAAACAAAGCTGACCCATCAAAGGGAGAATTTGTGAAGGACGCCTTAAAGGGATCTGCAAAGTCACATAGACGCATCCAGGCTTGGCGTCTAAGAGCCACACCTGTACCTGCGGCCCTACTCGCTCCATCAGCAGCATATGATATTAGCCGCATGGAGGAGTTTGCAATGGAATTAAGGGTTCCTAGCTGCGAAGCAATTTTTTCTTGAGCCCCTGCAGCTGTAGGATCCTGTACTACTTCACCCAGCTCCTTAAGGATATCCCTCTGGAGTCTGGTGAAGTGACATAAATAATTCAGCGAACGCATAGCAAAGGTCGCTGAGGAAAACATCCGCTTACCGTACCTATCCATGGTCCTAGAGTCCTTATTAGGAGGATGGACGGCACGGAAGGATCTGCAAGTTCCTTCTTGGTGGCAGCAGCCACCACCATGGCATCAGCGGGGACACCCTTAGTGAGGAATTGCTTGTCACACGGGCAGTGATAAATTTTGAAGGCCTCCTAGGGACTGGCTCTACAGAGTCAGGAGCAGCCCACGCCTTCGGGCAATAACCTGCATAAGGGGGTCGAAGGCGGAGACACCCAGGAGGTGGAGGGCCGAGATCCAAACGCCTCTAGGTATACTGACTCATCCTCAGAGGGATTATTGGTGGGCCAGTTTCCCTCTGTCTAAGGAGTTCTAGGATGTCTGAGAAGGAGACATCCTCAGAGGGGATCTTGGGGATCCCTCTGACTCATCAAAGTCAGTATCTGAAGTGATAGACTCGGGGAGTCTACGTGTTTCCTCTTACAAGTCCTCTTCCTAGGAGGATCTCCCGAAACATCAGGAGAATCCTCGGAAGAGGGGGAAATTCCCAATGGGGAAACCTGAGGCGGAGGATCTCTGGGTCCTGTAGCAAGAGAAGTGGCAGAGATGTCAACAGGCACTATAGAGGGAGGAGCTAAAGGAACAGACTGCTGGCTGATACCAGTGGCCAGCACACTCTTCATCACCTCGAATGCTCCCCTCCCAGGCAGGTCCGAGAGAACCCGTTCCGAAGAGCTAGGAACTCCAGGGACCACCGAAAGGGAAGTCTCCGAGGCAGATGTCGGAGCAGAGCTCACCAAGGCCAAGGCTCCAAGGGGAAGAGCGGGTTCGGACAAGGGTCCGATGCCACTCACCCCCTCGGAGGAGACCATGGAAGCCCGGCCACCGAATCCCTCTAAGGAAGGTCTCGAAGAGGAGATAAGAGTAGAGGCTGAAGGGACAGAAGGGGGTATCCGTCCCTCAGCCGTAGCAGTAACCATTCCCGAAGACTCCAACTCCAAGCTCTGGGGTAGAGTTGAAGGAGGAACTGTAACGGGGTGTGGACCAATAGTCGTCTGCTGAGACGGACTATGTAACATTTGGGCCAGTGCCTGTGACTTAAGTAATCTGCTGACCACTCTCTCTAAGTCATGGTCCGAAAGCCTGGATGACCTTGAAGATCGGCTCCGATGGCTCCGTTCCGAGAGGAGAGGTGAAGCCGGAGCCGAAAGTATCGGCTCCAAGGAAGGAGACCTCGACCTCTTCCTCGAAGGAGCCATCGGAACCGATGAAACTATTGAACCTGTCGGAGCCGACAACTTATCGGAGCCGACAGGTAGCCTCGATGCATCGGCCCCAGCCGGAGCCGATACAGCCACAAAAGTAACGGTGTCGGAGCCGATCGGAGCCGACACCGATGCCTGTGCCACATGGTGGTCAGAGCCGATCGGAGCCGACACCGAAGTGGTCGATGCAGAATCGGCACCGATAGCCATCGGTGCCGAAGGCTTGGTAAGCCAGAATCGGCTCCAGCCAGAGCCGATCTCGACTCAGAACGAGTCGGAGCCGAGGCCGCAGGCTTTGACACAGAAGCCTGGGCCTTGGAAGACTTGACAGTCTTAGGTGGAGCCGACTTAGCCGGAGAGCCCTCCGGCTTAAGAAGGCCCCTGAGTATTAATTTGTTTCTTCTTTCCTGCAGGACTCTCTGGCTGAAAGAATGACAAATAGCATAGGAGTCCTGCAGGTGAAGAGGGCCCAGGCAATAAAGGCAAGAAGTGTGACCGTCTGTCAGAGACATCTTCTGACAGCACGAGTCACACTTCTTAAAGCCTGAGACCCTTTCTTTTGACATGGTGTAACACAAGCACACACACACACCAGTCAAAGAATTTAAATTTAAATATACCAAAAAGGTATAACTACAAACACACACACACACCCTAACAAAGGGGGGGGGATGGGATGGGTAAAGTTTGACTAAAAAAATAATAAGAGACAGACAAATTTCTGTCAGAAACAGATTAAAACTAAATAAAAACTAACAATAAGGGTTTTTAAGTTAAAAGGGGCTAAAATAGCGAAATAGTAAATCACTTACCAGGAGCTGGTAAAAGGAGGACCTCATAAGCGAAGCGGCAAACGAGATCTGGGTACTTACCGCCTTGCATCATGGGATATGGGGCTGCCTCGAGCTGGTAAAAGTGACTCTCGAGCTTAGCAAGTGCCGAGTCGGAGCCGAGGGATCGGCTCCGAACCCATCAAGCAAGAATGAAGGCGAGATTGACAACTTAACATTACTACTTTTTATAAAATGTAGGGAAAAAAAGTTAAAGTACTTAGCTCAGCGCAATGCTGTTGAACCTCTTCGCTGCCCGGAAAACGAGATCCCAGGTAGCTGGGGGTTGCATTATGGGTAAAGAATAGAGCCCATGAGCTTTGTTGAAGACCTCAAGATGGAGAAATGACCAAGATAGATCCGATGGATTGGATCTGACCCACCAGTGAGAATAAAGGTGAGATTGACAACATCACATCAAAAGTTATGCGCTCATCATGACAATGCATCTGTGTTGTCCATTTTCATTCTTCCTCAACCGACTGGTCTCGGATCTGACCTTGGATCCAGCTTGGCTGCTTTTTTTCCAGATTCACAGATCCAACTCTCGAGCTCCTTCCTTTACCCATAATGCCCCACCAACCTAGCATACTTCAGATCGACTTTGCTACCATATCACTCAGCTCACAGGAACAAACTGGTTTTAGGTTCATAGGTAGGTACTAGGCTATCTGCCCAAAGGCATTTATAAGCTTAGCCGGAATGTGTTGGCTTTCGCCGCCCCCTTAAATTAGTTCCCTGTGCCTCTGTCCAGCAGAGCCACTGAAGTGATCCAGGGGGTAAACTTTCTGTTTCCCATCCACTCGTCAAGGTCTCTCTTGAAGAGGGTTAGCGAGGAGCTCTGCCTAATGTAGATTGGAATCTTGTTCCAGAGCAAGGGAAGTCTCTGGGACAGGAATCTATCCCTCCAGCACGTCGTATTTATTGTTGGGGTGAGGTTTAGATCCCTGGAGTGTGTGGCTCGAGGGGATATGGTTTTCTTTAGGTGGAGCATGTCTATCAATTCTGGCTTGGACATGGCCTTGTATGTCAGGCAGAGATCACCTCTGAGTAGGCGGTATGCAACCGAGTACAGCTGGAGTTTCTTCAGTCGAGTTGCATAGGGCATCTGCTTCAGGCCAGTGATCCTCTTGGTGAAGTACTTCTGTGCTCTTTCCAGTTGTTGCAGATGTCTTGTAAGGTACACCCCAAATGGGGCATTGTACTCTATGATGGGTCTGACGAGTGATACACAGAGAGGCCCAATGACCTCTTTCGATCTGGATGCAAACCCTTTTGTGATTAGGTGGGCCACATAGAAGGATTTTCTATTGGCACTGTGATTATCAAAGGAGAGGTTACTATCTACTTGGGTCCCCAGATCCCTTATTACGTCTTCCATATTTAGGGGGCTACCACCTATGTGGTAGTTTGTGGGTACTTTGTTTTTTCCAAAGGGGACAACTATGCACTTTTTGGCATTTAGCTTGAGGCCATGGTTTTGACACCAGTTATCTGTCTCAGTGAGACCCTTTTGGAGGATGTCTATGTCAGCCAGAGAGTCAATTACAGCCCCTAATTTGCAGTCATCTGCGAACTTGGTCAGCCATAGTCCTCCTGTGCTTGCCTGTACCTCTGAGAAGTATACGCCGAACAGGAGGGGGTCCTAGGACTGAACACTGGGGAATGCCACTTGTAACCAGTTTAGAGTCAGACTTAGCTCCCACAACTCTTACCATGTGAGTTCTGTCTGTGAGACAGTTGGCAACTCATCTCGTGACATAGGGGTTTATGTTCAGGCTGGTGAGCTTGTCTATAATACCTGAGTGGGGAACGGTGTTGAAGGCCTTTGTGAGGTCTAGGTAAGCTGTGTGGACCACCTTTCCCACATCTATAGCCTTGGTAACTGTCTCAAAGAAGTCCACCAGATTTAGGAGGCATGATCTGCCCTTAACAAAGCCAAACTGGGTTGGGTCCAGTGTTTGGAGGTTTCCAATGTCTCTGTTAATGATATCTATGATGATGCACTCCACAGCTTTGCAGACCAAGCTAGTCAGGCTTATAGGGCGATAGTTCCCGGGGTCCGTTGTGGCTCCACCTTTGTGGAGTGGAATAACCATTGCTGTGTGCCACTCTGTGGGCACGTAGCCTGTGGAGAGGCTGTGTTTAAACAGTGTGTTTAGGTGAGGGGTTAGTTCATCTTTGAGCTCATGTAGGATGCAGCCTAGGACATTGTCCGGTCCCATTGATGCTGTGTTTTTGGCTTTGGAGAGGGCTGTTTTAACCTGAGTGTCTGTGATTTCAGGGGCACTACATTCTTCTGGTATAGTTATGGGCCCTTTTGAGGGTGAGAGGGGGGTGATGTTTGCACTGAACCTGTCTGCCAGGATGTTGGCTATATCGGTCGGGTCAGTGTATTTTGTGCCATTCTGCACTAACTCCGAGCAGATCTGAGAATTGCCACTTAGATTCTTGACATAGCTAAAAAATGCCTTGTGGTTATCTTTGGAGTCCATGGCAATTTTTTTTCGAAGCTAGCCTTGGATGATTTTATGAGGGAACGTAGTATGTTAAGTTGTCTATCTCGCTTTCGTTCTTGCTGGTTGGGATTGGAGCCGATCGTCGGCACCGACTCGGCCATCTTCAATAGCTCAAAAGCTGTTAACTGGCTCGAGGCTACCCCTTATCCCATAATGCCTAGCGATAGTTACCCAGATCTCGTTTGCCGCTTCAGCTGCGAGGTGTCGTTTTTCTGGCTCAGGCGGGTATAGAGTTTTTTGCGTAATTTTTTCACTAGAATTTAACTTTTCTAGTATTTTATTATTAGCGATAGTTTTGTTTCTGTGATAGATAATTGTTTATCTTATAGTATCCCTCCTTTTTGTAGAACTCGTTTAATTTAGAGAGTTCTCACCCACCGCTCCCCCCTCCTCTTCTTGTCAGGTTAGCCATTTAAGTTAGAGGCTTTCCTTCTGCTTTTTTCTTATAGGCTAGCCATTTAAATTAGAGGCTTTCCTATTATCTTTCAAAAAAAAAAAAAAAAAAACTTCAGCTATAGTCCTTCTAGTAGGTGTGTTTTTTGTAGACTGTATATTGCTTCTTGTTATTGTTGTCATAACTGGTTTCTTTCTACTGTAAAGGATGTCAAAGGAATCCAAGGTTTCTGGGTTAAAGAAGTGTGGGACTCATGCTGTCAGAAAATGTCTCTGACAGATGGGCACACTTCTTGCGTCTACTGTTTAGGTGCTGTGCACCTGCAGGACTCTTGTTCTATTTGCCATGCCTTTAGTCCAAGAGTCCTGCAGAAGCGTAAGAATAAGCTGATTCTTAGGGGTCTTTTAAAACCCCAGGATTCACCGGCCAAGAGCTCACAGCCAGTGAAATCCCCTAAATCCACTAAGCCGTTGGCTCCACTAAGCCGTCGGCTCCAAGTTCGGAGCCATCTTCGGTTCAGGATTTACCTTCTACTTCGGTTCCGGCTGGCACCAACAAGACAATCTCCCCATCGGCTCCATCAGAGACTTTGGAGCCATCGCGGAGCCACAAGAGGCTGAGGTCCCCCTCACTAGAGTTGGTGCATTTGGCTCCTCAGTCTCCTTTACTTCAGAGCGAGTGTAGTCACCGATCCTCTCACTCCTCTCGATCCTCTAGGCTGTCAGATCATGATGTAGAGAGAGTGGTTAGTAGGTTGCTAAAGTCGCAGGCACTAGCTAAATTGTTGTCCAGCCCTCCTCAACAGGTATCGGCTCCGTCCACTTCTCTTGATGTTCCTTCTCCGACTCCAATGAGTTCGGAGCTGGAGTTCGTTGGGGTTCGAGTAGTGGAACCTTCGGCTCCAATAACTCTATCTCCTTCGGTTCCGACATCGGCTCCGATTCCCTCGGTGGTACTTTCCATCGAGGGATCTGGGCACTGGGGCTCCCTCATCCGCTCCGAGGGGGCGAGTGGCACTGGACCCTTGTCAGACCCAGTTCTCCCTCTCGGAGCTTCGGCGCAGGTGAGCTCGGCTCCAACATCGGCCTTGGAGCCACCCCCCTCGGTGCGGAGAAAGATTCCTATTTCTTCGGAACTGGAGCATTCTCTGCATCGTGGCAGGTACGCCTTCGATGTCATGCGGAGTGTGCTGTCCCGAGTCAGCTCCACTATCAGCCCCACCGACTCCGTCCCCTGTAGTGCCTGTGCCAACCTCTGCTCCTCCTCCAGACCCTAAGCGTACGGAACCGATGCTCCAGGACACCCCACTGGGTGTTTCCTCCTCTTCTGAGGCCTCTCCTGATCACTCAGGAGAGCCCCCTTGGAAGAAAAAGTGTAACAGGAATCACATTGACTCCCCCGAGTCTGTCACGTCTGATACAGACTTAGATGATATGGAAGAGTCCCTGAGATCCCCCTCTGAAGATGTTTCCTTCTCGGACATCCTAGAAATGCTTAAGCAGAGGGGGAACTGGAATCTCATGAGTCTGTATTTCTGGATGCCTTTGGTTCCCGACCTTCCACCTCCTGGGCGTCTCCCCCTTTCGATCCACTTATGACAGTGGTGGCTCGAAAGGGTTGGTCAGCTCCGGATACAGTGGAACCAACTCTGAAGAGACCTAGTAAATTCATTACAGCACCCCAGGAAAAGCAGATCCTTTCAAAAGGTGTCCCTGTTGATACTATGGTGGTAGCAGCAGTCACCAAAAAAGAGTTAGCAGAGACCTCTTCGTCTGTCCATCCCCCTAACAAGGAGTCAAGGACGATGGATAGATACGGGAAGCGAATGTTTGCTTCAGCGACCTTCTCTATGAGGTCACTGAACTACCTGTGTCATTTTACCCGACTTCAAAGGGATCTCCTTAAAGAGCTCGGAGATACCCTCCAAGATCCAACAGCTGAGGAAGCACAAGCCAAGGTAGCTTCCCAGCTAGCGACGCTTAATTCTGTTGTTAACTCCTCCATGAGGCTCATTTCCTATGCAGCTGATGGGGCGAGTAGAGCCGCAGGTACCGGGGTGGCCCTTAGGAGGCATGTGTGGATGTGGCTATGTAACTTTGCGGAACCCTTTCGAGCGTCCTTCACCAACACTCCCTTTGATGGTTCCTTTCTTTTTGTACCACAGGTGAAAGACACTTTGACTAGGTGTGAGCAAGAAGCCAAGACTCTCTCTGTCGTGGGAGTCCATTTTTCCACTCCCTCTAGACCTTACCCCAAGGGTCAGAAGAGTGGGAAGATGTGGTTCCGTAAATCTCAGGGACCCTTGCCTGACACATATAGTGATTTTTCCTCCAGAGGCAGAGGGGGAAACAATAATAATAGACACCGCCCTTGTGGCAGAGGGGGTCCGCAGAACCAGGGCAACAGAGAATCCTTCTCTGATAAGCCCTTCCAGCATCCCTGAAGGGTTGCCCGGCTGCTCAACTCTGGAGGCAGTCAGGGGAAGACTTTCGCTGTACCCAAAAACTGGCAAAGTTTAACACAAGACAGATGGGTATGGTCTGTTATATCCGGTGGTTACAAAACTCCCTTCCATCAACCCCCTTTACAGTTAAGGAAGACCCTTCCAGATGTTCCTTCAGATCTGAAGGAGCAAGCAGCAATAGAAGTTTCAAAACTGCTAGAAAAAAGAGCCATCCAGGAAGTCCCGGCAGGCCAGCACGGATCCGGAACTTACTCAAGGTTCTTTGTAGTACCAAAAAAGACAGGGGACTGGAGACTGATTCTGGATCTCAGCAGACTAAACAGGTCTGTGCAAAGAACAAAGTTTTGGATGGTCACGCTACAGTCCTTTCTACCCTTTCTGGGTCAGGACAATTGGATGTGCTCGATAGTTCTTCAGGATGCGTACTACCATATAAAGATGGATAGGCTCTCCAGGGGATATCTTCGCTTCCGGCTGGGGGCTAGTCATTATCAGTTCAGAACTCTGCCCTTTGGTCTCACCACAGCCCCCAGGGTGTTCATCAAATGTATGGCAGTGGTCACGGCTCACCTGAGGCGTCAAGGATTTCAGGTGTTTCCGTATCTAGACGACTGACTCCTTACTGCTACCACCAGGCATCAACTCATACAAGCACGGGACTAGAAAATCACAATCTGCTCCCAGCTCGGCATTACAATAAATTTCGAAAAATCTGCCTTGTTGCCCTGTCAATCTATCACTTACATAGGAGCAGACTTAGACACAAGGGATATGCTTGCAAGGCTACCACTAGAAAGGGTGTCAGCAATCCGTCAGCAGGTACAGGTTCTGATGCAGAGCAAAAGGATCCAAGTCAGGTACGTCCTTCTAACTCTGGGTTCCATGGCAGCAGCCATTCTCCTAATTCCACTAGCACACTTTATTATGAGAATTCTTCAGTGGCTTCTGTTTACGCAGTGGTCTTTCCAAGAGCTACCCATGACTTACATGATCATGATCACAGATGCATGCAAAAGACATCTTTCTTGGTGGATGGTCTCCCCACTAGTTACTCAGGGCAGACCTTTCATACAACCCCCTCCGGTAGCCACAGTGATGACAGACACCTCCCTGATAGGGTGGTGGGGGGCATTATCTGGGCAGAACAGTCCAAGGCACGTGGCAACCTCACGAGTACCACCTGCACATAAATGTCCTGGAAATGAGAGCCGTGCTCCTGGCATTGCAAACCCTTCAAGACTCTCTTCCTTCTGGGACCATTGCTATTCAAACGGACAACATGTCAGTGGTGTGGTACATCAACAAGCAGGGCGGAACCAGATCCTACCCCGTGTCGGGAAGCACTCAGACTTTGGAAGTGGGCGATTTCCTCCCAACGTTTTCTGATTGCGACGCACATCCCTGGGAGATCCAACGTCATAGCGGACAGGCTCAGCAGAGCTATCCTCATGCCTCACGAGTGGTCCCTGAATCAGGAAGTTGCGAATCTTGTTTTCCACAAATGGGGACAGCCTTGCTGCGATCTCTTTGCCACCCCCTTCAACAGCAAATGCAGCAACTACTTCTCCCTTCTTCCACTTCCAGGTCACATACCCAGAGATGCTCAAGTCCACGATTGGCCCCAGGGAATTCTTTATGCCTTTCCTCCTTTCCCCCTGATACCCAAACTTATACAGAAAGCAAGATCGCTGGGTTGCAAAATTATCCTTATTGTTCCCTACTGGCCTCGACAGATATGGTTCCCATTCCTGCACCATTACCTTCTCGATCAACCCTGGACTCTGGACCCAATTCCAGACCTCCAAGTTCATCAATCAGGCGGGTTGCATCAATCCCTCAAAACTCTCCAGCTCACACCTTGGTTGCTCCTCTTACAACCTCAGCCAGGCTTCCCAGCATTTCCCCAGCAGTCCGTGACATTATTGTCTCCTCTCACAAGTCTACAACGAGGAAAATTAGAAGTTATGTACCTACCATAACGTTCCATGTTAGTTGTCTTCTCTCGCCTTCTTTCTTGCTGGATGGGTTCGGAGCCGATCCTCGGCTCCGACTCGGCACTTGCTAAGCTCGAGAGCTAATTTTACCAGCTCGAGGCAACCCTATATCCCATGATGCAAGGCGGAGATTACTCAGATCTCGTTTGGTATCTAAAGAAATAGCAGTATTTTCTTCCAACTTAAGAGGAGGAAGAAAATAAGGATAATAAATAACATTATAGCCCTCTAGAAAGGATCAACATAATCTAGTGACACTAGGAGTTGAACAGCTAGAAAAAGGTAATAACGTCTTAATAGAAGTTGTATAATCTTCCCGGTCTGACCAGGCTAGGGGGATGGAGGGGGCCTTAAGAAAGAAGCGAGAAGACAACTAACATGGAACGTTATGGTAGGTACATAACTTCTAAATGTTAAGTTGTCAATCTCGCCTTCATTCTTGCTGGATGGGACCGCGTCCCTAGCACCTCTATCCTGGGTGGCTCAATGGAACAGACTCTTGAGAACGGTGGAACCAAAATTTGTTCTGTCTCTGGAGACCAAATCTAATTTGTAATGTGAAACAAAGGTATGAGGAGAGGCCCATGTGGCTGCTGCACAAATAGTGTCTATAGGAAGTCTAGCTTGAAAAGCTGTAGATGTAGCTAGAGCTCTGGTAGAATGGGCTTTTGGGTTAGAAACCAACTCTTTGCCTCTGAGCTGATAAATGTAAGTGATCACAGAAGACAGCCACCTAGATAAAGTTACCTTAGAAACTGGAAGGCCTTTCCTGTTCTCTGCATAGGATAGAAATAGTTGATCAGATTTCCTAAAATTTTGTGTCTTATCCAGATAATATCTGAGCTGACGGTGAACATTGAGATAATGTAACTTTTGTTCAGCTCTATCAGAATAGTTCGGAAGAAATACTGGAAGATCAAGGGATTGATTTAGGTTAGTTTGTGATGCCACCTTTGGTAAGAAAGACGGATTAGTTCTTAGGGATACCCTGTCTTTGTGGAATATTAGATAGGGAGGGCGAACACAGAGAGCATGAAGCTCAGATACTCTTCTGGCAGATGTAATGGCCACTAGAAAAAGTGTCTTCCAAGAAAGCAATTTCAAAGAACAGGCAGCTGCAGGTTCGAACGGGGGAAGAATCAAGGATGTTAAAATTAAATTTAGATCCCACTGTGGTGGGGGGGTCTCTAATCGGAGGTTTCAATAAAAAGATACCTCGAAGGAATGCCTTGCAAAGTTTATGTGACATAATGTTGTGGTCCAAAAAGCCTATATGAAAATTTGAAATGGCTGCCAGTTGAACTTTCACTGTGGAAGAAGAGGATCCTGAATGAAAAATGTCGGCTAGGAAGTCCAATACCGAATGAATTGGAGCAGTATAGGGGTCTATGTTCCTAGCTTTTGCCCAGAAAGAGAAACGTCGCCATTTACTAGTGTAAATCTTTCTGGTAGAAGATTTTAGGGAAGCTACTAAGATATCTCATACAGGATTAGAAATCACAGGAAGCCTGGCTAAGGATGAAAGTGGAGCAACCAAGCAGTGAGGTTGAGAGAGGGTATGGATTGCTGCAGTTGACCCGACTGGTGGGTCAGAAGATCTGGAACCGGGTCCAGATGCCATGGCTGTACCAAGAGGTAATGATGTAGGAACGGAAACCATATCTGTCGAGGCCAATAAGGGGCAATGAGAATCAACTTGGCTCTCAAAGCGGTTGCTTTCTGAATTAGCTGAGGTATCAGCGGAAAAGGTGGAAAGGCATAAAGAAGTCCCCGGGGCCAATCTTGGGTTAGAGCGTCTCTGGGGGGATGGCCTGGAAGGGGGAAGAGAGAGAAGTCTGGGCATTTGCTGTTTTGAGGTGTAGCGAAAAGGTCGCAGCAAGGAAGACCCCACTTTTGAAAAATCTCTTCCGTCACTGACTGTTTGAGAGACCACTCGTGAGGCATGAGAATAGCTCTGCTCAATCTGTCCGCTATGATGTTGGATTTCCCGGGGATGTGCGTTGCTATCAGAAACCGGTGAGAGGAGATTGCCCATTGCCAAAGTCTGAGAGCCTCTCGACACAGTGGATAGGACTTGGTTTCGCCCTGTTTGTTTATATACCACACTACGGATATATTGTCCGTTTGGACTGCAATAGTTCCCAGGGGAAGAGAGTCGTTGAGGGCTTGCAACGTTAAAAGCACTGCTCTCATCTCCAGAACATTTATGTGCAGATGGTACTCGAAAGGTTGCCAAGTGCCATGGACCATTCTGCCCTGATAATGCCCCCCCCCACCCGATCAGGGAGGCGTCCGATGTAACCGTGGCAACCGGGGCAAGAGGAACAAATGGTCTGCATTGATGGATTTGAGGGGACGATATCCACCAAGTCAGATGTCTTTTGCAAGTTGGAGTTACTATGATCTCGTGACGCATGGGAAGTTGTTGAAAGGACCATTGGGTGAATAGCATCCATTGTAGAAGCCGCATGTAAAAGCAAGTGAGGAAAAGAAGTGTTATGGCAGCTGCCATAAGACCCAGTACTTTCAGTGCAAATCTGGCCTGAATTTTTTTGCTGAATAGAATCACTTGGACGTGTCTTTGAATGTCCAAGATCCTTTGGTCTGTCAACCTTGCTGAAAGTTGTACGGTGTCCAATCTTGCGCCTATAAAAGTAATATATTGACAAGGCGACAAGGCAGATTTTTCGAAATTTATAGAAATTCCTAGCCCTCTGCAAGTGTGAATGGTGTAATTTCTGGCTTGGAGAAGCTGATGCCTGGTGGTGGCAGTGAGGAGCCAGTCGTCTAGATATGGAAACACCTGGAATCCTTGACGTCTCAGGTGAGCCGTAACCACTGCCATGCATTTGGTGAACACTCTGGGGGCTGTAGTGAGTCCAAAGGGCAGGGCTCTGAATTGGAAGTGACTGGTCCCCAGCCGGAAGCGGAGAAATCTTCTGGAGCGTCTGTGAATTTTTATGTGGTAGTAGCATCCTGAAGATCTATCGAGCACATCCAATTGTCCTTGCCCAGAAAGGGCAGAATGGACTGAAGTGTGACCATCCGGAATCTTGATTTCTTTACAAACTTGTTGAGTTTGCTGAGATCTAATATTGGTCTCCAGTCTCCTGTCTTTTTTGGAACTAAAAAGAACCTTGAGTAGATTCCGGATCCTATTTGGTCCGCTGGGACTGGCTGGATGGCTCTTTTTACTAGCAGTTTTGATATTTCTAGTACTGCTAATTCCCTTAGACCGGGTGTAACGTCTGGAAGGGTTCCCTTTTGTTGAATTGGGGTTTGAATAAAGGGAATTTTGTAACCCTTGGATATAACTGACTGTACCCATTTGTCTTGAGAAAGGGAAAGCCAGGCTATTGGGTACAGCGATAGTTTTCCCCCGACTGCCTCCGAAGGCGGACAACCGGGCAACATCTCAGGGATGCTGGAAGGGTTTGTCAGAAAGAGGCTCTCTGCTACCCTGATTCTGCGGACCACCTCTGCCCCTAGGGTGGCATCTATTATTGTTACCCCCCCTGCCTCTGGGGGTAAACTGACCGTGCGTCAGGCGTGACTCCTTGAGATTTGCGGAACCACATTTTCCCTCCCTTCTGTCCTTTGGGGTAAGGTCTAGAAGGGGTGGAGAAACGGACTCCTACGGCAGAAAGAGTCTTGCCATCTTGTTTGCATCTAGTCAAAGTGTCTTTCACTTGAGGACCGAACAAGGTCGAGCCATCAAAGAGGGAGTTTGTGAAAGACGCCTTGAAGGGGTCTGCAAAATTACAAAGCCGCATCCAGGACTGACGCCTTAAAGCCACTCCTGTGCCTGCGGCCCTACTCGCTCCATCGGCTGCATAAGAAATGAGACGCATGGAGGAGTTAGCAATGGAGTTAAGGATTCCTAGCTGTGAGCTAATCTTATCCTGAGACCCAGCAGCTGACGGATCCTGTAAAACTTCTCCCAACTCTTTAAGAACGTCTCTTTGAAGTCGGGTGAAGTGGCATAAGTAGTTCAGCGATCTCATAGCAAAAGTCGCTGAAGAAAAAATCCGCTTACCGTACCTGTCCATAGTCCTAGAATCTTTATTAGGAGGATGGACAGGTACTGAAGGATCAGCTAATTCCTTCTTGGTGGCAGCAGCCACCATCATGGCATCAACTGGGACACCCTTTGTCAAATATTGTCTATCTTCTGGGGCAGTGATAAATTTTGAAGGTCTCCTAGGGATAGGTTCCACCAAATCTGGAGCCATCCACGCCTTCCGAGCCACTACCTCCATGAGAGGGTTGAAAGGCGGAGACACCCAGGAGGTGGAGGGTCGAGATCCGAACGCCTCCAGGTATACTGACTCGTCCTCGGAGGGATTAAGGGAAGGCCAGTTCCCCCTCTGTTTTAGGATCTCAAGGATGTCTGAAAATGAGACATCCTCAGAGGAGGACCTTGGGGATCCCTCTGACTCATCCAAGTCAGTATCCGATGTAGTAGACTTAGGGGAGTCTAAATGTTTCCTCTTACATGTCCTCTTACGCGGGGGTTCTCCTGACGGATCAGGAGAAGCCTCGGAAGAGGAAGATATTCCCAATGGGGAAACCTGAGGCGTTGGATCTCTAGGTCCGGGAGCAAGAGAGTGGGAAGAGACGTTAGCAGGCACTGTAGTGGGAGGAGCTGATGGAACTGTCCGTTGACTAAGCCCAGGGGCTAATACACTCCTCATCACCTCGAAGGCTCCCCCGTCAGAGAGACCAGAAAGCTCCCTCTCCGAAGAGATAGGAACCTCAGGCCTCACCGAGAGGGAAGGCTCCGAGGCAGATGTCGGGGCCGAGCTCACCAACGCCGAAGCTCCGAGAGGGAAAACGGGGTCGGACAAGGGTCCAATGCCACTCGCCCCCTCGGAGCCGACGAGAGAGACTAGACGCCCGGATCCCTCCAATGAAGGTCTCAAGGAGGAAATCGGAGCCGAGGACGATGGAGCCGAAAGGGGTGGTATCGGCTCCGAAGTCACAACGGTACCGGTTCCGAGAAGCTCCGGCTCCGAACTCTGTAAGAGAGTCGGAGGAGGAATGCTCGGTGGATGTGATATAGCTACCGTCTGTTGAGATGGGCTATGGAGTATTTGGGCCAATGCCTGAGACTTTAATAGTCTACTCACCACTCTCTCAAGGTCGTGATCAGATAGCCTGGATGACCGAGAAGATCGGCTCCGATGGCTCCGCTCCGAGAGCAAAGGTGATCTCGGAGCCGAATGTATGGATTCCACTGAAGGGGATCAAGATCTCTTTTTTGAGATCAATGGAGCCATCGGAACCGAAGTTACGTCGGCTCCAGCCGGAGCCGACACTGAGTGTCCGGATCTGGTAGTATCGGTGCTGGATGGAGCCGATACTGAGACTGACATGGAAAGATCGGCTCCGGATGGAGCCGATCTCGAGCCTGGTGATGAAGGACCTGAAGCCGACAGCTTGGAAGCTTGAGCCGAAGGCTTAACAGGCTTCGATGGCTTCCCCGGCACCGACTTAGTCGGGGAGCTCTCGGGCTTTAATAAGCCCCTTAATATGAGTTTGTTTTTTCGTTCCTGCAGGACTCTTGGGCTGAAAGCATGACAGATAGCACAAGAGTCCTGCAGGTGCGAAGGTCCCAGGCAATAAACACAAGAAGTGTGACTGTCAGAGACATCTTCTGACAGCACGAGTCACACTTCTTGAAGCCTGAGACCTTAGTGTCCTTCGACATAACTGTGTCGATGAACAACAGTAACACAATCACACACAAAAACACTCAGTCCAACAAAAAAATTTAAATTAATTAAATTAAATTACATTAACCAGGGAAAACACGCAGTCACACACAAACAATCCCTGACAGGAAAAATTTAGGGAGGGGAAGGCCTAAGGCCTGACTAGGGACAAGGGAATATTTAGTCAAAAAGAAGGGAACACTGACGGGAATAGAGCTAAGGTGAGTCGATAACTAACAAAAATATAATATATTTATATAAAATTAAAGGGGGGTAGACGAAAGTCTCTGAAAAATTTCACTTACCAAGAGCTGGTAAAAGAAAGCACCTCGTTGGCGAAGCAGCAAAAGAGATCTGAGTATTCTCCGCCTTGCATCATGGGATATAGGGTTGCCTCGAGCTGGTAAAATTAGCTCTTGAGCTTAGCAAGTGCCGAGTCGGAGCCGAGGATTGGCTCCGAACCCATCCAGCAAGAATGAAGGCGAGATTGACAACTTAACATCTTATGCTAGCAAATGGAAACGTTTTTCTTGTTGGGCAAAGGCTAAGAATGTGGATCCCTTTTCAGCCCCACGAAATCCTGGAATTCCTAGCACAACTGTTTCACTCCGGGTCTGCTTCTGCTATGATCAGGGTACAAATGGCAGCCATTTCTAACTTTCATGTTGGTTTTTCGAACTCTAACATTATGTCTCATGAGCTCTGTAAAGCTTTTTTGAGAGGGACAACTCTTCTTAGGCCTCCAGTGAGAGATGCCCCTCCTCCTTGGGACCTAAATTTAGTCCTAATCTCCTTAATTCTGCCCCCTTTTGAACCAGCAGCGTCCTGCTCTATCAAGTTTCTATCTTGGAAGACACTCTTTCTGGTAGCTATTACTTCAGCCAGACGAGTCTCCGTACTTCAGGCGCTATGTGTTTGTCCTCCATACTTGTTTTTTCATAAGGACAGGGTTGCTCTGAGGACTAATCCTTCGTTTCTCCCTAAAGTCTGCTCAGAAAATAATTTAAACCAATCTATAGATCTTCCTGTGTTTTTCCCTAATCATACCAACAAGGCAGAGTACAAACTACACCAATTGGACGTTCATAGGCAATTGCGTTTTTACCTGCACAGAACTAACGAAGTAAGGAAGTCGAACCAACTATTCCTTTCTTATGCCTTGGGCAAACAAGGTCTCCCAGTTTCCAAGGTAACCTTGTCCAGATGGTTGTCACACATTATTTCTTTCATTTATCAGTTAAGGAACAAAGAGTTACCTATTAAACCGAAAGGTTGTTCTACTAGGGCCTTGGCCACCTCTGTAGCCTTCCAGTCTAGGTTGCCCATGGATTCCATCTGTGCAGCTGCCACGTGGGCAAACCCTCATACCTTTGTTTCTTATTACAAGTTGGATATGGTCCCCAGGAGCAGAGCTGACTTTGGTTCCACTGTTCTGAAGAGTCTGTTCCACTGAGCCACCCAGGATTTTAGGTGCTAGGGACGCTGTCCCAACCAGCAAGAACGAAGGCGAAATAGACAACTTAACATAAAGAAGTTATGTACCTACCATAACGTTCCATGTTAGTTGTCTTCATCTCGCCTTCATTCTTGCATCCCACCCTCTGTCCCCCTGTCCTAGTGGACCGAGAGGAGTTTTCCCTGTTTCCCTGGCTGTGTGTTCTCTTGTTTCCTCTATTGACTTAGAGAATATGGCAGGTATAGTCAACTGATTTTTTTGACTGGTTTATTCTTTTGTCTGGAGTTAGCTATTTCAAACGAGATCTGGGTAGCTATCGCTAGGCATTATGGGATAAGGGGTAGCCTCGAGCCAGTAAACAGCTCTCGAGCTATTGAAGATGGCCGAGTTGGAGCCAAGGATCGGCTCCGATCCCAACCAGCAAGAAGGAAGGCGAGATGAAGACAACTAACATGGAACGTTATGGTAGGTACATAACTTCTTTTTCTTGCTGATACTGATCAGGGATGTCTTCCCTTCTTGGGATTTTACTCTTTTCTGTACTAGTTTCCTCCTTCTATTGTATAGCTTGTTTATGGCAGGGGTCCACCACACTGGTTTCCTTTTCTTGGAGGAGTGAGTCTTGGTTTTGTTTGGGATAGCACAATTCATGCATTCTTGTAGGTACCCGTAGAGTGCATTAGTAAAGGATTTTGCAGCTTGGACAGCATTGTCCTTTAGCATGGGGGCTTTGAAACTTCCCACCTCGGTCTTACGTAATGTGAAGTTTGCTTTTGAAAAGTTTTTCACGGTGGTTTCTTTGACCGGGAGTGGTGGCAGAATGTGGATATCCAGAGTGATTAGTTTATGGTCAGATCTAACCAGTGAGGGGTTGACCTCCGGTGTGGAACACCGGTGGCCCATGTTGGTGATGACCAGGTCCAATATGTTGTCACCTCTGGTGAGGGTGTTGACCAGTTGATCCAGGGTGTTTGAGTTTATAAATTCTAGGAAATGTTGGGCAAGGGAGTTTATATTTCAGAAATTCTCCCAGTTAATGTTTGGGTAATTGAAATAATCCAATATCACGGTGTTTGGTAGAACCTTTATGTTTCCCAATGTTTCCAGGAATGCAGAGTGGGGGTCCTGGGACATGGTGGGTGATCTGTAGCAAGCTATAATTTGAATAGCAGCTTTGCCCATTGTTAGTTGCATGTGGATGATCTCTGAAGCATTGTGCTGTGCCACTAACCTGGAGGTGTGGGTATCTTTGATGAATATGGATACTCCCCCGCCTTTTGTATTTCGGTCCGGGTTTTGTGGTCGAAATGTATGGTATGAGTTGTAGCCTGGTAGTGCTGGGGTGCTCTCTGGAGCCTTAAACCACGTTTCTGTTACTTCACATATATCAATTTTCTCCATACTGAGGAGTGCCTCGAGTGTGTGCCTTTTGAGGTTTAGACTTCTGGCATTGAGTAGCATTACCCTCAGTTTTTTGTTACTTGTGCTATTTATAGTGGTGGGTTTGTCTTTTGAACCTTGCCAAAAAAAGGCACTATGGGATTGAAAAAAGCCTTGGCCAGTATTCGAAAGCCTAAGGGTGACAGGTGCAAGCCATCTCTAGCGAAGCAGCGTGGCTTGTCGAGCATGTCATCCCAGGGTGACAGACACTGGATAACCTTTGAATGACACCAGAAACTTAGCCAATTGTTGAAATTGATAATTTTTTCTCTATACCGTAGTATAATTCTTGGTGAGGGCAGGATGCTGCTCAGGGTCAGGGTCATACCGATCTGGGCTATGTGATCAGAGAGCTCCTCCATGTCTCTTCTCATGTAGTCTAGGGAGGTACGGCTCAGATCATTCACACCAACATGAACAATGACAAAGTCATATTTGTACTTGTTCTGGAGTGACCTGAGTGCTTGTGTTATGTGGCGGATCCTGGCAACTGACAGACAGCTAAAAGTAACCTTCTCCTTGTTCAGCCTAGTGAGTGGGACGTTAGTGTGCCTGACTGTAGAGTCACCTTTTACTAGTTTTGAAGGGACTCCTTACTTCCTCTTCCTATTCTCTAGCTGCTGGGGCTCAATCCCCAACCAAGAAGTCCAAAAAAGGAAAGTCTGAATCAGCTCCAAAAGACAAGGCTCAAGCTGAGATGATTAAAAAGACAGGTTTGGTTGTCAAGCCCTTCAGACCTTTCATGTCAATAAAATATAATGAAGTACAGCTACCGTCCAAAGGTCCCAGTCCTGAATAAGGAAACCAAATAGTAGGAGAAGACAGGACATGACCACCACAGGATAGTGCATAAAATCCAAGTTTATTTTAGATAAATAAGCGCTTTCACGTGCTCCCTCAGCACGCTTCCTCAGATTTCACTTAACATTTGTATCTCAGCATTTCATGTCAACAGAAAGAGGGAGGCTGAGCCATGAAAGGACAATGTTAGGCACAACAAAAAATAAATGTCCACACTGTAGCATACACATTACACCAAAAACAAAAGGGATGGAGGGATGGAGTGGCTACTGCAACAGTGATTACTGGAACAACTATTGTGATGATAAGGTTACTTACACAATTGTACTATGTTCATCATTACTTATCACGGCTGCAGTATCCTTAGCTATATGGGTAGAGTACCCAGGTTACTAAGCCAATGCAGAATGGTACTAGCAAAGCCTGATCTGGATCTAGAGAAGGAATCAAGCTTGAAATATCTTGTAAACATACATATAGAGGCCCTGATAGAGTAGGTCTTGCCTGCAATATATTTGTTATGGTGAGTGTAAATGAACGCTTTGTACTTACCATAATGATAGATCTGTATTAACTGACAAAGCCAGAGAGGAGCAATGAGAATCACTGTCACTCTTCAACTGGCTTCCTTCTGAGAAACTTGATTATCAACGGAATTATCTGTCTCCCTTTGGTTCAAGCAGTGGGTTATCAGATCCTACTCAGATCCTTTACAGGACAAATTCATGAGACTTCACCTCAGTGGGCTTTGCCTCCCTAACCACAATCCCCTGCTTCCTAAAGTATACCTCACATCAAGTTTGAGTCTTCTCAATCTAGCAGCAAAGTTTAATTCCACATAAAGGAGGAGGAATGACTCCAAACCTCATCCACTCGGTCACCTTAGAAAGAGACTCACCAAAAAGGCGAATCGGGAGCATTGAACGAGAACGAGACAGACAACAACGATCTATCATTATGGTCAGTACATAACTTTTGTATCTGATGCTGTCTTCTTTGTCAAAGTCCCCTGTCACGTAAACCCCCCTGGGAGGATCTATGGAAGGATATTCCTCAACACTGTAGAGCCAAAAGAAGCTGTCAACCTAGATTGAATGTCCAGCTTGCAGTGAGAAACAAAGGTGAGACAGCTCACACAAGTCACTGCTGCACAAACATTATCTAAGGAAGGTCAAGAGAGGAAGACAGTAGAAGTAGCCATGGATCCTGTGGAGTGACCTTAAGGTTTACCAAACAAATTCTTACGCTCAAGGCTTAAGCAAAGGAAATACAGTCTGACAGCTACTTGCATAATGTCACTTTAGACACAGGTCTACCTGATCTGGGTTTTGAAAAGGAAACAAACAGCTGACTGGATTTTCCGAAAGACTTTGTCACATCCAGATAAAATCTCAATTGCCTAAGTACATTCAAACAATGCAGCAAGTATTTGCCCTTGTTCAAAAACTTAGGAAAAAATACAGGAAGATGCATAAACCTATTCAAATTACTCTCAGTGGCTACCTTAGGAAGAAAAGAAGGGTTTGTGCAAAGGAATACCCTATCTTTGTGGAGCACCAAGTAAAGGGGAGTAGCACCAAGATCCTGTAGCTCAGACACTCTTCTGGCTGAGGCAATGGCCACAAGGAGCTAGGTCTTTCAAAGTAACAGCTTTAGGTCTGACGAAGCAGAAGGCTCAAAAGGAGGACTTGCAAGGTCTTGCAACATGAAAGGTAAATCCTACAAATTTTTGCAAATTTTTCAGAACAGCCAAGAGAACATTATTATCCCTACCAATATGATAATTTGATATAGGTTCATAGGTTCATACTAGGCTATCTGCCCTAGGGCATTTATAAGCCTAGCCAGAATGTGTTTGGCTTTCGCCACCCATTTTAAATTTATTTTGCTATGCCCTTTTTCTAGGTTAGTATACTGTGCCTCTGTCTAACAGTGGCACAGAAGTGATACCCGGGGTAAACCTACGATCTCCCATCCACTCATCAAGATTCCTCTTGAAGAGAGTCAATGAGGGATTCTGCCTAACCTGGACTGGGATTTTATTCCAGAGTGAAGGGAGCCTCTGGGTTATGAATCTGTCCCTCCAGCATGTCCTATTTATTTCAGTGCTGAGGTTCAAGTCTCTCGAGCGCATAGCTCGATGGGATTTGGATTTTCTGAGGTGCAGCATGTCCATTAATTCTGGGTTGGACATGGCTTTATACGTCAGGCACAGATCGCCTCTGAACAGGCGGTATGCCACTGAGTAGAGCTGGAGTTTCTTTAACCAGGCAGCATATGGCATCTGTTTGAGTCCTTTGATCCTCTTGGTGAGGTACTTTTGGGGTCTTTCCAGTTGCTGCAGGTGTCTGGTAAGGTACATCCCAAAAGGGACATTGTACTCAATTATGGGCCTGATGAGGGATGAGTAAAGAGGCACGATGACCTCCCCTGATCTAGATGTGAATCCTTTCATGATTAGGTGGGCTATATAAAATGTTTTTCTAACCACTTTGGCCACGTGGTTGTCAAATGAGAGATTGCTATCAGCTTGGGTCCCCAGATCCCTAATTACTTCTTCTGTACTTAATGGATTACCACCTATGTGGTAATTTGTGGGCACTTTGTTTTTGCCAAAGGGGATGACTATACACTTTTTGGCATTTTGCTTGAGGCCATGGCTCTGGCACCAGTTGTCTGTTTCTATGAGGCCCTTTTGGAGGATGCTTGTGTCGGCTGTTGAGTCGATTATGGTGCCCAGTTTGCAGTCATCTGCGAACTTGGTCAGCCACAGTCCTTCCGTGTTGGCCTGTACCTCTGAGAAATATATACCGAACAAGAGAGGTCCCAGGACTGAGCCTTGTGGGACACCACTTGTAACTGGTTTGGAGTCTGACATGGCTCCAGCAATTCTAACCATGTGGGTTCTGTCCTTGAGCCAGTTTGCAATCCATCTAGTGACATAGGGGTTTATATTTAAGCTGGTGAGCTTATCTATAATGCCCGAGTGGGGTATTGTATCGAAGGCTTTTAAGAGATCCAGGTAGGCTGTGTGGACCACCTTCCCTCATCAATGGCCTTGGTGACTGTTTCAAAGAAATCAACCAGGTTTAAGAGGCAGGATCTGCCCTTAACAAAGCCGAACTGGGTAGGATCCAGTGTCTGTAGGTCCCCAATATCTTTATTTATGAGGTCCATGATGATCCTTTCCATAGCTTTGCAGACCAAGCTAGTCAGGCTTATGGGGCGATAGTTTCCAGGATCCGTTGAGGCACCACCTTTATGGAGAGGGACCACTGTTGCTGTACGCCACTCTTTGGGCACATATCCTGTAGTAAGGCTGAGATTGAACAGTAGTTTTATGTTTGGGTTTAGCTCTTCTTGGAGTTCATGTAGGACGCAGCCCGGGACACCGTCTGGTCCCATTGATGCTGTGTTTTATGCTTTGGAGAGGGCGGCTCTTACCTGAGCATCTGAGATGTCGGGGGCAGCACTCTGCTGAGATAGATATTTGCCCTTTTGGTGGAGAGGGGGGGAGAAGTTTGTGCTGAACCTGTCAGCTAAGATGTTGGCAATGTCTGTGGGTTCGGTGTATTTTTTGTCATTTTGGACCAATTCTGAGCATATCTGGGGATTACCACCCAGGTTCCTAACATAACTAAAGAAAGCCTTGTGATTATCCTTAGTGTCCTGTGCAATTTTTCTCTCGAAGCTGGCCTTAGACAATTTTATGAGTGCCCGTAGATTTTTGCTGATACTGATCAGTGATGCCTTCCCTTTTTGGGATTTTGCTCTATCATTTAGTAGCTTCCTCCTTCTATTGTATAGTTTGTTTATGGCTGGGGTCCACCAGACAGGACGTCTGCCTTTGGAGGATTGGGTCTTGGTTTTATTTGGGATCGCATGATCCATGCATTCCTGAAGGTGTTCATAGAATGCGTTTATAAAGGATTCTGCAGTCTGGGCCGTATTTTCCACAGGCCCGGGGGCTTTGAAGGATTCCACCTCGGTTTTGAGGAGTGTGAAATTTGCTTTAGAGAAGTTTTTCACTGTGGTTTTCTGGGCAGGGGGTGGGGTTGGGATGTGAATATCCAGTGAGATTAGTTTATGGTCTGATCTTACCAGTAAGGGATACACTTCTGGTCTGGAGCATAGAGTCCCCATGTTGATGATGATCAGGTCTAGTATGTTTTCCCCTCTTGTGGGAGTGGTAACAAGTTGTTCCATAGCATTTGAGTTTATAAATTCTAGGAACCTTTGGGCTAGGGTGTTGGAGCTAGAGTAATGCTCCCAGTCTATGCTTGGGTAGTTGAAGTCGCCCAATATAATGGTGTTTGGAGAGACCTTCATATTTTCCTGTGTTCTCAGGAAGGCCAAGTGGGGTTCCTGGGTTTGGGAGGGTGGTCTGTAGCAGGCTATAAACTGGAAGGCAGTTTTACCCACTGTTAGTTGCACATGGATAGTCTCTGATGCTTCGTGCTTTGCCACCAACCTGGAGGTGTGGGTATCTTTGATGAATATCGATACTCCCCCTCCTTTTGTGGTTCGGTCCAAGTTTTGGGGCCGAAAAGCATGGTATGAGGTATAACCTGGTAGTGCTGGGGTGCTCTCAGGAGCCCTGAACCAGGTTTCTGTTACTGCACAGATATCGATGTTCTCCATGCTAAGGAGAGTTTCGAGTGCGTGCATCTTGAGGTTTAGACTTCTGGCGTTGAGTAGCATTACTCTTAGTTTCTTATCCCTTGTGATACATATGGCTGCCAGTTGTACCTTAATCACAGAAAAACTAGAGCCTGAATTAAACAATTAGGCAAGAAACTCTAAAACTGACTCTAAGTGAGCAGAAAAATGATCAACTCCTCGATAGTCCGCCCACACCACAAAAAATTTCTATTTACTTGAGCACACTTTCCTTATAGATAGCTTCTGTGAAAAGGACAAAATATGCACAGCACTGTCTGATAGCATGGGATTTCTGGCCATCAGGGGAACTGAGGAAACTATGCGGTTAACTTGAGGGACTGAAGGTCGGTTTGATCCAGACATGCTGGATGAGAAATTGCCAAACTCTCATAGCCTCTCATCAAAGAAGATAAAGGTTCCTCCTTGTTAGTTCAGATACCAGACAATGGACATACGTTCTTCTGGATCTAAATCGCACCACTGGAGAGGACATCCTGAAAAGTCTGCAACGCAAGGAGGACAGCCCTCATCTCCAGGACACTGATGTGAACACTGACCTCTATAGAAGACCACGACCCATGAACCATTCTTCCTTTGAAATGCCACCCCCGCTCCTACCCAAAATCCCACATTCGTGGTGACTGTGGCCAAAGGATGGGGAAGAATGAATGGTCTCCTGTTGGTCACCAAAGGTGACTGCAATCACCAATTAATCTGATAGTGACAAACCTTTGTCAATCTGATGAGAAAGTCCATTGGATGAGACAAATAGGACCACTGCACTGCAAAAAGAAGTTATGTACTCACCATAACATTCCATCTGAGTAGGTAAACTTTATTTGTCAGCATCCTGTGGGTTACGGATCCGACATGGATCTGGGCCGGCAGCATACCAAGCAAAAAGATCCGAGCTCCAAGCTCCTCCCCCTTACCCATACTACACTGCAACCGCCTTCCAATCCTCAGATCGCATTTGCCACCTGCACATAATAACAAAACAAACTAACAACCTGAGACACCTAACTCAAGGACAAGTTAAGCTCATAAGTCCGAACCTCGAGCTCAGCTAAAAAATCATGAAGGTCAGGGGGAAGGAGGGAGGGACGGTTGCTGACAAATGAAGTTTACCACTTCAGATGGAACATTATGGTGAGTACATAACTTCTTTATCTGAAGTAGTTAACTTCATTTGATCAGCAACCTGTGGGACAGAGTCCCCAGCTAGCTGAATCTTGGGAGGCCCTTAAGGAAAAATATTCCGGAGCACTGCAGAGCCAAAGGCGGCCCTTCCTCTAGACACCAAATCCAGTTTATAATAAGAGATAAAGGTTTGAGAGGACGCCCAGGTAGCCGCTGAACAAATGTCATCCAGGGAAACTCTAGACCAGAATGCAGCAGACATTGCCATAGAACACGTAGAATGAGCATGAACCCCCATTGGTTCTGGTAAGCCAGACTCTCTGTATGCTTGTAAGATACAACTCGAGAGTCACCTTAGAAACTGGTTTCCCTAGAAAAGGCTTGGCAAAGGAGACAAAAAGTTGATCAGATTTACGAAAGACAGCCGTCCTGTGCAAGTAAAAATGTAACTGTATGTGAACATCTAGCAAATTAAGTTTATACTCTCCTTTGTTCTGGAAATTAGGGAAAAAGACAGGAAAATTAATGGACTGATTAATGTTTGTCTTGGAAGCAACTTTAGGGAGAAAGGAGGGATTAGTCCTGAGAGATACCCTATCCTTATGAAACACAAGGTATGGAGGTTTGATACAGAGAGCCTGAAGCTCCGACACTCTCCTGGCTGAAGTAATTGCTACCAAAAATGCCGTCTTCCATGACAAGAACTTCAGATCAACGGAAGCTGTGGATTCAAAGGGAGGCGCAACTAATGCCTGAAAAACTAAGGTCAGATCCCACAAAGGGGATGAATTCCTAACAGGGGGTCTCAAAAGAAAAGTGCCTTTTAGAAAGGTCTTACAAATTCTGGCAGCAGCGAGGGAACCAAAGTTGTCCCCAATATGAAAATGGGAAATGGCAGCCAGCTGGACCTTCACAGTAGATGAGCTGGCCCCTTGCTGAAAAATATGAGACAAGAATTCCAGTACCGCTGAAATAGGAGCGGTGAAAGGGTCCAAGTTCTTTTGTGAAGCCCAAATTGAAAAACGTTTCCATTTGCTACTGTAAATCTTCCTGGCAGAGAGTTTATGTGCCGCCACCAGGAGAGACTTGACTCGGGAAGAAATACCAGGAGTCCTGGCAACTAAGGGAACTGGATCAGCCATGCTGAGAGCTTGAGACCGTCCAAGTTCGGAGGAGCCATTCCCGAGGGATGAGAAATCAGATCCGGAATGGGATCCAAGATCCAGAGTGGAGCTATGAGATGAGACCGCAGGCAGGGGAACCAGACTTGACAAGGCCAGAATGGGGCTATGACGATAATCTTGCTCCCCAACCGGCGAGCTTTCTGCAGAAATGTTGTCATAAGCGGAAGTGGAGGATACGCATAAAGAAGACTGGGCGGCCAAGCATGGACTAGAGAGTCTCTGGGGGCTTCTCCCAAAGAAGGAATGAGAGCAAAAAACTCGCTGCACTTTGCGTTGGAAGGTGATGCGAAGAGAACGCAGCAAGGCTGACCCCACTTGAGGGAGATCTGTTCCACTACACAAGGATTCAGAGACCACTCGTAAGGAGACAGGATAGTTCTGCTCAATTTGTCCACCAGTATGTTGGACCGACCCCGAATGTGCACTGCTAACAGGAAGCAGTTGGTGGAGATCACCCATTCCCAAACTCTCATGGCCTCTCGGCAAAGGGGGTAAGACCTGGTTCCCCCCTGTTTGTTGATATACCAGATGACTGACATATTGTCCGACTGGATAGCAATAGTCCCCGGAGGAAGAGAGGCATGAAGGGCCTGCAATGCCAAAAGAACCGCCCTCATCTCCAGGACATTTATATGCAGTACGGTCTCGGTCTGAGTCCACGTGCCTTGGATAGTCCTGCCCGCACAATGCCTCCTCACCCTAGGCGGGAGGCATCCGTGGTCACTGTGGCCTGGGGTGGTGACATAACGAAAGGTTGTCCTTCCCGAAGGGCTCGGGATTGAAGCCACCACATGAGGGAGTTCCTGCAAACCCTGCTGAGGGGAATCGTGAAGTCTAGAGGGTAGTGTAGAATAGACCACTGTACTTGCAACGTCCACTGTAGAACCCTCATGTGCAGAAGAGCGTAAGGAATCAGATTGATCGCTGCCCCCATGGACCCCAGAGCTCTCAGGACTAATTCTGCTGAGGGAGCAGGGGACTGAAAGAGGGCTAGCACATGCAGAGTCATGCTGTGATGTCTGTCTGACGTTAGGAAGGCCCTGGCCTGGAGGGTATCTATCCTGGCCCCTATGAAGTCTAACACTTGAACAGGCTGGAGGAAAGACTTCTTGACATTTATGGTTATCCCCAACTGGGGTGACATCCAGAGGAAGAAATCCCTGGCTAGAGAAAGTAGATGCCTGGTGGGGGTGGTGAGGAGCTAGTCGTCTAGGTACGGGAAGACCTGTATGCCCTGGGGCCTCATGTGAGGTGCTACAACTGCCATGACCTTGGTGAACACCCTGGGGGCTGTGGTGAGACCAAAGGGTAGGACCCTGAACTGGTAATGACTGGCCCCTAGCCAAAAGCAGAGAAACCTCCTGGACCGTCTTTCCATGAGAATATGGTAGTACGCATCCTTGAGGTCTATGGAACGCATCCAGTCCTCCTCCTGCAAAAGGGGCAGGATGGATTGAATCGTGACCAAATGGAATTTCTCCTTGGCAACGAAAAGGTTCATTTTTGACAGGTCGAGAATCGGCCTTAAGTCCCCAGTCTTTTCTGGTACAGAGTAGATGCCTAATCTGGACTGGTCTGGGGGCACATGCTGGATGGCTCTTTTTTCTAACAGCTTTTTTATTTCTAAAGCCGCGGCCTCCCTTTGAGGGGGTGGGACATCTGGGAGGCGCCTTGAGTAAGGGGGCTTGTTTATGAAGGGTGTTGAATAGCCTCTGGATAATATCTGAAGCACCCAGCGATCTGTCGTGATGGACTCCCATTGAGCCAGGTGCCTCGAAAAACGCCCCCCGACTGCCTCCAGAGAGGAGCAGTTGGGCAAACCCTCAAGGTTGCTGCGTGCGTCGGTCGGAAAAGGGTTCCCGTGATCCGAAGTTCTTCGGTCCCCCTCTGCCTCTGGGCCGGCGTCCACCTTGTCCCCCTCTGCCTCTGGGGGAGAAGGGGTCCTGAGTGTTCCGAGCCTGCTGAGATTTCTGGAACCACATCTTCTTCTGTCCTCGCTGGTTCCTAGAGAAAGACCTTTGAGGGGTAGAGAAGCGTATTCCGACAGCTGACAGCGTTTTCCAGTCTTTCTCGCTCTGGACCAGCATCTCGCGGACTGTCTTCCTGAAGAGGGTCGAACCGTCAAAGGGTGCATTCGCTAAGGATGCCTTGAAGCATTCCGAGAAATCACAAAGTCGAAGCCAGGCATGATGCCTTAAGGCGATACCGGACCCGCTAGCTCTCATGGCTCCCTCCATGGCATGGGAACGTAGGTGCATAGAAGTATTAGACACTGACTTGAGAGTGTCCATACGAGCCGAGAAAGTCCATTTATCCTCGTCTGACATGGACTCTGGGGGAGACTCAGCATACTCTCTGACTAGGTCCCGCTGCAGTCTGATTACATGAGCCAAGTAATTTAACGCCCTTATAGACAAGGTAGCTGAAGCAAAAGTCCGCTTTCCAATGCGGTCCACTGCCGAGACTCCTTATCAGGGGGATGGACCAAACAACTTTCCTGGGAGAGTTCCTTTTTGGTGGCCGTCGCCACCACCACGGCATCAACCAGGGAACCCTTGCTCCATGAAGCTCTGTCTGCAGGGGGACTAAGAACCTTATTGGGCCTTCTAGGTATCGGCTCTACAGTGTCCGGCTCCTTCCATGCCCTGGTGGCAATCAGGTCGACCAGGGGGTCGGCTGGGGGGGGCAGCCAAGAGGTAGATGGGCCTGTGTTGAACACCTCCAGGAATACAGACTCATCCGAGGAGGGTTTTTGGGCGAACCCCCCCCCCCTTTGGCCGAGTATTTCCATAATATCTCAAAAGGAGACGTCGTTGAGGGGTGATTTGGGGGTATCCTCGGTGAGGGACTCAGGGGAGTACAAGTGCCTCCTTTTGCACATGCATTTTTGAGGGACCTCTTCGAGGGGACTGTCCGAGGGGGGCTAACCAACGGAGTCATGTTCCTCCAGGGGAACTGGCTGGGGCGTCAATGACACAGGCTGTCCCTGGGGGAACTAGATGATGGAGAACAAACTGAGCTGCGAGGGAGCGGGGGCGGACACCGAGGAAAGAGTGAGGGGTCTTGATCCTCCAGAGAGAACCCTCTCCACCACGTCGAATGCCGAAGGGGAACCGGCCTCTATAAGACAAGTGGCAGGGGCCCTCGGATCCGATGAGGCGATCAGTGCCGAAGCGGTCGGACCCGAGTGGATGGTGTGCTCTGACTGCAAGGGAGCTGAAGACACACTCACTCCCCCGGATCCGACGCCCAGCTCTCGGCTCCGAGAGCTCGGATCCAAAAGCGGATCCGATAAGCTTGAGGGCATGGCCAGCATCAAGGTAGTAATAACCATTGGCGCCGACCACCTGGCTCCGGGGCTCCTCGGATCCGAAGACTCCGAAATCTGGTGGTGGATCGCAGAAGGAGCTATCGGGGCAAACAGTGGAGCTGAACTTCCCCCAGAGAGGGGGAGGCAGCAACACTCCCATCTGCAGCTGATTTTGCAAGAATCGACACATCATCCTGTCCATATCTGCCTCCGAAATGCTGCGAGTAGACCTGGAGGAAGCCGCCGAAGCCGGCTGGGAGGGCCGACGTGACGACGGCCTTGAAGCTGGTCGGGTCTCCTCCTCTGGCTCCGGAGAGAAACGTGGCGAACGGAGCCGTGGGGAGGAAGGCTTGGACACTCTTAATGGAGAACAGACCACCTTAGCGGGGGGGGTCCAATTCGGCCTGCCGCTTGCGACTTTTTTCTCTCTCTCTTCCTTCTCTCTTTTTTATCCTTCTTGGCCTCTCGTTCTCCCTGAGACCAGGTGGGAGGGTGAGTCCCAGACAGGGGAAGAGGGCCGGATGGCTGGGCAGCTGCAGCTGTCGCTACAGAGAGGGAAGGAGAAGAAGCTAATTCCGCGGGTAGAAGACCTGCCAGAATCAGCTTGTTCCTCCTATCCCTTAAGGCTCAAGGGTTAAAGGCCACACAAATCTGGCAGCCCGAAGAAAGGTGCGGAACCCCTAAGTAAATCAAGCTCTGAATGTGACCATCTGCTGTCAAAAGCTTATGGCCACACTCAGAGCATTTGAAAAAAGTCACTTTATGACTTTTAGCCATACTAGAGTCACACACAGAGCCACACACGCGCACCTGAAAGAGGGAAAAATAGGGGCCTACAAAGGGATGAGTAACTACCAAAGGTACAGGGGAAATAAAGGCTAGGGAGAAAGAACACCCAAAGAAAGGTATTAAAATACACGCACACACAAAAAAAAAGTAGACTAAAAGAGAAGTTTGAAGTAAAATATTGCTACGCTTGCCTGGAGCTCTAAGAATCCCGTGCTTGGCAAAGCCACAGCAAATGAGATCTGAGGATTGGAAGGAGGTTGCAGTGCAGTATGGGTAAGGGGGAGGAGCTTGTAGCTCAAATCTTTCTGCTTGGTATGCTGCCGCGGAACATGTCGGATCCGTAACCCACAGGTTGCTGATCAAATGAAGTTAACTACTTCAGATCAGTCCGTTGCAGAGTTTTCATGTGGTACCTTGCTAAGAGAACCAACATTATGGAACCTGCCATGTGGCTAGAGAGTTTCAAAACTGCATGAGCAGGTGATTTTGCAAGAGTAAGCACAGATACTGACTGGGATCAAAGCCAGATTACTCTGGAGCTTGGCAGTCTGGGAGATGGTACCCAAGTGTCAGCTTATAAACTCCAGTGCCTTGATAGGTTATAGGCTTGATTTTTGATAAGTGACAGTTATCCCCAAATGGCCACACAACTGGAGTAAGGTATTCCTGGCCGTGATTAGAGAGGCTTTCATGGCAACAGAGAGGACTCAATCGTCCAGGTACGGAAATCCAGAAATTCATGTAGCTGGAGTCAAGTTGCCAATGTCATGCACTTAACACCTGGGGGTGGGGAGGTGAGACCAAATGGCAGTATTGTGAACTGATATGACTGGCCCTCAGTCAGAAGTGGAGGAATCCCCTGGAACATTTCTCTATTTTGATATGATGATAGGCATCCTTGAAGTCTATCAAGCACATCCAATCATCCTTCCTCAATAGAGACAGAATGGACTGAGCTGTGGCCATTTGGAATTTGGCCTGTTTTACGAAGGGATTTAATTTGTTCAAATCCAAACTCGGCCTTCTTATCTTTTTTTGACACCAAAAAGAACCTTTAGTAGATCCTGGATCCTTGCTGGTCTGGCGGGATCTCTTGGATGACATGACTTGCCAGCAGCTTCTGAATCTCTACAACCGGCTGCTGTCTCTGACAGGGTGGAATGCTTGGGAGACATTTGTGACTGAAATTTGGAATTTCTAATAACGGAATAGTATAGTTTCTGGGTATGACTCTTAATAATCTACATCCACACATTAGAGGTGATGACCTCACAAGCTTCTGGGTGAAGAACCAAATGACACCCGAATGCCAGAGCAGGACAGTTGGGCAACTACTCGGGATCGCTGGAAGGGCTCACTGAAGAAAGGTAAAGAAAAGTCCCAATTTTGCAGACCTCCCCTCCCCTCTGGGTGGTTCCCTTTATGGTGTCATCCTCCCAAGGGAGGAACCCTTGGAAGGACCATCCTGGTAAAAATGCTGCGATTTTCTAAAAAAGAGATTTAAGACTGACTGTCTTCCTGCACACTAGAGACTTGGTAATGGGAAAAAGAACTGGAGGAAAAACCACAGAGTGGTGTACCGTGGAAAGAGGGGGTACAATTTGTCACCCAGTAAAGTTCTATTGAGAAGTATTGATGTCAATGGAATCACTCCTATGGGGTACTGTACATTAACTCTTCACTACCAGATCTAGAACTTTATCTCTGCCCATATCTTACACAGACAAAAGCCCCAAACTTCCAATACAGCAGCAGAAATAATGTACAGCAGTTTTCAAATACCCTGAGATGCATGTTAACCATTAAAACATTATTTAGTTTTTACTTACGAATGGCACGTATTGCACCGATGAAGTCTTTCTGTCTTAGTCAACAGTGTTTTGTCTGGCTGGAGTCCTGAAATGGAAGCTGGAATCACATAAAAGACTCAATTTTAAGAGTTTTATATAATTAGGTCCACACACAGACATACATCTTATCTCTGAAGCAGCACTCATCTGTCTCAGCAGTTAATAAAACAGTTTTGGAGACAAAAATAGCTCCTGAGATTTCTTGAGCTTCGATATGTTGTGTTTAATAGCTTCTGTAACTTTCAGTAGACTGCAAGATATCAAGACTAATGTTCTCCCTCTGAATAACAGTACCACAAGGAAAAAAGAAAGACACAACCTTGGAAATCTGAACCACCTGTGATTAGACACCATCCCTGGTCTCAAAAAGGCCAGATATTTTCTTAGTTTATTTACTTATATTTCCACCTGAAGTGAACTATGCTAGACAATAATATCTATAAAATAACACATTCCATTATATTTCAGCCCAAGGAACTGTCTTCTTGTTTGGTCAGAAACTGAGTGACATGAAGTGTACTGAAATTTGCACCCTTTGCCATCTCAAAGTAAGGGAGATGTTACTCATTTTACCATTCAGGTTCTTCCCACACCACAAGAATGACTATCCTCCCAACTTTCTTTTCACTGAAACCTGCCTTAAGTTAACATCTCTGGCTTACAAGACAAATTTTCACAATGTCATTAGATAATGGGGTCCCTCCCAGCTGTCCATTTCTAGGAAAGTAGAGCCCAGTCTGATACTTAAATATGTCTCTGACCCATAAGGGGAAGGCACTATTTCTTCTTTTGATATACAAGTGATGTATACAAACAATAAATAACTTACCATAATGATACAAGTGCATCACCTTCAATCACTATGACTTGTACCACAGGTTTAAGTCAAATCGGCACTGAAAACTTTCCCAGGCTTTAGTTCCTCCTATAATACAATGTACATCTTTTCTCTCTTCATATCTCTGTGCATGCAGATAAACAACTCTGTGCTACTCAGCTAAGTAACCCCTAAGATTCTTCTGTGTCTGACACGATGGAACAGGAGGGAAAGTACATTGAAGAGGATGAAGTTGCCCCATCTAGAGTTATTTTTATAGTCATTGAGTAACTTTTGTAACTGTAATGATTCATTCCCTCCTCTTTAATCTCTAGGACTGAGCTCCCAGCATAACTTCCTGAGTCTTTTTTGACAGAATCTTGCAGAATATTGTGGTTCCAAAGGAAGACCTTTCCTTGGAGATCACATCCAGAACATAGTGTCTTATGAAAGGATGCAGAGAAGTGCAAGTGACGGATGGACAAATGCTGTCAAAAGAGGCAATAGTAAGTCTTCTAAGATGGCTGCACATTGAGTAACAGCTTAACTCTGGCTCTCCCTATCTGAAAACAGAAACTTAGCAAAGAAAGCCAGTGGACCTACATTTCAGGGTAAATTTCAGTAACTGACGAGTAAGTGCATTGCCTAGATGCCAGAAAAAAAGAAATATAAAGGAACCAGAGAAAAATCAGCTACAAAAGTTGAGGAAAAAACAGAGTGGGAAAAGTACTGCAGTTGTTCAGAAAGAAACAGTGCAAGTTCCAGACATGACTTCCAGTAACCTTGAAGAAAGTATAAAGCAGCTGCACACAGACCTGGTTAAAATAAACAAAACACAGATGGAGCATAGCAACACAAACAATAAAAAGCTAGAAAAAATGGAAGAAGTTTTGACCAGATAAGGTGACAGAACTGCAAATCTCAGAGGATGAAATAAAGAAATGGCTGGCTGAATATTAGATGCACAAGACAAGATTATTTCAAAAAATAATAGAATTAGAGGACAGAGCATGTAGGGAAAACCTGAAATTATTTGCTGCACCAGAGAAGCTGGAAGGAACAGACTGCATTAATTGTATGAAAACACAAATAAGTAACTGGACTGGTATTCCAGAGCAGGAGTTGTTAGTTGAAAGGGCACATTGTGCGTATGCTCCAAACCTGGCTATAAGAAAGCAACCTAGACCTTTAATAGTAAATATGCAATCCTACAACAGAAGGAGTTGATTTTGACAAAAATGTGGCAGAAGGACAAAGTACTAAAAGTGAGAGACAGCAGAGTGTTTGTGGAGAATGATTACTCATTGTATACCAGGCAGAAGAGAAGCAAATTTATTCCACTGTTCAGAGAATGTTGAGACACAGGTGTGAGATTCAAACTGCTCTACACAGCTATCCTCAAAATATTTTTCCCGGGAGGAACAAAACTATTTTTTGATAAAGTGCATGCTAAGGAAGAAATACAAGTTTGTCCAACAAAAAGTGAGCTGTGAAACAGAAGAAGATTCTGCTACTTCTTCTTCTGATAATAAATGCCAGAGAGAGACTGCACCAGTGAAACCTTTCCCAGTGTTTGAATGGAAAATGATTGAAGAGGGAAAAAAGTACAGAAGTTGACCTGAAGAATACACTGGAGATGAAGCAGAGATAAGAGTTGGCAGATGGAGATGAACATTAACAGAACAAGAGAATCTGGAAATATTGGACTTTCTTGGACTTTGTTAAACTTGTGGAATCTAAATCATATGCTCTACTTCATGTCATTAATGTTTGGGGACTAAAATCAGTAACCTGGAAAATGATGAATATAGGATTACAAAGCAATAATTATATTTGTGAAACAGGCCAGAACAAGAAAATCTAGAAATATTGGACTTGTTTGGACTATGTCAAACCTGAAGGGGACTCTAAAGCATATCCCCTACTTCATGTCATTAATGTTAAGAAAAATACTCAGGAGAGGGACACAGGAGGGAGAGAGTTAACTGTAAGTAAAAAAAATCTTAACAGTATTACTTAAGTGGTGAATGATTTTCTCTGCATGTTAAAAAGTAATTTTTTTCAGTTATTTTTAACTGTAATGAGGATACTAATGTAAATGGGTGCTTCTGCTTATTCTTTTTGCTTCTTTCTCTCTTTTTCTCCTTGTTTAGTTTTAAGAAATATAGGCACTGCAATGTAAAACAAAAAGGGGGGGATCTGGTTAAAAGACAAGGACAAAAAAAATGTGTGCTTTTTCTCATTCTTCACAGGAGAATGACTGTGTTAAGGCCTTTAGCTTTATATAGTAACAAATTTTGACAGAAAGTAAGTAAATGAAAAAGAATATTGAATATTATAAGGTCTTTTTTCTAGTAAGCAGTCCTGTATCTGGTTCTCACGTCATCTAGCAAATCATCTGATAAAGAGAGATAGCTTGGAGAAAACGTTTTCTGAAAGCATTCACGTGTCTTCCCAGCTAGGAGAGGTATAAAGCTAAGGCAAAACCAGACAGCACTTAATAGAATCACAAGCTCTACCACGTGCCTTAGCATGGATAAGCTTTCCTTCTGTTTAGCTCGAGGCTGTGTGTGTGTGATTGTCAGTTTGAAACTTCTGTTCCTATTAAAGGGGATAAAACTTCAATATTTGAAGATGTATGTAGTTTTGTGTGTTATTATTAAGTTAGTAGGTTTTAGGGGGGTATTAGGTGTGTGTGTATATTTTTATTTGAGGGGTTTCACTAAAGCAAAAAGTTCTGCAAGATGTAACATAGGCTCAAATATAGATGACAAGTACAGCTGTATAAAAGATTAACCTGCCAAACAGTACATGTATGTAACACCAAACCTAGAACTATACAATTAACAAAAAAGCTGTTATACATAAAAGGTGGGAATAATAATCCCTCAAGAATATGATTCTTTCTATAATGTCTTTAAACATTAATGGTCTTACAGATAAATCCAAAAAAGAAAGAGTAGTGAACTCTATTAAAAATGTGAAATGCAAATAGCTATGCTACAGGAGACACGCTTGAAAAGAAATGAATATGTGAATTTAATATAGAAAGGTTTTCAGGATAGTTATTCAGCGGAATACCTGGGGAAAAAGATGACAGGAGAACTTATATTAATTGCAAGAGTAGCTCCAATAGTAATAGAATAGGAAAAATAGACAATAATGGTAAATTTGTAGTACTAAGGGGTTACTGGCAAGGGAGGAGGATTACACTGGCATGTATTTATATTCTACAGAAAGCTGCTATAATAAAGCTAAAGAAAGTTTTGGGAGAAATAATCAGCTTTCAGCAAGGAATATTACTTATAGGTGGAGAAGGGAATTTGATTTGCAACAGTCAAGATGTGTCTGAGGGGGCCAGAATGGGAAATATAATAAAGGAGGGTAGATTTTTAAAGAAATATATGAAAATATTGTGCATGGAAGATGTAAATTCAGTACCTGGAATTCGGAGTGAATTTTCATATTATTCCCCAAGATACAAAAACTGGGCAAGTCTAGACAGAATTTACATTTCACAGGAACATGTGCATTTAACTGAAGGTCTTCATACGTGCTTAATAACTATTTCAGATCAATCACCAATAATAACTAAAATAAAAGCACAGGGTTATGAAATTAAAAAGAGGCACTGGCACTTTCCCCCCATCTGTTGAAAGCAGAGGAATTTAAGGAATGGGTAGTGGAAATTATTCAGGACCTATTGGAGAAGATAGAAACTTCTGAAAATATAGCTAGGGAGTGATAGAATTAAAATGGAATTTAAAAATAGGGTAGAAATAAAAGAAATGGAGATATGGTTAAGAAGTAACAAAAATTATTTAGAGAGACTGACAAATATTGAAGTATTGCAAAACAGGGTGAATCTTGCAGAACAAGTAGTAGTGCAACTATAGAATGTTAAACAGAAAATAAGGGACTACCTTGATAATATGCATAAGTTTAGAAAGATTGCTGTTAAGCAACTGTTTTTTGATAATAACTCAAGAACACAAACTTTTAGCACAATGACTCAGACAACAGAAAGTAGAAAGGGCTGTCACCAAGAAAAGGGAGCATATTACAAGGAAGATAACTTTTAGTTATGTACTTACCATAACTTTAGATGTATGGGATCCATCTCACCTACATTCTCTACAGATGGGTTCGGAGCCGATCCTCGGCTCCGACTCGGCCGCTATACAATAGAACGAGTCTCTTATTGGCTGAGTTACCTCGTATCCCAGGATGCACCACTACTGCTTCCCCAGATCTTGTTTGTCCGCACACATGCACACACACACTGACTGTTGTTATAACATTGCCAGGTGTTTCAAGAGAGGAAGAAGTTGAATTCGGATCGTCCGGTCTCTTCTGGTCTACGAGGCAGGGGGAAGGAGGGTGGGTTATTAGGAATGTAGGCGAGATGGATCCCATACATCTAAAGTTATGGTAAGTACATAACTAAAAGATGTAATGTGATCCTATCTCGCCTACATTCTCTACAGATGGAACAGCGTCCCTAGCACCTAATTCCTGGGTGGCTCACTGAAAAACGCTCCTGAGAACCGTGGAACCGAAGGAAGCTTGACCCCTAGATGCCACATCCAATTTGTAGTGAGAAATAAAGGTGTGGAGAGAAGACCACGTAGCAGCCGCACAAATGTCACTAATAGAGAGCTTGGAATGAAATGCTGCCGAAGTGGCCATAGCCCTGGTAGAATGAGCTTTCACTGGAACTATAAGCTCCTTATTTGAAATGAGATAAATATGACTGATACAGTCTCTGATCCACTTGGCAATAGTGACTTTTGTGACGGCTTTGCCTAATTTACTATCCGAAAAGGACACAAACAGTTGATCTGATTTTCGTGCTTGGTGTGTCCTATCCAAATAGAAACGTAATTGTCTGTGCACGTCTAAGCTGTGAAAGGTATATTCAGCTCTTTTTGAATACTTAGGGAAAAAAAACGGTAATTCATGTGATTGTTGCAAACAAAAGTTAGAACAAACCTTTGGTATAAAGGATGGGTTTGGTCTAAGAGATACTCTATCCTTGTGAAATACCAGGTATGGTGGTTTGACACATAGGGCTTGAAGTTCTGAAACTCACCTGGCTGATGTAATAGCAACTAGAAGAGCAGTCTTCCAAGAAAGAAATTTTAAGTCACAGGTTGCTGCCGGCTCAAAGGGAGATGAGGTTAATGCACCTAACACCACGTTAAGGTCCCACGGTGGTGCAGGATGAGATATAGGGGGCCGTAGAAGCCAAGCTCCTTTAATAAAAGCTTTGCACAACTTGTTGCTCATTAAAGGTGGTTCTATGCTCTTGTGAAAATTGGAAATAGCAGCCAATTGAACTTTGATGGTAGACACCGAACAACCTTGGTAGAACAGGGAAGCTAAAAACTTCAGAACCTCTGACACTGAGGCTGTCATAGGGTCTGATCCTCGGAGTTGGGCCCAAATAGCAAACCTCTTCCATTTATTGCTATACATCTTTTTAGTAGAAGTCTTGTGGGCCGAGGACAAAATATGCATGACTTCAGGGACGAAAGAATGGCTCCTAACTATGGTCGGAAGAGGAATAGCCAAGCTGCTAACTTCAATGAATGGAGGGACTGATGGAGCTGTCCTGACTGATGCGTCAAGAGATCCAGAACTTGGTCCAGGAACCAGGGACCCTCCAATGCATATTTGTGAAGAAAGGGGAACCAGACGTGACCAGGCCAGTATGGGGCGATTAGAATCATTTTGCTTTCCAAGCGAATCGCCTTCTGAATCACCTTGGGGAGAAGGGGAACCGGTGGAAAAGCGTATAGCAGACCGGGGGGCCAAACTTGGACTAGAGCATCCTTGGGGATCTCCCCCGGAACTGGGGTGAGAGAGAAGAACTGCTGGCATTTCGCGTTGAGGGGAGTTGCAAAAAGATCGCAACAATGAGCTCCCCATCTCGTGATAATCTGAGTTACCACTCTGTCGTTCAAGGACCACTCGTGAGGGGAGAGAATAGTTCTGCTCAGTCTGTCGGCTATCACGTTGGATCTCCCCGGAATGTGTGTTGCCACTAGGAAGCTTGCAGCAATCGCCCAATCCCATACCTTCATGGCCTCTCTGCAAAGGGGGTAAGACCTGGTCCCTCCTTGCTTGTTTAAGTACCAGACTACCGACATGTTGTCGGACTGAATGGCAATCGTACCCTGGGGAAGGTGATCGTGCAGTGCTTGCAACGTTAAAAGCACCGCCCTCATTTCCAGGCTATTGATGTGGAGAAGACTCTCGTTGGTGTGCCACGTGCCTTGGACCGACCTGTCCAGATAATGCCCCCCCCACCCTGTCTGGGAGGCGTCCGTAGTCAACGTGGCCGAGGGGAATGGGGGAACGAAGGGTTGCCTTAGATTCAGGTTGGAGGAAAGAAGCCACCAACGAAGATCCTGTTTGCACGTCTCTGTGATCAATATGTGGTGACTGAGGGGAAGGTCTTGATAAGACCACTGGACTGATAGGAGCCACTGGAGTATCCTCATATGCAACCTTGCCAAGGGGACCAGAAGAATGGTGGCTGACATGGAACCCAACAGCTGCAGGACCATTCTCGCTGGAGCGCGACGTCTGAGGAGTAATGCCCGAACCTGAGACTGCAGCGTTGTTATCCTTTCCGCAGGAAGATAGACTCGCATCTGCCTTGAGTCTATTTCTGCACCAATAAACAGAATACGCTGAGATGGCAGCAATACAGATTTTGTCTAATTGAAGGTGATTCCTAAGGAGTTGCCTAGAGAGATAGTGGCTGCTAGAGTTTTCAAGAGTAGATGCCTGGAGGTGGCAGTTAGGAGCCAGTCGTCTAGGTATGGAAACACCTGGAATCCTAGACTTCTCAGGTGAGCAGTCACCACCGCCAAACATTTAGTGAACACCCTGGGGGCTGTGGTGAGACCAAAGGGCAGTGCACGGAACTGGAAATGACTATCTCCTAGGCTAAAGCGCAAGTGTCTCCTCGACGCCTGATCTATCAGAATGTGATAATAGGCGTCTTTGAGATCTATGGAGCACATCCAAACACCTTTCTCCAAAAGCGGGAGAATGGATTGCAAGGTGACCATCCGGAATTTGGACTTTTTCACTAATCGGTTTAACTTGCTGAGATCCAAAATGGGCCTCAAGTCCCCGGTCTTTTTTGGTACCAAAAAGAATCTTGAGTAAGTCCCTGATCCGGCCTGATCTGCGGGGACAGGTTGGATGACTCCTTTTTGAAGCAACTTTGATATTTCGCTGGCTGCATGATCCCGTTGACTGGGTGGCGGGTCCGGGATTCTTTGGGATGGTAGGGGGGGGTTGAGAGAAGGGAATGGTGTAACCTCCGGCGATGATTCGGAGCACCCATTGGTCCTGAGTGATATTTTCCCAGGCCTTTAGGTGCCTCGAACGACCCCGACTGGCTCCGGAGCTGCACAGTCGGGTACTCCTTCAGGGATGCTGGAAGGAGGAGGAGCCACGAAAGGACTCGCGGTCTCCAGTGTTGCGGGGGCCTCCGCCGCCTCTGGGACGGCGTCTCCCTGAAAAATTTCCCCCTCCTCTGCCTCTAGAAGGGGAATCGCTCTGCTGCGATGAGTAAGGCTTTTGAGACTCACGGAACCACATTTTCCCTCCTCTTCGAGTCTTGGGATAAGGTCTGAAGGGAGTGGAAAACCGGGCCCCTACAGCAGTTAAAGTCTTACCCTCCTGTTCGCAGCGAGTCAAAGTGTCCTTTACCTTGGGTCCAAACAGTGAGGACCCATCAAAGGGGGTGTCGGCAAAGGAAGACTTAAAGGCCTCCACAAACGACAGCCTAGTCTCTAACTAAAACGCCTAGGATAGGGCAAGGCCCCGGGATCACTTACCACAAAAAATACAATTTTACCACAAAAAACTTTAAATACACAGTCACACAACAACAAGTAGCTGTTAAAACAGCTTTTGGGTAAGTTTTAGCACAAAACTAGATAGACAGAAAATAATCTCACTAAGAGGCACTTAGCTCAGCCAAGTCCGAGACCACGTCTATGCTTCAGAAGCGGCAAACGAGATCTGGGGAAGCAGTAGTGGTGCATCCTGGGATACGAGGTAACTCGGCCAATAAGAGACTGCGTTCTATTGTATAGCGGCCGAGTCGGAGCCGAGGATCGGCTCCGAACCCATCTGTAGAGAATGTAGGCGAGATAGGATCACATTACATCTAGGGATCCTATAGAAGTATAAGAAATATTTTGGAAATTCTATGAAAGTTTGTATAAAGCAGAGAAATATGGAAAGCAAGAAAAGGTACAAATGGAAATGTTTATAGAAGAATTAAATATGCCAAGGCTAGAGGGAGAGGAGGCTCAATTACTAACAGTTAGGATAGGAGCAGATGAGATAAAAATGGTGATGGATAACTACAGGAAAGTCCCCATGATTAGATGGTATTCTGTGGAAGTTTTAAGCTCGGATGGAAAAAAACTGATGAAGAACTGGAAGGTTCTGTTTAACAGTATTTTAAGAGGAGGAGAAGTACCATTTTGGAAGAAAATGGTTGTAGATGTATACCTAAAGAGGGTAAAGATCCACCACATCCAGCTTCATACATGCCTATTTCAATACTAAACCATGATTATAAAGTGTTTATCTCTATAATGGCTAAAAGAATGGCAAAAGTGATGCCAAAATTGACAGATATGGATGGATCAATGTGGTTTTGTGGAGGAGAGGCAAAGATCTGACAACACAAACACAACAGTGATGATTCAGGGGGAAGCAAAATGTAAGAAAATACAACTGTTGCTGGTGGGTCTTGATGCAGAGTAAGCATTTGGCAGAGTAAACTGGGATTTTATGAGCACACTTATGGAAGCATTTGCATTGCCTGATAAAATTATAAGGTTGGTTAGGAGGATATATGAAGGATCAGAGGCGAAAATGAAAGTAGGTGGGGTCTTTGCAGATAATCTCTGCTTGAGCAGAGGAAATAGACAGGGGTCTCCTCTGTCCCATTTGTTATCTGTATTATATTTAGAACCATTGGCAAAGAAAATAAGGGACTCAGAAATTCATGGATGTGGTTGTTATGGCAGTCAAGAAAAGCTGGCTCTATTTGCAGATGACATCATATTTTATGTGACAAAACCAGAAAGGGCATTACAGTGCTGTGGAACATATTGAGACAGTTTCAAACCTTTTCAGGATTTATTTATTTATTTATATTTGTTGACCAGGAGTGTCCGACTGGACGTAGGTCCATATTCAGCGGAGGCCCGGGGAGAAAAGATCCACAGTTAAAATAAACAGACAGTAGTTACATTGGATTACATAGCGATTAACAATTTACATAACAATTACTTACAACATATTTACAGATGAAGAACATAGTACATCAGTAGACAACTAGAATCTTTATCTGTGAAGTACATAACAGACATTAACAAATGTTAAAATAAGAAGTTCCTGCTGTATAATAAGTACTAGGCTTATGAGCATCTGAGCTTGCTATAATCAAGGTAGTTAGTGGAGAGGATACATAATTAATGATGCAAAAACAAAAGGAATAGCAGTAAATTATGTACCCTGCATAAGAACTGGCCCATCAATACCCATATTTATTGGGACATAAAATGAACTATTTAAGAGTATGCATTAAAAATTATACTGGTGTGGCAGCTAAGGATATGTGAGAAGAGACTATACAAAAGATAATACAAAAACTGAGAAAATGGAATCTCTGTTATACGGATATCGATAGTAAGATACAAGCAGTTAAAATGTTTTTAGTCCCTTTAGTCTTATACACTAGTCAGGCATATTTTTATCAACCACAGAAGTTGTGCATAGCATATAGCAAAAGGTAAAGGATTTTACCTGGGAGGGGAAGATGGCAAGAATCAAGTGGGATTAAGCTTATTCTTCCAACAGAACAGGGCAGATTGGGATTACCTGAGTGGAAGGGGTATTTCAGAGTAAAACAGTTAAGGCTCCTATACACAGCACAAGCAGAAAACTATAATTCAAAGTGGAAAGTGATGATGATGAAACGGGGGAATGCTCAAGTAACAAGGAGACACTGGGATTTTGGATGCAGACCTTTAAGGGGAACAACAATAATCATACAGAATATTATATTCATAAAGCAGCAGCAGGTCTTCTAAGAACTAGGCCAACATGGGAATGGAGAAAGGAGATTCTGCCAATAGGGATGACTGTAATTAGGTATACAGACAATAGGTAAGAGAGGGTGGAAATATATTGGAGAAAACTGGCAAAGGAACCAAGGTACTGGGAGCAAATAACTAGAGAGGGAAAGGTAACAGAATGGGAAGATGCCAAGAACATATTTGGACTGAAGGCTAAAGACTGCCTTCCATATAAATGATTTATATGAGTATAGGCAAAGAGAAAGAAATAGTGGGGTCCTAAAGGAAAGACCAGCACTGGTAGAGTTTTTAGTAGAATCTAGAACAGAAGTTGCCATTAAGAAAGGAATAATTAGCAGAAGATATAAAATATTGCATGATAACTATAAGAATCAACCAGAGGAGGTTAGGAAGGACTGGGAAGAGAGATTAGATAAGCAATTCATAAAGAAACAACGGGGGGAATATATGCATGTCTCCCAAAATATGCAACAAAATCTAGAAGATTTTGGATCTTTGCCTGGAAATGCTCACAAAGGTACTTTATACCCCAAGCAGACCTCAAAGAATTTTTCCTCAGGTAGATAGCAAATACTGGAGGTGGGATGAGGCAGAAAGAGTTAAATGGGAACATATTTTCAGGGAATGTAATGAGTTGGTAGGCTTTAAATATTCCCTGTAGACTGCTCTGTCAGAGATGCTGGGTGAGCAAGTTGGACTGACTAAGCAAATTATTTTTTTTTGAGCTATTATACAAACTCGGAATTGCCTATACATAGTAAGGCCTTGCTGAGTCTAATTATGACCCCCCCCCCAAAAAAAACGCAATTACTCAAAAATGGAAATCAAAGTCTAAACCAACTTTACTAGAAGCAATTAAGACAGTAACCGGGTTAAAACAACTGGAACTGGGATCTTTAAAAACGACAAAAGCAAATTACATAGGACAAAATGGGAAATGTGGAATCAATACATGCAGAGAAAGAACGAGTTTTAAAAGAAGGCAGGATATGAATGAGCTATAAAATGGTTGACTAACAATGACTGGATATGTTAAAAGTGATGTATAATGTTTGCAGCTACAGTTGTGTTGGCATGGTTTGGAATGTATAATGTTTACAACTGAGACTGTGTCACTATGTTTTATTGTTATTCATATAAATGTAACATCGCAATGTCGTACAAGACAATTTAATAAAGATGTTTCTTGCTTAAAAAAACACAGGCATTAGCGAAAATGTCTTTAGCATGGTCGCATTTTTAATAAACTGAGCTGTCTGAGGTACTGAAAGATTTACCATATGTCTCATGGCAGAATTTGATGTATTTTGTAAGCTGTCTTACCAAAGTAACCTTGGAAACCTTCTGCCATAACTTACAGTATACATACAAAACAAACAATTGATCTTCCTGTCCAACTGCCTCCTCTATGAAAATAAAACCTCACTGTCTTTGTACATCCATACAATAAAGACAATCCCCGGGATTCATGAACCTTGCGCCAGGCGCACGCATGGCGTAGGCGCCACAACGCCAGACATGGCCGCCGAGCGATTCAGGTACGATCCAAACCCACGTGCATCAGCGGCGTACGCCGGAGTTGCACCGCCTCCGGCGTAGGTATGTTAAATACCCCATGTGCGGTGTTGCACCATGCAAATGAAGGCAAGTAGCGATTCACGCGGCGCAGGCGTAGCATAACAGCACGGCAATGTAAACCAAAAAAAAAACGGTTTACATATATCCAAACATGACATAGGAGTAACGGAAGGCTGCCAACGTCATGTGTCATAGTGGTGCAACATGGCAATGTGGAAAGAAACCGAGAATGTCAAAAGAAAACATGCAGAAAATGTAAATAACGACATAAATGTTATGTATGCAAAAACCACAGCAGAACCCCAGGACATGTCCGCGGAAGGTGAGGAACAATGAAGTAATATGACAATGCCATAAAAGAGCAGTATAAGACACATCAGCATCACAGCCACAATACACCATAGTATGAATGGAAAGCCACAACCACAGCCCAAGGGTTGCCAAGGAGTGGCGTCGGTGTCTGGCGCCGTAACCATGTATTAGTAGTCAATGCCATGCAAATGAGGCAGATAATACTGAATCGCAAAACCCCGCCGCGTAAGGCTTCACCAAACGGCGAGCGGTAAAACACCGAGGAGTGGCCTAGAGGGAATACCTGTCAATCGCAGAGGGTGTGCCACTGTAGGAGGAAGCACATTGGAGCCCAGCAAACCTGGGCTGTACAATGCACATCACAGCATCAGGACCGCATGTGAGGAAATAGATGCGCTGAGAGTATACAATGCGCGCACAGATGCATGTGCACGAGGATGACTACGTTCCCCAAACCAGTCATGTGACGGCCGCCCCGTCAACAACCATGGATACAGGAAGGTGATGCGGAGAATATGAGGAAATGCGGAAGCAGTGTAATTGAGTCGAATGAGCAATTAACACCAATCAACCGGCGAAGGGCAATCGCGGCAGCTGACAACTCTGCATGCAGAAACCTGCAAAACGGGAAAGGGGAGGAATATGAATGCAAAGAAAGTAGTGGATGTTGCAGAAATGCGAAGAACCGATACAGCACAGCCAAGGAGAGAGTTAGCATAACGGCGGCGGCAGACAAAATGCATGACATGTCATGTGCCTGCAGGATGCACTCCCGTAAATAGTAGGTGCAACGTGCAGAAACAGTAAAGTAAGGTGTAAAGCTAAACCAATGCAGGCAAGTGTAATGTAACACCAAAGGCAACAGCGTTGCAGTGCCAATGGTAAAACACGGAAGATAACCCACAGATACGGCAGCAGAGACACACCCAATGACATCACTGGGTGTACAGCACAACACTATAAAGTGGGAATGCACACAACACACAGCGCAAATTCCCAAATGCTGCGCCTTACGGTGTAAACACACGGGAAACTTTTAAAATGTATATGTTGGGTGCTGCCGTGGCCGTGATGCATCGGCATGTGTTAGAGACAGACGGAGTTGCGGAGGAGGGTGCCGACAACTACCGGAGGCCTCAGAGGAGAAGGAGAGTGTTCAGACCAAGGGTGACCTACCAGGGGCTGCAAGACCTGGAGATAGTAGAGCGTTACAGGGCGGACAGGGACACGTTACAGCAAATAGTGGAGCTGTGCCGGCCAAGTCTGAGAACAAGAGACAACAGAGGGGAGCCCATCCCAGTGGACACAAAGGTATGTGTAAGCTTGCGAATACTGGCAACAGGTACCTTTCAAAGGCCAACCGGGGATATAATGGGCATCTCACAGGCATCAGCATCCAGGGTACTACACCAGTTTCTGGATGCCATGTTACGACATGCCCATGAGTATATATATGAGCAGGGTAGACGCTACATAAACCGCAAGGGATTCCCCTCCATCAATTGCCAGGTCGTGTGCAATGCGCAGGGCATTATCATGGATGTGTGTGCTGGCAGCCCTGGAAGCTACCACGACTCCCATATCTGGCATGCCTCACAGCTGTATCAGGTATTCGCCAGGGGGGACATCACACAAGGTCACCTTGTGGGGGATGCTGGCTACGCATTGGAGCCGTGGATGATCACACCCATCAGAAATGCACACACACACATGCAAGAACGCCATAATGAGGCACACGCACAAACCAGAATAATCATAGAGCGTGTGTTTGGGATGTTGAAATCACGGTTCCGGTGCTTGGATACATCTGGTGGAGCCTTGCAGTACTCTCTAGGCACATGTGCCCACATATTCATAGTATGTGCTATGCTATATAATATGATCCTGCGGAAACAGCTGCTGCAGGGACATAATGGTGTAGGGCCACCAAGCCCGCCACAACTGCCAAGGCAAGCACAGGCACAGGGCGTTCAGCGCCATGAACACACTGTGCCAGCCCCAGTAGGCAGACGGAGGCGCATCCAATATGCCTATGCCTTGGCAAAGAGGGAACGTATAGCACATACTCTGACAGCGTAGGCCCCATGGACTGACACCTCCCTACCTGCACACACAGTGAAATGTACGGCACACAAACATGTCCGCCCATAATGTGTACTGTATGGGCGGTCCCATGTGTGACTCCAACATAGGTAGCACCCAAACACTGCACAACCAACAGCCAGCGGAGCATGGAACGCCAACACCTCAACCGCACGCGGGTCCGACAGCAGACGGCGTAGCCGTATGCTGCCACGTTCGGCGCAAGGTGTCTACATATGTACATATGTGCATACACAAATATGGAGATAGATATCATTACACACGTAGAAATATATGTACACATACACAGATATAAAGTACAACAAGTTAAACAGGGAATCACAGGGATGCAAGGTTACAGATGCAGTAAGATGCGAAAACTCAACATAGTAAACGTACTGAACGACAACCCGACTATGCGGGAGGGTGGACAGAGCAGGGAACGCCACCCATGGAAAGGTCAACCCACCTAAATGCATATTCACCATTCGGGATGATCGCCAGGCCACGATACAGTAACAGGACATGTGCGTGTAATATTCTTAGGATATGAGGGCGGAGGTAGACACCGCAGCCGGCGATGTGGTCAACGTAGGTACTGTGTGCAACCGTCCCTGCGAAAGTGGCAGTATGTCTATGTGTGAGGTGAGGGTGTCGTGTGTTCCGCTGTGTCAGTGTAATGTGTGTGACACTGTAAAATGTGTATGTAGGTGACATGTGACAGGCGGAGTGGAATAACATGTGTAGGCATACAGTATAGGAACCACAGGCGTATGTATAGCAGTACCCACAAAGTAGTACTGAGAGCTCCTCACTGGCTAGGCGCATGGCGACGTAAAACGATGCAAATCGAAAATGTCCCAGAATGTACCACAGGAGTATAGCCAACATGACATGCAAAGGACGCATGTACAAACCATCACCGTATGTATGGCGCCGACATGTTAATTCCAATACGATATATCGGCAATGTTACGCAGCAATAGTTATGTACCGCGGAAATACGCATGTGCTACCCCGGCACCGATCGTGGACACGATCGTCCCGTAAACACCGCTGTGTGTTCTACGAGTGTTAAACAAGCAATCGCCACCCGAATAGGTGGCAACCGGTAGCATACAGGCCATCCCAACTACAGGACCACAATGACCGTAAATATCCGTGACAAAATGCCAAGGGATAGTCGGCACGTACGAACAGCTGCAGATATACTACCGATGTGACGGAGGAATACATGCAGGAAGCACACAAGCAGGCGGTACCGACAGCAGACGACATCAACAAAACCTACACTCCTAGAACAACAGACAGGTAACTTGCAGCTCCCCAGGCAGGGATGGAGCACACACAGAAGCATACCGTGTATGTACAAATGCAAGGCCCACAACCCGTACCAGTCACCCACAGCCGACGATATACCCCATCGCACATATCAAAGGGATACAATCTGAAATAGCAGCAAAAACATACAGGCAGTTAATGACAGCGGCATACCCGCAACATCCCGCGTGGGAACCACTATCAGCAGCGGATGCATACCTGCATCCGTTGTGTACAGGAATCCAAGAGCTATGTTACACATCAGAATGCAAAACGCCATTGACAGACGCCGGCAGGACACGGACACCCACATGTGGAACATAATACCATACCCAACACACACAATCCATGGCTAACACCACAGCGAAATGTACCTGACGCCACACATAGCGGTTGTAGTCACACATAATATAACACAATACATACCATCCCCACGAAGGTAGTGCAGATAACCAACGCCCAGACGATGAATGAACCATGCCCTAGTTCCGAGTACCGTACGAATGGAGGAGATGCACAGGTGATATGCGCATAAGTACACACCGAGGAACAGCTATTGGTGTGATGAACCCACATGCCGCAGGTGACGACGGATATAAGGAAGACTCCCAGGATAGTCAAACTGTATGTTCATACCGAACAAAGACGTTATTCCTACAAGAGCCGATCACTTGTCAGTAGCGAGACTCAAACGGAATACGGAAAGCAATACAGGAAAGGTATGTAGAACCCACGAGATGTACTGGTGTGTAACGCATGATATGTATGACGAATCGGCACTGTATGTGAACAGTGTTTGTCAGTAAAGATACCTGTCCATAAAGCAGAGAGCGGTGAAAGGTGGTTATGTAGTGTTAACCTGCTGAGTATACCAACCACTGTGGACACCGTGTGCACAGCAGTGGGACATCATGTACACAGCTGGGATAACCCAAGGGGTGCCATAGTGATTTAAAACACAGAACAATGCCACCACCCACGCTGATGCTGGCAGTGGATGTCCAACAATGAAGTGCCACAGCAGGGGATAGGACATGTATGTATAGTGTCACAGCACAAATGTGTATGGGCAGATATTGTCGATGTCATATGTAATGTGTGCACGACGTGCATGTATGCCTCGCAGTAGGGGTGACCATGTCAAGTATGTATAATGTAAAGCTATCATGATGGATACATTCAGACATTATACACAGTATCACAGGCATAGCATGCATGATGGAGGTATGGCCTATTGTTATGTATAAAAAGGCATAATGCAAAATGGAAGGAACATTAACCATGG